>NC_134646.1:7888787-8191818 GCF_030463565.1 Pelecanus crispus
AGAAACGGTATTTCAGCCAGGATACCGGGGTTTAACAACCTAATGCTTCTTTCAAAACTGCACTAGGATTTTTGCAATCACAAGTGGCCAGGAACTTGTTTTAAGATTGTTGTCTGAAAGTCTGTGACCCAGATTTTGCTGTTATCCTGATATTAAGCCACATAATTACAGGGAAGTTTTTCTGTCTTTATACTGATGTAACGAAAAAGTAATTTGGCCTGCAGTCAGCATATGTTAAATGCAGACTGGTAGAATCTATGGCACCATAAAGAAAGGTCATTTGCTGTGTGTGTTTCTGTAGCAGGGACGGCTCCTGACTGACATATCACCTCTCTCTGTAGCCTTGTGAAATCACTAGAAAAAAACCCCACATAACGTTATTTTGCAGGAGGAGTCTATATATACTGTGTTTAAAATATAGCCTGCTGCAAATACATCAGAAAATTGTGGACATAGAAAGATGGAGGTTGCCAGAGAGGATTTCATTATTAAAACCAAAAAAAGTTAAAAATTAGTTAATTTTTGTTGATTTAGCTATGGAGGGTTTTTTTAATTCACCCTTTGCACTGCTTAATAAATATCATAACCTTGTGGGATTAACTGTAGGCTAGAGACTAACTATCTGTCTGGGACTTGGATTTGCTTTTACTTTGGATTCATTAGTAATATGATTTTTAACAGTGTGTTGGATCTTAAAGTGTGAGTGTCTGAGTGATGTGGGATGGTGATAGAAATCTATGTCCCTTTAAAGACAAAAAACCCCCCACCAGCAAACCAACCAACAGCCCTCCCCTACCCAACCAGAAACAACAAAAAAAATTCTCAAACCAAATCTAGAACAAAACCAAACCGTGCTGTTACATGCTCTTTAATATTGCTTGTCTTGAGTAAATACCTTGGGCAGACTACTGATTTGAAAATTTCTTAAAGCAAAGACTGTCAGGAAAGTGAAATTCTTGTTACCTGTAACATGTTGTTACCCTGTCTTTGAGGTGTTATGTCAAGTAAGAGCTCCTGTGACTAGACTGCATATGTTGTTGTAATGCACCTTTTCATTCTTCTTTTGTAACACAGCTATTTGGTGTGAGGGGTGATGCCAAATGAAATAGCGGCTTGCACATGTGAGCTCTTGTGCAAAAAAGAGTTGCAGTGTTTATCACGTTAGGATGCAAAGCTTTTCTTTGAAAACGGAAGGGAGACTTTGTTACAGCTGAAGGGGAAAGTGATGGACAGTTTGAGAGGCACCTTTCTGGCCTAGCCTATGCTTTTACTTCTTGCCTGTGAGGTATGTCTGTGCCAGAGATACTGCTGAGGAGTAGAAAGTCATCAGGCTTTGGATTATATTCCTTTTTCTGCTGCTATGGAGTAACGAGGTATTGTGGATATGTCACCTAGTCTCTCTGTTCCTTGGTTTCCTCTTCTGCAGTACGTGTGATATTTCTCTCACTTGCGTGAGGAGCCCAGGATCACTTCAAGATGGTAGAGTTGCTCAGCAGGAGAGCTATGTACCACTACATTTCCCGTTCAAATGCGTTTCCTCCCCTGTAACCGCCTGACAAGAAGGAAGGGAGTTTTTCATAAAGGGTGAAATGAGCCTTAGACAGCTGCTTTCCAGATTTTGGAGAAAACAACAGGGGTTTAGTTTTTTTTTTCTTTTTTTTCCCCCCTTCTTCTTAGAAACATGCATATTTGCTCACTGCCACTGCTGTTTTGCACTATATAACACCCAAATGTGCCAGAGGTTTCTGAGAGGCAAGTGAAGAAAGCAGCTTGTTGGTGTGGGAACTGCCTCAGCAGGAGCTGATGCAACAAGCAAGGGTTAAAAATTGGCTGGGGAAAGCTGAAGGGGACAAGAATAAGCTCATGTGGTTATGCCACAAGGAACCTACCAGCACTGATGGTTGGACTGAAACAAAACCCATTTTTGTTACTTTTCTCTCTGGCTCCCTGTGGGAGCATGGGGGCTGTGGAAGGGCTAAATAAGGCGCGAGAGACGACCTTATTCAGTATTCTGGCCCACTGGGTTGTGCCTTTAGCACAGTGCTGTATCATCGTGAGTTTTTTGGGGAGGGAGTTTGTTTTTTGGTTACTTGCAAAGGCTGTGTCTTGAAAACAGCTGTCTGCTGGACAATGGAGTACTAAGCACGGCAAGCTTGGAAACAGAAAGGAGTCTTTTGAAACGAAATGTGAATATCCTGCAATCTATGCAAGTGGAGAGAAGAAAGAGAATGTCTTGTGGTAATGCTAGCAGGGCAGATGAATCTCTAACAGGGCCCTGCCTCAACTCCCCCCCCCCCCCCCCCCCCCCCCCCCCGCCCCTTCCTTTTAATTTAAACAAAATTTAAAATGGTAATACTTGCTGAGGTGAGTTTTCTGTTGTGGTTTTGCCACATTATTATGTTTTTTAATAGGCAGAACAAAAAGAAATGAAAAGCATTAACAGCCTTGCAAGGTCACTGGGACCTGAGCAGAATTATTAACCGGTTCTCTCTCTGTCAGGAACTCTGTATTCACTGTATCACAAGCTTGAAGCCAGACCTTATTTTACTAAGCAAAAAATGGTCCTTTTGTTGCTGTTTTTCCCCTAGTGTCATCTCTCATGGTTGCCAGGGAAACCGGTGTGTATCCTTTCAGCATAGGTTATTAGACCTCAGGAAGGAAGTGCTCCAGTGCTGGCCTGCTATTTTTATGGAACCGTTACATAATACAATCGATTAAAGCTTCCTCTTGGTGTTTTATGGCACAAAGGGGAAATTAAGTTTGATGACTCCTAAATGTTTGATGGAGGATGTCAGGTGACTTCTGGATTGTTTTGTGCTCGCCGCATAGCAACAATATTTCTGTATGCAATTCAAGAAGAACAAATATACATTAGTGCCATTGGCAATGTTTGCCTGCATGCAGATCACCAGAGGAAATTGAATTCTAAGCTGAGCAAGTATAAACACTGTAAAAGTGCAGAGCCCTATCAGCTAGGGAGGATAAGATGGCAGAGTAGTTGATGTTTTGACAGTATAGGGAAAAGAGGTTTAAAGGAAAATATTATTTTTTCTTTTCCTTATTCTATTTTACTGCACAGAAACTGGGAGGCACCATAATACACTTGCAATCACCATATACATCTGTAACATGCATATTGTAGTAGCTCTTTCTTTACTGACACTGATTTCTCATAATTTAGTAGCATGAGAGAATTTGGATTGCAGCTTTGGGGTCACAAGCCTTGATTATTTAAAGTAAGAGAAAAACGTGTAGAGTTAGTGGTGTTGGCTATATGACATACTTGAACAGCTCCTATATATATTCCCATCCTAGGTAGGCTATTGTTTCACATGTATGCTGATTGTTTGGAGATATATCTCAAAATGAGTAATTCTGGTTTTAATATCTCGACAGGAAGAAATCTCTGCTCAGGGACTTGAGTGTTCATAATTCCTTTGGCTACTTCTTGTCAAAGTCAGATCAACACTGTGTCTTGACTGATTAATAGCTACAAGTGTAAGGGCTTAGCACACAATGAGTTGCTGTGGAATAACAATGTTACTGCACATCACTTGTTCCAGGGGAACTGTCCATGTACTTGCTCTTGGCCTACATCAAATATGAGATAATTCAAACCAGCTTAGCCCTCAGCGTCTGTTCTTTGTCTATTGCCACGTAGAAATCAATGATCTTCATAACTTTCTAGTTGCCAGTATGCCAACTGTGTTGTGCTTCAGTCCAAATTTAACATGGATCTAGAGTTTATAATAAGGATGACACGTAAGCAGAGAGAGCTTTGTGCTGAGTCCTTGGTGCCGTCCTTTGAAAGAAGGAAATAATGGGGCTGCAGATAGCAAGGATGCAAGCTTTGGGAAGAGCAGGAGAACGTCCTCCTAAAAAACTAAAGTGTGGGGGGCTAGACTGCCTTTTGACCTTTACTGCTCATGAAAGAAAAGTGTCATTTCTACTTGATATTGAACACTGCCAAGAGAAAAGAGCTTAATTTCTATGTAGGCCGAAATTCTATTAAAGCTGAGAATTGTAATTCAAATATTTGAATTCACAGAAGTAGTTTCAAAGATATTGTGCACTGCATTGGAGGGGAGATTCATCGCTGTTTTCAGCTGTCTCTGCTTATTTAGAAGATGGCACTGCTCTTCTGAAACAGCAGGGAGCAAGCGAAGAATTTTCAGTTGCTTGTAACTCTTTGCAAGTAACAGAAAACCTTCCATGCTTGTAAAGTCTGCCACACCATTCAGGGAGGACATCCAAGGTGAACCCTGCATAGAGAATAGCTTGGTATCAGTAGGTGAATACAAAAGGGAAAGTTACAAAGACTCGGGCCTGGATGCTTTGCTGCTGAGAAATAACAGGAGTTTGATTAACAACAACAACAAAAAGTACTGCGTTTTTGACCAGGAGGTTATGTAGGACCCAGAGGATGCAAGACTTTACATGTCCCAAAGGAGGGGTGGAGGAGGAACCAGAGCTCAGTACAGTTTTACTAGGCTCCAGTCAGCATTTGTGGAGCAAAGTGCTGTAAATTTGTGGCCATGATTTAACGTGAAGATTAGAGCTTGCTAGGAATTTTCCAAGAGAACATTTTTTCACCGGGCCTTTTCATGGAAACTTGTCACTTTGGATGAAACTTTTGCGAGGAAAAATTTCTGTGATCTGGCACCGAGTTCCTGTACAAAGCCAGAGCAGAGAGCTCAGAATAGCCAATACCCCGGAGGGTAAAGCTTTTCCTGGGAATGCAGGAGATGTCTCTGCCAAACATGAGGTCTCGATTCTCAGGTTCCTGTTCCTTCACTGTTATGAGCTATGACTACTGGGCTTTTGGCTGTCCTGTGTGGATGCCTCTTTTCCTAAGGGGGGGAGAGTCTCTCACTCTGTCTCCTCTTTTGTGTCCTGGTGCAGAAGAACTTGTTGCTGTAATCCTAAAAATGTTGGCAGGACAGGAAACAAACTTCCCACCCTGTCCTAATGAGGTATTTCCACATGTTCCCACCATATGCAGTCTCTGTTGTACTGTAGCTTGTTTATAGGCTGTGGGTCAGGTGGGACCTGATCTGCCCAGTCCTGATCACTCAGACTGGTGACTTGGCTGGAGAAGTTGGGTGGTTACCCTTCTATGTCACTGCTTGGGTTTCCTCTGTGTTGGAGCCAGGCTGTGTCAGGAGGCCGGGGCAGAGAGCGTGGGGATTGTCTAGGTCTCTGACATGGGGCTGGGCTGTCCACTGCCGCTCAGCCACAGCAGCTCAGAAAGGATTAATGCTGACCCGAAAGGGCTAGCTACTGTGTTCCCTGAGGTAAATAGTTGTCAGAGGGTGTGTCTTGCTGTAGAAATGAAAAATTTTTACGACTTGTGTTATTTGGCGATTAAGAATGAAGGAGGGTGTAGCAGCCATGTGACTATTCCAGATTCTGCAAGCATTAGGACTGACCCGGGTTTGCAGGGGAGGTTGGAAAACTGGTCGTCTCCCTCTCTTCTCAGCTGGGGATATTTTTTTTTTCTTTTTTTATTGGCAAGTAGTTTATTAATCAAAAAATGAAATGAGTGTAGTTTGGATTGACCTGGAAATATCTATGTACTTGGAATAAGTTTTTAAGATAAGTTTACTTGGATGAAGAATTAAGGAAAGAAAATCTGGCGACTTCAAAACTACACAGTTTGACATTCCCCTCCCCCACATACTAGGCTTCTGTGCATCTTGTTAATGAAGTTGGAAGTGAGTTAAGTGCCTTTCACATGAGGGAAGAAATGCTGCACCATTTCTTAGCCGGCTTCAATTTGGAACAGACACTTTAAAAATAGATCTTCAGACATTTACCTGATCTCAGCCTTGAAAATTTTTCTATTTTATTGTCATTTCTGATGTAGTTTGTAAGTCATAACTCCTCAATGGAGCTGGCTTTGGAGACCCTGAGCTAGATGAGTAGCTTAGCTCCACCAGGTGATAGTCTGTCTTGGTCCTTAGTAGCATTTAATTTAAATAAAGTCAAACAACTTCAGGAGGAAGTGCCAAGGCACCTTTCTAGCCTAGCAGGTATGACCTTCTTTGGGCAGGTAGGAGACTAGTTTGAATTGTCTCCGAATTGGACAGAGAACAGATAACAAACTTAATGAATCTTCAGAAATTGCTCTTTTCTCACTTTCCCCTTCCTTTCCCCCAGAGTCACATCTCTGATTTGAGACAATTTGTTAAAACCAGGACTGACTTGCAAAACTTTTGGTATTGATGAAACAGTGATTTCTGAAGGAAATGGAATTAATGAGTATATATATTTTAATGCTCCTCGTTTTGTGCTGTCCAGAATGAAAGTGCCCAATGAAGAGAGAGTGAAGCAGCTGGCAAAGTAGAGGAAGGTATGTGTAGGAGACTGGAGAAGATACTTCCCGTGTTAGCTTTGAAAGCACTGATGTATAAAAATCCTTGTTTGTTTTTAGAAGGAGCCTCTGGAGGAAAACAACTGTGGGCAAGAACGTGCAAAACGTAGAGCTAGAATTATCTGACTTTGTCCTGTCAAATGTTAAGCCAAACAGGAAGGTTTATTTTTCTCCCTTCTTTTTTCTTTTGGCAACTACTTCCCCAAGCTTCCTATGGGGTGGAAATGGGCAATAAATAGCAGGGTATCTAATGGCATCATTCCAGGCCTCCCAGCTACTGGTGTTGGCAAGGAAATGGCTCTCCTTTTGCTTCCTTCTTATTTTTAGAGTGCTGAGTTTTCAGGGGGTGGAGGGAGGGTCGGCTATTATCAGTGAGAGTCAAACCACAGCGGCTGCCTTCCGCCAGAGCTCTTACCACCCTGCCAAACTGGAGGAAGTTGGAGTCGTATAATTCACACCACTAGTGGTTTTGCCTCGTAAGCGAGACTTCCTTTAAATTTGAAATACATGCATGCAAAACTGAACTGTCTCATTCCTATAGAATCCCTGTTTAAATACGTTCATGTCTTTGTCTTCTGGCTTCTCCTTTTTTCCCCACTGCCACTTCTTCAAGTTTAAAAATGCTCACTGGAGGGATGAATTGCAAACAGAACTGATGTTGGTCTTGGAAAAGTTGCTCAAAGTACAAGCCCTGGAGGACAACAGGATGAGAAGGTCTTCTCTATGATTTGATGACTTCCACATAAATATTATCTTCTCCAAAATTCTATTTTGAGCTTGGTGTATTTGAAGATTTCTTTTAGACTTGTCAGTCATGCAAACTGTAGAAAATATAACTGAGTTTATGCAAAATCGAGGGGATTTGTTTGTCATGAGGTGGTAAAAAGAACCAAAAAAACCCAAAGACTGTTTTCAAGTTTCAGAAGTGAAGTCTTTTTTCTGTGAAACTTTAAAAACTATTCTTAGTTTTTGCACAGGGTTGCTTGATTTTCATTGTAAATTTTTAAGTTGGCTCAAGTAATTCAGAATTCATTCACACATGATAGGCTTATATTTCTATTTGGCTGTGGAGCAGAGCTTTAAACTAGAGAAGCTCAGCTTGGTTTTGGTTTTGACGTGAACATTTCAAACAGCCCTATTCCAGCAAACTTAATGCAAGAACATTTTTTTCTGCTCTTTGTTGCATATCCTGGACCTAGAGCAATCATGGCTGGAAGCTTTGACCTCCAGCAAGTACCCTGGGCTGCTCCTTCCCCCAAAGCAGACTCAGCTATACCAATTTTTTTCTGACTAACGTTTGACCTGTTCAGAAGAGGCTCCACTGATGGAGATTACACATCCTCCTTGGCCAGTATCTTCCAGTTGTTAACCAGCATTTACATTCCTCTGACAAATAAATTCAAGCCAACAGTCTGTGGTTTGAAAAGGGGTGAGGGGAAAAGAAGGCTTTTCTAAGGCTGTTTCCTGGCTGTAGGTCTCAGCTATGGCTTTAGCATACATCTTGTAGTAGGGGACGCTGTGGAGATACAGCGTGCTAGCAGCCTACAAATATTGGATACAGTCCCAGTACCTCCCCATGAGAAGATGGGGAACTTCCCAACTACTGGCATGTAAAGATTAAGTCCAGTCAAAGTCACTGTCTACAGTAGGTGTTACAGGTGAGGTTGGTAACCCCCAAAGTTTTCTATTGCAATATTGCACACAGCTTTTTATGGTTTTTCCAGATATTTCACACTTTGGGATGAAATGTTCCATTGTTGGATGCCTATCTTAGCCATGACATTTTTTGGGAAGACTTGAGTCAAAAGCATTGACTGAGACCTGCTCCCTCAAAAAGGCAAAGGGCGTGGGATTTATTTTGAAAGAAGCCTGGTGGTAATACACAGATGCCAGAAACTTTGTGCTTTGGGAGTAGAACTTTTGTTACTTCGGTGCAGAAGATGACCTCAGTGTCAGAGGTTTAGAAATCTCTCTGGTCTGGACTGTGTTCTGCCAGGTTCTATGCAAATACCTGTTCTGAAATTTTTCCTAGTGAAGGAAAAACAGATTCCTAGGCTAGATTTGCAACCTTACTTGGAGTCCTGAGGCACAAGGCAAGGTATGACACTTGATATCAGAGGAACAGGTAAGGAAAGAAACAGAACAGAAATATCTGCTTATACAAGTTCAAATTCTGTTGATCCAGATGGCACCATGGAGTTTAATCATGGTAGAGATCTTTCACAGATGGTTTAAATGTGGTCTTGGTGGTTTCTGAAGAATAATTGAATAGTCATGAAGATGTCTCCAGGTGGTTTAGTAAGTCTGTGCTAATTGATCTAGCCCTTTGGGTACGTGTCAGTCTGGGTTTTGGCAAGACCTTAGCTGAAGAACAGTATTTTCCAGTCACATGGTTCTAGCAGAATGGTTCCATAATCCCCAGTGACTCATTGTTTCATATCATTTCTGATGCAAAGGCTGAGGAGGACCCTGGGATTGATCCAGCCTTGGAAAGTTATGATGCTGAATTGATAGTGCAAGTTTGTTTTCACTTGTTCTTTGTGTAGTAATGTGGGAATGTAGACTCTAGGCAATGAGATTTACATCATCTGCACTTGGCCTCCCACAGAGGTTCGTTTTGAACCTGAGCACAGAGACATTTCTGCTTTTGTGTGATAATACTTCTGTTCAAGCCTGTGCATTCTGCTCAATGTGAGATCATTTTTTTTACCAGATAAAAACCCTCAGCTATGAACAAGTACGAATATTGCTACAAGATGATTATTGTTTTTATTTTGATGACAAAACTGAAAGGCTCTTCAAACAGATTAAAAAAAACTTGGTTAGCATGTTTATCCTGAGCCCATTGAATATATGGCCAGAAAAATCTCTGTTGTCTAAGTACCAACTTGATTTCTGGGAGAATACAATCTAATTACTCTGTTATTACACTAAAGTTACTCCTGTTCTTGTTTTCTTGGCTCATTTGGGTTCCAAACGCACCTTTTCTCCAAGCAGAGTTTGATGCTATGAGCAGGTACACACAATAAATCCATTATAAACTTTCTTTACACTTACAATGTTCTGCCCTTTAGACTATATTAAAGACAGGATTTAATAGTCTTCTGTACTAAGTTATCGTTCTTACCTACTGTATAACAGCCTTTCGGAAAGTGTAAATTGCTTTTTCTTACAGAGTTTACAGAATCCATAGTGAAATGTTGCTTCTATCAAAGGCTCATTTATGATTGCAAGTTTCTGATTATAACAAGATTTGTCTAACATACCTTGAAAGGTTTAAGGGCTCTTCCCTCCTTCCTGTTGTCCCTAAGAGCCCTGGTTTACTGGGATAAGGCACAACGTTTCCTGAGTGGTAACATTAAATGTATTATCCACTTGGTGTGCTTGAATAGGAATTATGATAGAGCAACTGTTTTGGAAGTAGCTGGTAAATCTCTTTATCATTCTAAGCATGGATGCTGAGACAAGGAGACTTGGACTAAACCATGTTTAGGGATAATGTATATCTTTGATATCCAAGGACACAATGATACAAGAACATTCTGAAATGTGGTGCAGTCTGTTAGGTGATTACCTGGCTAATTTTATGCCAAACACACGGTGTATATTTTTCAACATAGATTAAAAAGATGTGATCCCATATATATGCAGCTTTCTGTTGAATACCATAAATACAAGGATAAAATACAGCATATGTGGCTTAGCTATGGCTTTTGACATAAGCAATCTATATAATGAGCACTTTAATGACTTTCAGGGTGAAAATACTTACTGTTTAGATAAAACAAGGAAAACCAGTTATGACTTTTTCCCTTATTGGGATGATCAGAGCTTATTTAATAAAACAATATTTTACAAAACATATAACTTGGCATGCAAGTGTTAAATTTCTTTTAAATATATCTTCGTTGCCCTCTATAAAAACTGAATAAACTGTTTTATGTGTATCTATCACAGCCAATAGTTAAGTTCAGTTATTTTGCACAGGTATCATTTGGTCTTCTAAGAGGCATGGTGAGGCTTCATGAGAAGCAGTGTGGAAGATGACTTATTTTCACACCATTTAACATCACAATCCTTATCTTCCAATAGAAACAGGGTCTGGATTTTCCCCAAGTGGAAATTTTCTACTGAAAGGTGAGTCTTAAAGTATGGTTAAGGAAGCAGCAGAGGAAAGAGCATAAAAATATTCCCTCCTTTGTTTTTGTTGGATTCAGGAAGAAAACTAATGCTGCAGGGACAAACACAGCCCTACAAAGCGAGGTATTATGTTTCATGCTGGAGTCCCCAAGGTGGCCAGTAAAAAGCAGACAGAGAAAACCTCTGGGAGAAACCATTGGGTGTGCTTGCTAGGAGATGGCTGCTGTTTACGTGGCTGCTGGGGTGTGGCGTGTGGGTTATGAAGCAGGGGGAACATGTGCTCTTTCCATATGACATCTCTGACAAAGTGGCTAAGAGGTGGTTAGACTGTGGCCCCTCAAGCTGCTGACTTGGTCTTCCTGCAGTTGGACTCGTGTAGAACGCCTGTGGCTCCAGCGTTGCTGTTCTCACCATTCCTAGGCGGGTTGCTTTTTAGCATGTAGACTGGAGCTGTTGCTGCCACTGCAGTCATTTTTTGGTCTTGTTCATTTGTTTTAAGACAACCTGTTGAAAAGAGGCAAAGATAAGTCAGAAAGCAACCTTGGGGAGGAAGAGGTGGAAACCTGTTTTGCTAGGCCACGTAATCAGTGGTGTAGCTCCATTAGAGTGGGTAGAATTTGAGCACTGAGAACTTGGCCCGCTAACAGTAAGTCCCCGCCCAACACGTGTATGGTCTAAAGATCCCATCCCGTTATGAAGTCGCTGGGCCAACACATTTGGCTGCCTTTAACACTCTTGACTGCAGCTTGGGGTGGCTTAGATATTAATGTATGAAAAGAGACTGGGGATCCATGAAAATGAGCTGCAGTGTTAGGGAATAGAGACAGCATCTATCTGCACAGTTTCTTGCTCTGATTTTTATTGTCTTCTCTTATTCCCTTTTTCAGTTTGGTAATTTTGATGGAGGTTTGTGGGCCAGGGGTTGGTAGCAAAATGTTAAAACTGTCAAAGTTACACTGAGAAGATCAGATGGTTTACCCTTTAAAATATTAAAACTTGTAGATTCCAGTTTAGCACAGTCTTGGACAGTTATGTTTGAAAACTAATGGATGCTAAAGGACATTTCTGTCCCCTGAAGGAACACAAATATTATTATATCTCCTGATGGACGGAAAGTCTGACTGGCAATTACTATGTTTGCATGCTATATGTACATTTGCTTTCGGTAAAAGTGGAACTATTCAAAGGTTTGGAAGCTCCTGTATGCCACACCTTTGCAGATTCTTTTTTCTTTCCCTATAATAAAACCAAGAAAGACAGCCCTCGGGTGTGTCCAGAGATCTCTGTGACCTGAAAACAGTATAGATTTGTGCTGCTGTAATTTATCTGAAGCCTTGTTATCTGCCTTCAGTTTTGCAGTGCGATGTTAATCTTCTCAAATTTTGTGCACTGTTAGTACATGTAAAAAGCTGTCCAAAGTGTTGATATCAGCATTGTTTGATGACATTTACAATGAAAGTTTCAAAACATATTTGCACTAGTTTAGAGTAAGTTTTATAAACTGATTTCAACCTTTTCAAATAATACTAAGAAAAAAGCTCAGGATAAACATTCAGGGTTTTGATTTTTTGTATGTGGGCAGTACAGTGTGAACTGAATGTGTAATAATTAAGTAAGAAGGTAGAAGTCCTGTGTGTTGAAAGGGACTTTTCCTGTGAGGCTGGTCGGTTAATTTGGTCAAAAGTCTGTGGAATGGGAGAAATAAACTTTCTGATGAAATGAAAAACTTAAATGAAAACTTTCCACTTGGGTTGAATTTCTAGGCTGTCTTCAAAAACACTAAAACTTACTGAACTGCGAAAAGGTTTTAGTTCCCAAAAACAAACAAAATTTAACTCTGTACGTAAACTGGAAACTCCAATTAAATTGGAAATTGTTCATTTTCCTAAAATGCTTTTGTGTGGGTTGGGAAGTGGGGGTATAATTTCCTGACCAGCTCTAACGCAGGCTTGCAACGCTGCTTCTTTTTATACTTGTAGGCAGCCGGAACTGGTGACTAAGGTTTCGCTAATATTGCAAATTCTATGAGCTGGTTGTTTGTGAACATGTAATTGACCTTTGCTGGCAAAGTGATGTGAAGATAAGGAAAGGGAAAGGATTCAATTTACTTATTTTCTCCAGCTTGGAGGAATACATACCAATGCTGCCGCTGGTTTTAGAAATCCTTTAAGTGCAGTCTGTAGTAATTGTTTCAGTAACGCGTAAGGCAATTGCTTGTCTAACAGTGCCTGCTTAATTGCACAGGTAGGAACCCAAAGTTATTCAGCAAACATCTCCAGTATTGGGAAGGCTCCTTATCTGTGGCAATCTGATAGTAAACAATACAGTTTTCTATAGCTAAGCAGTGGTCCTAATCCCTTACCGGCCATGGATTCAAAGGATGCTTTTCCTGAGTGGTGTCTGGGAGATGAAACAAAGAAAGATACAAAGCAAAACCAGTTTCTCACTCCCTGCCATATTATTTGTGTTTTCTCAGGAAGTGGGTTTTCTTCACAAGTAGAAAGTATCAATTTATCAATGACAAATGGGGAAAAAAAAGACAATTTTTTTTTCAGTCAAATTAGGGATATGTGTACATGCAGCTTAGCTTCTGCACTTAAATTCTCACCTAGATTTGGACCACCCTAAATTTGGTATCATCAAATGAAAATTCTATTTTGAGGGGACAAAGAGCCTACTCGAATGTTGGCCCTCACTGGCAATTTCCACATAACTCCTGACTTTGTCCGGTGATTTGATGTAGCTGAATGACACCAGACTTAAGTGTAAAGCTGCCAAGGACAGCGGTTGCAATTGTGCTTTGAAGGGTACTGATTTCCAGCCAGGTAGATGTCACTGGGACCAAGAGAAGTGCTGATGTTTGTGAAGAGGAGGGGAAAAAAAGTTTATCCAGGGGAGGGGAGTAAAGCTGCTGCTGTAGCCATTTGTCATCTTAAATGCTTCAAATCCTTCTCAGTTTTGGAGTAGCAATAGAGCCAGTCCTGCCCTCCTGTAGACTTCTTTCTAAATGCTGCACCCATAGCAGCATCCACAGTGGCTCCAGTGACTGGAGAAAGTGTGTGTGCGTGTGTGTTATTGCCGCATGGCAGAGTTTGTGTTGTTTCATATCCCTCACCGATATGGCTATTTTATGCTCAGTTTTGCTGGTCTGGATTTTTTTGGCAATAGGTTCTGAAGGCAACGTGTGTTGTACGAGAGCGGGGTTATTTTTCCTTCCATAGCAAGAAAGTTCAAAGCATCTCTTTGTCTGTGTCTCCTTTGCTGTGAGAAGGAGGAAGGACAATGCTGAGGTGCTGAATGTCCTTCACCTACGTTGAAGTCAGCAGTGGCAATGTCTTCCTCGCACTCGTAGGACTGTGCCCAAAAAGCATTTTCATTTCAACATCGCAAAGGTAGGAGCTGAGAACAGGCTGGTTTTCTCATTGTGTTTATTCAGCCGTCTCTCGTTTCTGAAGACTGGGTTCAGGAGCAAGGTACCGCGCAGTCAGCTTCTCGACTTGCTGATGTTTGCACTCGCCTTCCCCTGTGACTCATTCCAAACACGTCTCATTCATTCAGGAGGGTAATTTTCTATTTCCACTTTGGTGCACTTCTCCTCCTCCTCTTCCCCCTCCTTCCAGATCTAAAATGTCCTGTCAGCTGCTGTTTATCTGATGGTTCAAATGTCCATGCTTGGTTTCTTTTTCCCCGTCGCTACGGTTTCTCCTTCCGTTCCAAAGGCTGTTTTAGTTGTCATTTCTATTCCCCTGTCAGCAGCATTCTTCATCGTCTCTGGCTTGGGCAGTCTGTCTACACCGTTTTCTTTAGAGGTGTTTCTGTGCTAAATGAGTGCCTCCTAGGAAGCCCAATGTAGCATAACATAATTAAGTGACAATATATGAGGTGCCAGTCCTTTACCAGGCAGTTAATGACTGGCTGGAAGATTTACAGGCATGAGGTAGAGTCAGAGGAAATTTAGCACTCCAGCTTGCAGTTAAATGATAGGTAGAGGATATTTGAACACTCCTGTATACCAAATAGATACTCGTTTAAACTTAGCCACTGGTCAACTTGCTTATTTCTGTATTAAATGGAATGAATATTAAACTTACCAAGGCTAGCAGATGTTACCATTCCCCATTGCTGAATGATAGCCCTGGGTTGTCTTGGTGAGGTGGAGGGTGGCAGCAGGCTTAATTTTCTTTTCGTATCTTCCAGTATTTGCGTGGCTACATCTGGAAAGATTTTACTTAGGGTTCTCGCTGTTTCCCCTCTTCATTACTTTAATTGTAATGTAGCGTACGCTCATGATCTCCCCAAAACAGCCTGTGTATTCTTTATCCCTTGTGCTTACAAGCTTTGCCTTAGCAGCGTGCTCTGGAGGTCATGCCTTGTGCTTCACAATCCGCGTACCGATGCCCCAGGCAGGGCAAAAAAAAGTGTTTCCTAGCCCTGCAGACAGTTTGCACGTGCCTCTGTCGTCTTCAGCTTCCACCTTTTTCTAGACACAAATCGATCATCAAGCGTTCTGGCAATCCTTCACAGCTTATAGAAGTGAAGTGCAGGGATGTAAAAAATAACTTTATGCTTTATTATTTTTAGGTATCTAGATACACCGTAAATGGACATATGTATCCCATTCCCCATTTGCCCCTTCCGCAGCCCACATGGAAAGAAATACGAAGATTGTTTACCTTGGTTTGGAACTTACTTTACATATTTGAAATGTTTCCAATGGGTTCTATACTTTTAAACATATTAAATATGAGTTTTCAAGGCCGGGGGGAATTATGCTAGCAGGACCTGTGGAAAGTGTGTGCATGTGGCACACAGAACATAGGTTGAGTGATATCTGTTCATGTTCATCTTTTTAAAAGGTGAAGGGGAGAAAACAATCTCTCCGAAAGAATGTCTCCAAGATTATTCCAGGTAGAGTACCAGATCCTTCTACTTTTGCCTCTTTTCTTTTTTTTTCTTTTTTTCCTCCCCCCCTGGCTCACTAATGTTTCCAGTCATTACTTTTTTTTTTTTCTTCTTCTTCCCTCTTTTTGGTAGCAGATTACTGTGGCCACTAAGAGGTACTGTTGATACAGCTCTTGTTACTGCAGTTTAGTTACTGAAATAGAGATCTTTTTGTGTACTCTTTGCATATTTGAGCTGCTCTTTCATTGTATCCTTTTATTTGTTGTTGGTTTTTTTTTTTGTTTTGTTTTAAATGAGTAGGCTGTTTACATTAGCTTAAATATTCACTTAGTTTTATGCCATTCAGCTTCATGCGCATGTCCAAGCCATGTGAATGTAATGCACAGTCATGTAAGCCAGCGTTAGCGATACAGAGTGAGTGCCTGGCGCTCAGCCCCCTGCTTACCTCTCCCAGACGCTGCTGCTGGAGGTGCCAGATGCTTTGCCTGTTTGTCAGACCACGCCGATAACATGTTTTGGTGGCTTTTGTTATGCCTGAGGGTGATGTGCAGGCACTCTGCACCTGTCTGCAAATGTATGCCCCGTCCACAGATCACCCTCTGCTCCAAAAAACTGCTTGAGCGGTTCCTTCCCCCCAGGTCTTTAGCAAAGGGACACTTTCCCTAGAAATTGCAATGCCATCTTTCTTGGTGTGGGGTGGGTGGTTTGTTAAGCTAAGTGAGACTGAGCTGCGCTAAAGAAGGGAACGATGAGCATCCCAGAAGGAAGGATGCTCCAGGGCTGCTTGTTTCAGGGCTTTTGATGGCAGGGGCTGGTATATCCAGATGGTACCCGATCTTCTAGGCTTGATTCGGAGCAACTTCAACTACTTCTTTTGGCTGGCTACAACCTGCTGCGTAGTTATGGGACTGGGGGCTTCCTGACCTGGTAAGCAAGCTGGTGGCTTCTTGTGTTAAACATATCTTGGTGGTGCTTGTACTGGACACATCAAATATGCATGGAGAGCATTTCCTTGGGTTTAGCTCATCTTTGCTCCTTTCTGTTTGTGACGTAGTCCACTTTAAATCGTGCTTGTTAATTTCTGGACTTTTATATTACAGAGCATTATTTTTGTCTTGAAGTTTTCTTTCTGAGCTGCATATAAAAAGGAAAAGAAAAGTCATAATCCAAATGAATGTCTTTGGGAACTACTTCTGCTATGAGAAGAAGTTGGAATATTTTCAAAAGTATAAGTAAAGAAATTCTTGGAAGTTTAGTAAACAGGGGTTTAGGCGCAAGTCTTTTCAGGTTTTCCAAGTGTCACTAACTTGCTGTTGAAACGTGCTCCAGGCTTAGATACATGCTGGTGTTTAGATGCCCAAGTCTTACTGAATGCCATGATGAAATGGCTTGCAGATTTCAGTTTTGGACACTTTAGGAATCTCCTTCCTTTTGCATTCTCTCATCTTATGTTTGTGGGTGCTTATATTTAAATAAAAATTTGAATTGTCAGCTCTTAAAGAAGTGACAAATTGCTGTGGATCTCTGCTGAATCTGTTTCTCCCACCGGCATATTCTGTACCTTTTACAATTGCTTTTCAACCCCACACATTTGATCCCTCTCATTTAGCAACAAACTACCTGCATTCATTTTGAGTTGCCATCATGAGGTTGCTGTATGCCATAGTGAGATTTCCCTTGATTTAACCAAGAGAGTCATACACTCAAAGGAAGTGTGTCCAAATGCCTGTCAATGTAATTGCTGAGTGTGTGCATGTGTGTATCGCTGCCCTCTCCTGCATAAAATAGGTACTGCTCCAAGATGTGCCTCGGGCCATTTTATTGAGAAACTAACAGCCGTGTCATCCTCCTGCTGAAGGAAAAGGGTCTTGTGCTTTGGCCTGGGAAATGTTCTGTCTGCTGTTTCTGTGAAGCTTACAGTGCCTGTGGTGAGCTGCAATAGGATAATCCTCTGCACCTTCAAAAAAAAAAAAAAAAAAGGGCGGGGGAGGAGAAAAGAGGGGGAGGACTTGCCTGGTTTTGTCTCAAAGCAGGTTAGAGCATAGCTATTGAGTTGATATAGCTTTTAATAATAAAGTACTGGGAATAAAATGATCTTTCTTTATTGTTTTTCTTAATGAGCATTGGGACAGCATCCTTCTCTCAGGAAACACTATTGGGCATTTGTATAAAATTTTCATAACATGGAAAGGACTATGTGGCTGTTTGATGCAGATGGACCCAACTGGCCCAAATCAAGTAATTTAAGTTATAGAGCTGGGGTCTGAATCTGAAATTGCCCACAATTGTAACTACTTGGCTCTAGGATTTTGGAGTGGAACTTTAGAGATAGTGTGGTCAGACCTGAAATCCACAGAAGTTCAATGCATGTTTCCACAAAATTAAGAGTCTTCTGAACCCAGCTCATTTCTAATTGCAGCTGAAAAGGGCACTCACAAATCTGAGTGTTCTTTGTTACTTTCTGGAAGATTTGCCATCTATTTCCATCCATCTATAGGACATTGTTGAAACCAACTGAATCATGGTGTCTGTAAATTTTAGGAGGCATATCAGCTAGCAACAGAAAGTTAGGAGTAATCACAGAAGAAGTAAAAATTCTGTTTAGTTCCAAGACTGTGAATACAACAGCTGTGTGAGAGCCACAGGGCAGGGAGCTCCAACACAAGAGTGCTGAGTGGGGGACCAGATGGCTTGGGGGATTGGTAACGCATATGAAGTCACTTGCCTGTAGGTTATGAATTCAAGTGCAGCTCAGGCTTTTATACTGGCTAAAAGTTATGGTTATTTGCAGTGGTACTGGATTGGACTTTGAGGTGCTAGCATATAAGATTGAGCAAAAAAGGCCCCTAATGAATCAAGAAGCAAAGGCCAGTGTTACAAATGATGGGAAGGGCTAGATTTCCAAAGAGTGCTTAGCCCATTTGGTATAGAGTGTTTTGTAAATTGGTTTGCTTGTTTAGGGAGTGAAGCTAGACTCCCTTCTAAAAAAACCAAAACAAAACAAAAAGGGGGGGTGTCCTGATTTACTAGCACTGACTAGTATGTAGCATCCTGCGATTCCTTTGCCAAAAGCTTCATTCAAGACTGAAATATATGAGCTGAGACAATCTTGGTGTGGAATGTACTTTTTTCCCCTTCTTTCAGGTTAGAGTTGGATGTGGGAAATGGGTATAATCAGGCTCCTTAAATTCAGACAAGCGATTGGTGTGCTTATTCTGTGTGAAATTAAACCTTTTCATGGCTGGAGTCAAGAGAGTGGTAGATGTGATATGTCTTTAATTTAGAACAGATAGATATTCATAAATGAAAGGAGGCTTGAGGCTGGAAGGAAGTTGTATTGTTTGCAATTGAATTTTGATTGTAGGGGCTGTTTCTCCAAAGGCTGCGCTCACAGAACAAGGAGGGGAGGTAGTGTTAACACAGTGAGGTGGAAAATCTAACTTTGAATGGTTCAGATGCTGGGTGTGGATTCACTGGGAGCGGGGATAGAGAAGGGTTTGTTGACACCATCCTCCTGCTTCTCAGCTGGGCTTTAGCAGCTTCCCGTTTCGTGGGTGCTGGGTGGTGCTAAGGTGCGTTGGAGGTGTGTGACCCTCTTGGGGATGCTGTGCAGGGCTAGAGGCAACCGGGGGATAAAATGGAAGGGTGAAATGCCAGGTAGCCCATGGATGTGGGGGTTCAATCTCTATGCTCGCATCTGGGCTGTGCCTGCGTGTGCAAAACATGTGAGGCGGCCTTAGCTATCATCTGTGATCTCTGGACTGAAAGTGGAGAAGGTATGGAAAGATCAGGAGCTTGGGATGATGAGGGTGCGTTTGGAGAAGGTTTTATTCAGTAAGCCATTGCCAAATGGCTTGTCCTGTCCAAGGCTGACAGAGAAGAGGGAGAAGGGCAATGGTTTAAAATGGAAGGATGGCACAAATGTGGCAAAATGAACAACTTGCCCCTATGCACTTTCAGCTACAAAAACAGTCTCTCCTCTGCGATTCTTGCAAACATCTGCCACCAAATTTGCAACTACTCTGACAGCCAGATGTTGAGGCTTGCAATCACAAACAGTGAGATAAAGCTGCACATCCTGTGTCCTAAGTACTCTGCTAACAAAGCATGACTTCTGTGTTCAATTGGTCTCTTTTTTCTTCTTTTTTTTAAAAAATTTTTATTCTTTATTTGTGTTTTAGGCTTGTTTTCTACATTCCTGAGCTCAGTATGTCTAAAAGCAATAATTTATCCACCTGCTGGAGCTGTGCAGCTAGAGTTTTGGGGCAGTCAGGGAGTACAAATTCAAGAAAAAAAAAAACCCCACTGATTCTTTTGACACATAGTAAGCTCCAAGCATTTTTTTTTCAGCTCAGACTTTCCAGTTTGTTTAGGAAGATGAACTTGAAATGTTCTTAGCTTTGCCCCACAGATTAATCCAGGCATTTCAATGGTGCTTTTGTGCATATTGTCAGTTAATGAAAGTGAAGCAACTTAGATGAGTAAGTTATGATCTCCAGAAACGTAGGTCGTGGTGATTGAGCATGGCCAACTAGTAACTGAATAAGAAGGCATCAAATCTGATAACCACTGTGTTTGATGTCACAATATTTTGTGAAATTTTACTATGGAGATAATATAAAGACACTGTAGTTCTTAGTTATATGTCTACTATCTGATTTCAGTTCTTTGGCATGCTTACTTTACAACTGGTATAGGAAAAAAAAACCCATTTGATTGTTTTCTACTTCATCTCGCTGTTTTCATGGCTACCACACAGAAAACGCTTTTGCAAGGTGGACAGTTCTTTGTGAGGAATGGATTCAGAGAATCTAGGTATGAAGAGCAAATTATCTGGAGTTGCTTCATGAGATGTGAGGGAGGAGGAGGGAAGTGTTGAATCAGAGGTGAACAGAACAGCTTTTCATGCCAGTTGACATAAGTTTTCCTGCTAATCAGAAACTATAGAGCAACAAACCACACTTAGTTATCTATGATTTGGGAGTAAAAATTAGATTTCTACTTTTCATGTTGCTGCCCATTTCATGCATACATTGCTGAATATTTCCATTTCTTTTCTTTCTTTTAAGAGGTAGTTTTTTCAGTGTCTGGAGACTTCAGGTTTGGTTCTATAGAAAATAAAATGATTTCTGTATTCAAGAAGGTGTGTACAATAAAGCTTGTATGACCAAATGTAATTGAATTTCTTTTTGTCTGGGAGGATAACAACAATTTCCTTTCAATGATGAGGCTTCATTTTCTGACACACCAGTGAGCCACATCAAAAATGTCTGACTTCAAATAAGTTTAAGAGAACTGAAAACAGCGTCTCAGGTTCTGAATGTAGAAATAGCAGAGGCGTAATCTCATTATGCCTCGGCCTTTGGAAAAAGAACATGCCAGAAATATTGCCTGCCTTTGTTTTTGGCATGGCTAATAAATTGCTCTAGTCAACTGGATGTTCCTTTGGAAGGTTACAGTAAATCATGGGCCTGGACAGAAGCCAACATTTCCTTCCGTGATGCAAATCTTAAAAGGTACAAAAAGACTGTGTTGGGCTATTCTCAGATATGGCTTCCTTGTGGACAAAGTCTGCTCAGAAGTAATAGAGCCACAAGAGGGCAATGGGTCTTTTATATAAGCTGGATGTAGCCAGGAAAAAAAAAAAAAAAAAGAGATAGTTCAAACAGTTAAGTCCTTCAGACAATGGTGGAAGGTAATTTAAAGGAAAACAGTTGGGTGAAAGCAGAGGAGTGTAATCCCAAAGAGCTCTGTTCAGGTCTGCAGGCTTGCTTACAAATAGAGCTGTGTTTAGTATTTGCTTAGTGGTTTTAGAAAAGTTGTAGGTGCTTACAGTCCACTTCTTAAGGGAAGAAGTCTTAGTTCTTGTATGTAGTTCTTATGCTCCTGTGCTAGATTTATTATGAAGCTTACTGCGCAATTGGCGCTTGGAGTGTATCTGGATGTACTCAGATCCAGATGAGAGCTACTTATCCAGTCTCTCAATTCTATTGCTATACCCTTCTTCTCCTTCTCCCCCCGCCCCCCTTTCTTTTTTTTTTCCTTTGCTTTAAGGTATGAGCAAAGTGTTTTGAAAAGGTTTGAAAAATAGATTCTGAAGTTTGGCTTATGATTATCCAGGAAAATTTCTTAAGGTACTGAAGAAGTGTACAGGCACTTCATATTTCAAGACTCCCTACTAAAGAAATATCTTACCATTCTATAGGTATTCTCTGTATTAGAAAATATTTTTTTAAATGGGGGCTCATACAGGTCTCTTGAAGTCAGTGGTCCCTTTTGAAGAAGGAATAGTGCATAAGCCTTGTTAGACTGGAATTAAGATTGACCCACTAGGGTGTCTCACGTTCATTCTCACTTTTTTTGCCCACCCACTGTTTTTTTGCTTTAGAGCAGGTAGTTGAAGGGAAGCAAGTGTTTGAAAACAGTCACTGGAGGGAAACAGTTTAGTTCTCCCCATTTCATCTGGGTGATTTACGTCACTAGTGAAGAAGTGGTACTAGGCTGTCCATCCCCATGAGTGCTGCGGCAGAGGTGCCAACAACAGAGCCCTTGGGGCAGGTTTCCTTGACCAAGGAGAAAAGGGGTGGGCACCAGAGCCTGGTGTTCAAGAGGGAACAGTCTGGCTACAAATGTGCTGTGTAAATACCATGAAGTATTCAGACTCCACAGACTGCTGGTGGAATTGCAAAAGGAACAGGGTTTTTTATTATGAAGTTGTTTTGCGTAAGTGTATATACTTCTCCATATTTGCAGAATACACAATATGTGTAAAACGTCTAGCTTGTTTCTCAAGTGTAAATTTTTTTTTTTTTTAAGAACAGACAACCAAAAGGAAGGTGTTGTGTGAAGGAAAAGGTGGCTTCAAAGGGTTAGTATTTTGGGGGTGGGGAGGAAGGAATCTTGCACCTTTGTGGTTCATATCCCATGATTTGTCAAATAAGTAATTATACTTTTTAATAACAAAAACCATAGTTATCATAAAATGATATCAAGGAGTGAGATGTATTACATTTACATTTTTTAATAAGAATAACTGTTTTAATATTTTTAAAATTATGAAAATGAATAGCAGCTTACAGAATAGTTTTGCAATATGGAGTTCAGAGGCAAATAAAATAAGATACATTACTAGGCAACAGTAGAAGTTTGGACTCAGACTAAATTACATGAATTTCCTTTGCCTACAAAGGTTGAACAGCTTATTTTTGCCAGAGATGGAGATGTGTGAACATTTAAAAGTGGGATGGGATGTGACTAGGCGATAATCCTGATGATCCTGCCCTGTTCTGTTCCTCCTCTATAGTAAGTGCTGGTATGGCACAGTGACTTATTTTGACATCTGCACATATGCACAACATACCAAAAGAAGATAACTTCCTCCCTCACCCGCTTTTAGTAGGTTTTAGAAATGGCAGTGTGGCAACACATTTGTGGTATTGCTGACATGGCTGTAACTGAGCAGCAGTGTTGTGGAAGCCCAATCTTCAGAGAATCTTTATCAAGTTTCAAGACTCATGACAGTTGCTAATTTTGGAAAACTTTCAGTGAAGTACTTACCAGCTCAGCTGAACTTTGGTTTCATCTATTAGTAATTACTTCCAGAAGTTAGCCTGAGTGAGAGAATAAACAACCTCATCGTCTCCTGAGCAGGACAATGGCTGTGTGAAAAAGGATTCTGCTCTGTTTTAGAGCTCCAGGCTGGGGATACAGTCTGCTGTGGAAGACAAGCTGGGTAACCAGGCAGTCTCACTTCATCCCCTCTGCTTGTCTTGGTGACCCGGTCTCCTGCTTCACTGCTAGTTTTATATCTGCTAATTATTTTCTCCTTGCTTAACTACTCAGAGCAGAGTTTCTTCAACTTATTTCTAAATCCTTCTCTCCACTGATAAGCCTGGAAGGTCCCTGGCAGCATGACAGTGTTTTCTATTCTTTTGTTTTTTCCTGTTATGTAAACTTACTCAAGAAATCCTGTGAACTAAGTGCTTGAAATGCCTAGGAGATTGAGGAGGTAAAAATCAAACAAACCCCTGGGGCAGTCCCCTCTGCTTCTGCTTCTTGGTGGCAGCAGTATTGATTGGTTAGGCTTCATACCCAGTTGTGCAGGTTGATCTCTTGACACTAGCTCATTAGCACGGTGAAGTCACTTGCCATGTGGGTGAACGCAGATCTTGACCTGCCAGCTGGTGTGGAGGGAGCGTGCTAGAAGACTGAAGTCAGCGCAAGAGCTGAATGTCCATTTAGATAAAACATGTTTGATAGTGACATGCAACCTGTTTGGGTGGGTCTTAAGCTTGCTGTGTTCATTGATGTGTAGAAAAAACATTAAAAGATGCAGAAACATGCATAGGAGTCTCTCAGTTATTGAGGTAGAAAGAAGCATTTCTGTAGCTTTCAATGACCTTGTGAGTCTAGCCTCACTCTATAATTAAGAGAAAAAAAAAAAAAGTAGGAAGTGAGCTTTCTTGAATTTCAGGTTCTTTTTTAAATGAGTCAGCACAGTCTAATCTATACTATGATTAAGTGCCTCTAGCCAGGAGATTTAAAGAAGAAACAAATGCAGTTTTGTTAGTCCCCTTCCTCCATACTCCTGTTGTGCCATTTCTGTGCCTGTGTTATTTTTGCAGACTTGATAGACATGCATCTGTATGCAGAGGGGCACAACACACGTGCATGTACACATTCTCACATGCATACCCGTCCTGCTCCGGTTTAATGTGATGGGGTGATGCAGAGTCTGCTGCCTGGCCTTGTCAGAACTTGATAGCTCTCTAAATCTTGTATTCCCTGTTGCCATAACACCAGGAAAATAGTATGGGATACTGCATTATAAATATAGCTGAAGCCTTGGGGAATAGGAGCATTTCTAAACGACTTGAACCTATGTCAGAGCATAATTCTTATAAATAAATGGGAACGTAATTACTGAACGCTAACTGGATTTTTGCCTGCTGTGGCGCTCAACCTTGCTAGACAATTATTATACTAAGGGATTATCGTTTAACAGAGCACAGTTATCTTTTCTGTTTGTTTTTCTTATTTTACTATTTACATAAGCCAAGGGAAATGAAAAGCATTCTAATCAGTCATGGATCTTTTTACTGAATTAGCTCTAGCTTTATTTAGAAGGTTTTTATGCAGTACATTCAGTTTACAACTGGAGGAAGGTTAAGGGTGAAGAGAGAATTTGACAGGTCTGTTTTATAAAGCCACCTCAGTGAGGACATGAAATGGGGGAAAAAACAGATAAGCATCATGTTAAACTGAGTTATAAATTAAATATAAACCTGACCATAGGAACAAACCCACATTCTATGGAACTATGACACATGAAATATATTACCCTGAAGCATTTTTTTTTTTTAAATTTCAGACTTCAAATATAGTTCTAAAGAAAATAAAGTATCCAGACAAACACTGTACATCTTGCTTGCTAAAGCCAGAAGTCTAAACTGGCTGTCATTCTGCATTTGACAAAAAAAATCTTGCTTTGGTGTCTTGTCCATTTACATCGTTTTTTAAATTTATGTGCCTGCTATTGTCTCTTCATACTGAAGAACCTAGTACAGTTTTTCACAGATGGCAAGTACACTGCAGTCTTCTAAAGCTTTCTTGAGATTGGACAGTGCTACGCATTACTGGAAACTATATGTCTAGCTTTAGGGTGGACAGCTGAGCTCTAAATACACTCAACTGTGAAAATGTCAACCCCAATTACCTCTCTTATGCTGTGACTGTCTTTTGATGGTTGTGTTTTAATAGTGTAAATTTGCAAGATATTTGGAAGGAGATTTAATAAAAGAAACAAAACAAAAGCGACCTGAAGCTTTTTGGTTTCTAGCCTTCAGTACATGCTTAGAGAGGAACTCAAGTAGCAGGGGTCACACTGCAGTTTTGACTCTTTTACAGGATTTTTATTATTAGCCTAATAATCTCAATACAGAAATAAATAAATGCATGGTGGGTTTTAGTTTTGTTTTGTTCACAAGAGCACCCAACCTTGATTACAAAATGCAATAAACCAAAAGTGATTTCTCATCCAAGTTAATGGTCTGCATCAAGGTGTCTGACCACCAGTGTATGGAAGACTTAGCTGGCAGAGGCCTGAAAGCATACAGTTGCACTGTTCTGAAGGAAACTGATATTTATGAAAATTATTGGGAAGTAATTCAGCTTAAACTGAAATAATTTGATATGTAGTTTTAAAATTTCTTTTCATTTTGGATTTTAATCAAGAAATCTGCATGAAAGTACAATCTTTACTTACTCACCTGGTTCTACTGAAACTTCTTTGCCTGAAGTCCTAGACTACTGTTAGTAATTTCCTAAAGAATTGTTAGTGATGTTATAAACAGATTGGTAAGACCTTGGATGAAAAGTTAGAAACAAGAAAGATCTCTTGGAAAGGGTACAGATCCCACACTTTGAATGGTCTTGGTTGAAGATGTGCGGAGTCTTAGGAACCAAAGCTGTGCACCAGAATCGTTAGCTGGGGATGGACGGATGAGGCTTAGTGTTTAAGATTGTAATAATTGACCAGATGGACCAGGCTTTTTCTAAAATCTGAAAAACTCCACATCTGTCTCAAAAAGTAAGCAGAGAGATAAGGCTTGGAAGGGTGTATGTGCACTGAAAATAACACGCTCCCAAATCTTCATGTGTTGAAAAAATGGAAAAGAATGAAAAGTATCATGTGGGTTTACAAACTTTCTTTTCCCTTTTCTGTTAGTTTTGCAAATCAAACTGAGAAAATATTCCATATATTCTTGAGGGAGTTTTAAAAATCATTTCAGGAGAACTTCATTAGGATAGGGAGGTGCAATAATGGCACTCAGAAAACATGAATTCTTAAGTAAGTGCAACCCACTACTCTGCAAGACTGTCTACATTCCAAGCCAATGACCGTTGGCAAGATAAAGGCATCCCTTCCTGGTCCCCTTTTTCAGTGAGAAGCCTGTCCAGAGCAGTTGCATGCACAGCATATTGACTCTTAAACAACTCCAGCCTTGCAGATTTCCTATGGTCTATACACAGCAAGAAAAATGCCACTTAATAATACTTGGCAGTGAATAGTGTCAAAAGTTGGCAAATACCTAACATTGTTGGTTTTGCATCCAAATGCAATTTATCTTCAGCCTTAAATCTGTACCTGAATTTCTCGACTGAACCCAGTCTACCTCAGCTATTCTTGTATTAATTTTCTGCCATCATCTCAATTTCGCTTTTATTTAGCCTTTTGAAAAATTAAAAGGCTTGAACCACGTATAATGATGCCTGTTTGCAGACTAAAAATTTAAGTTAATTACAAATGATGTAGCTTAAAACTCAAGATAATAGAAAACTCTAAGCTAAACCAAAGACTTTTTGTTTCTTTGTTTTCTCTCCAAATAAAAAGCCTGTAGAATGAGATCCAGGAGACCTGTCTTGCACCTCTGGACTCTATATGCTTTGAAAGCATATAGATGGAGGCAGTGTCTCTGTGGCAGTTGGCTCGCGGCATGCATGAGTGCGTGTGGAAAACAGCAGCAGTGAAGATGCAGTGACATTGCCTTTTTCTGTAGGCTTCCTGCCTGAGCAAACAGCACAGCTTTTACAATCTGCACCAAATCTTGAGACTCTGCTGCTATAAATCTAGCATGGCTATACATGTGGCATGGTAAGGAGTCAGACTTGGGCAAATAAATGAAAGATAACTGATTTTTGTCCTCCCTTTACCTCATGTTTTATGGCATTCCCAAAAAATGTATAGAAGAAATCAGACTCCCTCCTCTTCTATTGAAGGAAGGGGCATTAACCTTTTACCTCCTCCTCACCTGCCTCAGCTTGCAAATATAACAGCTACAAATAATATTAAATGTACTCACTGAGTAGCGATGTCGTGATTCAAAATAGAATACTACTTAGGCATGTTTACTGTCTTTTACAAGGCCTGTATTTCTAAATGTTTTGCAAGAGTTAAATAACTGCCCATGCTACATGTCTGAATTCCAAAACAGTGGAAAAAAGGAGGTTGCATATACTGGAAAAAAAAATTTGAAGACATCCAAGACCTATAACAGATAGCAAGAGAACATGAAAGGGGCATGCAAGGGAAGAAATGATATAACTGAAAAATAAGTGGAGAATGGTTAAGGCAGAGGGAACTATAGAGGAGATAATTTTGTCTCTGTCAATTGGGCAGAAAACAGACTGCTACCAAAAGAAATAAGAAAAGGCAAATAGTCTGTGATGGGGGGAGGGGGTGGTGGAAGATGCATGTGCATGAATGCTTTTAATCAATGAGGAAAAAGAACTGGTAAAGAATGAGGCAAGCTGAATGGGGAATAATTTTTGTGTGCCTTGGAGTATGTGTATAGAAATCTGTTTTTCAGCCCATTTCATGAGAGATGGACACGGCACATGCAGACAGTGGAAGAAAGATAGTGACAGAGATGACCTGTACAATTATCTTGTCATATAACCTGGCTAAATCTAATTTTGCTGTCTTCCCAAACTTCCATTGGAAATTTCAATTGGAAAGTAATACTCTTCACTTATTTTTCAAACCCCAGAGACAGTAACATTCAATGCAGGTGGAATGATCCCTGCTTAAGCTTTTATTATTTCTAGGTCTTGTCTCAATTCTGTTGGCCCAGTATGAGTAATCATCAGCCAGGAACCACATTTACTTTGATGCAATCCACTGGGGACACTTGTAAGATCATGACTATTGCTTGTGAAGCACTTTAGGATCAGGATTCTGCTGAAAGGTGAAAAGTAGCAGGTGGTGTAGATTCATAATCTCGCATTTTAGGAGGATGGCCAGCCCAGCATCTCGCTACTTGGATCTTGAAATCCTTCAAGGACAGTGTTTCCACAGCCTCCCTGGGCAACCTGTTCTAGTGTTTGATTAGTTTTATAGTGATCCCCCCCACCCCCCGATAATCTAGTTGGAACCTCTCCAGATTGAGTTTATGAGTGTGGTCTCTTTACTGCAGTGCAAGGCAGGAGAACAAGAGCCTGTGTCTCTCTTGTCTGTAACCTACTCTTACATATTGGCAAGCTGCTGGTAGGTTCCCTTTTCCAGGCTAAACAAGCCTGTTTCCCTCAGACTCCATGCGTCTGTCATGCTCTCCAGCCCCCTAACCATCTTGGTGGCTCTCTGCTGAATTTGGTGAAGTTTATCAACATCCTTTTAGCACTGGGTTACCAAAACTGGATGCAATATTCCAGTTATAGTCTAATGAGTGCCAAACAAAGGGGAATAATAGAAATCCTGAAACCTTTGGAGAGTGATGTTTTGTCAAGGATAATGGATTATACCTTTTACAATGCCGATGTGATGGACCAGGAATTTTTACTGAGGCTGTACCTGGCTACCATCCTAGAAACAATTCTTCAGACAGCACTGCTTCCCTGGAAATAGGTTAGCTAGAAATTTAGAGCCTGTGGAACCATTAGGTTGCATGTCCCCTGTCTTGTAAAAATGAAAAAGGATCATAGACTTGGTCTCTAGGGTTTTTTCCCTCTTCTTCGTATGTGCAGAATGATAGCAGAAGCTGTGAAGAAGCACAATAGAAAGTCAGTAAGGACTGGTAATCTTATTTCCCTTACGGGTGCCATAAGAGCAGTTCTGGAGCAGGAGGAATGGAATGATGTCTTGGAACCAAATTTTGGCAGGAAGAAATCTTCCTCCATACTGACTTGGTTTCTGGAAATGCTAAGAGTCTTTCCCCATAGTAGCTTTTGCAGTTCCATGTGAGAACCTGATGAATGAACAAAAAGAAATGGGGTCCAAAGTATACGCTGGTCTAAACTCTATTAAGTCTAGTGAGGCTGCCTTACTTTATGCCCTTGGAGGTCTGGCTTTAATGCTATTTGATTGTTGAGGAATTACAGAACAGAATATCAAAGTATTTTCATTTCAAGTCTTGTGTACTATGGAAGAAACTAGGAAATGGTACAAAACTTTACAGCGATGTCTGTGAATCATAGAATTTCTGTGGTTGTTCCAGCAAGAGACCGGGATGTGGCAACTGTAGTTGGATTTTTGTTGATATGAGCCTTAATTAGGCAAGCAGAGCCCTCCCACCTTATCAGCTTTCCTCAATCTTATCTGCAAATGACATCTTTCTTGTTAAGGGAGGCTCAGATGAAGGAGCTGAGGATTTTTTTGACCCAACATGTAGCTTTGCCTGAAAGGGAAGGATTTTTCTGTAGGCTGACCCCAGCGTTGTGTAGTGAGGAGGCTTTTTGGCCTTGATCAGAAGTGTAACTGGGAAAAGAAGGCCATTTTGTTAATCAGCAATTCTTACTGAAAGTGATGGTATTCCTTCACCTCTCACATTTTTAAATGGAGAAGAACCTTGTGCTTCAAAACCAGGAAATGTGTAAAGTCTGGAAAGTTGGCATCATTAGTAGGTTTAGTCCTGACCATGAAGTGTCTTGGTTGAGGTTTGTAGGGAAGGAAAAAAAAAAAAAAAAAATTGAATTTTTGCATTTCTGCTACAAGATCTCACGGGACTTTATGATCTTCAGTCTGTCTAGGAAAGAGGTTATATTGGGTCACTTTATACTTGGAAAGCTTTAATAGGAGAAACTGGGCTGAGGTTTTTAGCCCGGTAGCATAAATACCTACTCCAGGGCCACCTGGATACTGTTGAGCATGGTCTGTGCTAGCAGGCGTGAGGGATATTCCTGCCTGAAAAATGGAGGGAGAGCAGGGAACCATATCAGTCTGTGATGGAGATGACAAGAAGCTACTGACTTATAAAGCGCAGCAGTCAGTGGTGAGTGCTGGAAGCTCAAGAAGCCACATTTGAAAGAACTTGATGATCTTTCCTATCTCATGATTTATGAAGGAAATCAAAGCCTGCTAGTTCTTGAAAGCATGTGATTATGCTAGTTTGTTTCCTGTTGTGCTCTGTGGCCTTTGTCATCGGAAAGAAGGAATGGCATTTCAGTAGCTGGTGTGCCCCATGAATGGCTGCATTGTGCCGTACGGCCCTGACCTTTTCAATATTCTGTCATCTAAATGCCAGTCGCCTCTTCAGAGCTTCAATAGCTCCTGAAAAGTGTGAGGCTATGGGGAAATGTATACTACTGAAGAGACAGACTAGTGTGATTCATTGTCCTACACCACAAAACGCGAAGGGTATTGCTCTGATGCGGCTCTCTGAGTGATTGCGATGAGGATGGGCTGAGGGACGCTTGAGGGTGAGCAGCTCTGTGCTCGTGGGCTTTCAGAGGCTTTCTGTGCACAACAGTGTGGTTAGATAAAATAAGTAGGAAAATGGCATTTCTGTGTGTGGGTGAGGCATTGCTCACCTTCAGCAGAAAAGGTGAGACTGATCCTGAGGTGCTGTGAGCTCCTGGCAGGATAAATGATGTTCTATACCTCCCCATCTGCTGTGTCTCTGGTCTGTTCGGGTTGTAAGCTCTTCAGGGGAAAAGACGGTCTTGCTTAGTGGGTGCCCAGTACAACAGGCCCTCTTTGGTATTTAGCTGTTACTGTAATAAAGATGATATTATTCGTACATGGAAAGCAGGTTGGGTTTTTGTGGTTTTTTTTTTGTTGTTGTTGTTGTTTTGGGGTTTTTGTTGGTTTTTTTTAAATCACCTTATGATTTTTGCCTCTAAGTCCCTGTCAGTGATCTCTGAAGAAAGCTTGAAAGTTATGCAGGAGAGCGAGCTCACCTGAGTGCTGAGGCCTCATGCCTGTGCAACTCTGTCTTGCTCTGTCTCCTCATCTAATGCTGTCTGATTATTACTGGAGTTGTTAGCATTCCCTTTGGCAATCCTTGAGATCTTCCTGACCTGTAAAACCTATTTATTAGTACAGTGTATAAGTAAGTGAATAAGTAACTGTGGGGGGAAAAAATGAAATTTTAACATTTATGTGATAAATAAGTGCCAAAGCAGTAAATCCCATTTAGGATCCCCCATGTCAGGAGAACTGGCTGTTTTGTCTCTTGCTTGCTCAGTTTCTCTGACCTTAGGCAACTCGCTTCACCTCTGTATATCTATTCTCCAAACTGTGAAGTGGGGTTAATAATCTATATCCAATTGCACTTTGTTGTCTTGAAAGATGTATAGAGGAAGTCATGTTGTAGTTTTGAATTATCTTGGAAAGTGCTAGAAGCCAGGGAATAAAGTGTCAGTATAGCATCAGTCTGTTTTCTCCTTCTGAGTCTGTGTTCTTGCTCACAGTGTTTAAAGAACATTTGAGTGCTTTACTTTGCAACAAGTTACAAAATGCCAAAATTGTTAGCCCGTACTTTTTTCCCTACAAATTCCTTAATTCCTACATCATCGAGAACATCAGCGCTCACTGAATTCTATATTATGTTTTCTATTTTTTTTTGTTCAAAACATGGCCTGTGACTCATTTGCTGTGTGTTTTTCAAACCCTGCTTTGAATACTAACTTGTTAATTTTCTTCTTGCTTTTTTCCATGGCACTTATTACTGCAGGAACCATGCTGGGAAACAGTGTTTGAGTTTTGTGGTAGTTTGGAAACTTGAAAAATGTTTCTGGTCCAAGTCAGTGTTTTCTATAGAACAAAATTCTGAAATTATATTTTGGAAGAACTAGTGGAGATATGTGTCTATGTATGTATATGCACACATCTGTGTGTGTAAATATAAAGCACTCCATTAAAAATGTTTAGCTTTGATGCTTTTGATTTCAATTTACATTACAAAGTTGAAATATTTTTACTTTTCAAAGGTCAAGCTACTGTAATAGTCTAAATGTTTATACTTATTGCATTAAATATTGGTAATTTTACTTGGTAATTAACATGTGTGTATTTGGTATTTAAAAAAAGAACAACAGAAAGATTTACATATATTTTGCTGTAATATTAAGACCCTACCTCGCCCAGTGAATTTGGGAGCCTACCATGCATGTAGCCAGAGGACTTGAGGAATTTAGCAGCTAACAGGGGAGGTAACTCAGTTTATTTGGTTTCTGTTGAAAGGCTCAGAGGAGTTAATGGTACTGCAGTATGTGTGCATTCCACTGCAGCACAGTTTTCTGATGGAAACTTTTTGAACAGCTTGACTAATTATATGCATAAGTCCCATGTCTACCCCCCTCAATGATTCCTCCTGCTGAAGTCAAATGTGTTGGCAGTTCAGTCTAAGATGTTGAAGATAACTGTTTCGGAATAGTTTTGAGGTTGGTGTGCGGCCTCCTTCTGTACATGCTATCTCTGGAGTACGATCACATATGTGCTTGACGCATGCCTGTTTTGTGTTACTGAATAATGTATGAATGAGGGATTGCATTAACAGTGAAAGTCAGCGAGGTGCTTAGTCTTTGCTCCAGTGGCTTTGCTCTGTGTAGTGCAAAGCAGCTGGGAAGCTGCCTTAATGAGGGAAGGGAAGATTTATATTGGCTTGAAGGGAGCTTGGGATGTCTGTCCTTGCATGACTGGAAGGAAGGAGGGTGGGAGAAGGAGCAGCGCTCTGTGGCTATGTGTTATCCAGGGACTGGGTTTACCTCTTACTTGGCCCAGGCTTAGGTGGCAATAGAGAAAAGAAGATAATGCAGAATGGCTTAGAAATCCTATTTCTCTCTCTCCCCTCTCCACCCTTTGGAGCAGGGAATTCAGTCCTTTGGGAGTACTTCTGTTAACCTTGCTGTTTCATCTTGAAGTTTACATTTGTGTCTTAAATGTGGGCATGTCTGTAAGAAGGACTCTTGGGACATGAATGGCTTTGATTGCTGGAAATCCCTATCTACTTTGTTTTTTCTTCAAACTTCATCTTTTCTTTTTGCTTAATATTCAGGCTTCTAACTACCTTTCACCCTTAAACTCACACCTATCCAGTTTTTACTGAGAAAACAAGGAGAGGGAACATTTGTACTTGAAAGTATACAGGCTTTTCTCGTCCCTGTTTTTTCTTGTGCCAGTATCATTTCTGTCCCCTCACCCCATGTGACAAATCAGCAAATGCTCTTTCCCAAACCTAAAAAATTCTTCCAAAATAAGAAGTCCTTCCTTCAAAAACTACAGCATTTTGGAGCATAATCCTTAGCAGACAGTCTCTGCCTGTGAGAATGGAACTTGTATTGAAAGCAATGTTTACAATATTCAAATGGAGCAGTTGTGCAGTTTCATAAGTACAAACGGTTCTTATGGATCCTGTGACATGTTTGATTCATTTTGGAAAAGCACATTCAAATAGATACTAGCTCTAGTTGTAGGGAAGGATAAGCAATCTTTTTGAAAGGCGAGCATAATGAAGACCTGCATATTTCATGATGTATCATGTGCTGCTCAGGTGCAGAGGCAAAAATTCAATACTTTACAAGCGCGTCTGCCCAAACTGGAGCAGAGGTAGCTATTTTGCATCCCGCCAAAGTGTGTTTGATCTTGGAAGTTATAGAATATTTGTTTTATGACTATGAGAGTGCCAAGAAATTCTTTGAAGCAAAGTCTGTAACCTCCGAGGCTGAGATGGAATAGGATGAAACAGGAAAGTTACTGGAAGATGACATTGTTAAAAAAAAATACAAAAAAAACCCCAAACCCAAACACAACCACCTTCCCCTCCAACTCTTTTTAAGCCTGCCTCTTTTAATTATATTGCCTGTCATGACTCTAATTCTTTAAATTAATTATGGTGACTGATAGGGAGTCTGAAATACCTTTTCCAATGTATATGTGATATGATGGATTGCGATTAATTGAAATATAGAGGTCTGAAGTTTGATAGCTTGTGAGGTATGGTTTGTGATACAGCCTCAGCTTCCATTTTTTTTATTGAGCTATGTCTTTCCGAATGTCATTAGTCAGAGTATTAGACCCAGAGGGAGACCATATAAATTACAGATCACTACTGAATGAAATTCCAAGTTTTCCTTTTTTCCTTCCAGACTGAGGTAGCATATTGCGCTACTGCCCTGACTGTTTTTACAGGTAGAAAAAAACAGTGGCAAAACCTTTCATTTTTAAAATGAAATCTGTACTTGCATAGTAAAGCGTTTGCTGTACTGGTCCTTTGTGGACTTGCTGGGGTAGCACAGTATGTAAGTGTAGCTGGAATTGTTAAATAGGAATACATACCTCAGTCCCTGTGAGGGACTTGTTGTTTTGTCCCTTGCTTTTGGTTGTTGAATTCATCCCCCTGCAGTCAGTTGTGTGACACCATGCTGGAAATGTTCAGTAGAGGGAGGTGGATGGCGAACAGAAACAACTTCAAATGTCAGACTTGACTAAATGACTCCCCTTCTTCTCGTGTTTAGATCTGAACCAAAGTCTGTCTTTCACCCCTTCCCTCCCAATAAAGTAAGTTCTGGGCAGCTCTGTGAGAGACCTTGATAACTTGAACAACTTGATTAACTCTTCTTCCAAACAATCCTACAGTGAGGTTGTAGGGATTTTTTTTTTTCTTTTTAGTTGCCTTGAAATACTCTACAGTGGGAGGATTATCTGCATTGGCGTTTTGTACAGAACCTAGAACAGTCATTCCCAAATTCTGGAAATAACTTTAATAGGTATAGAAATAAGACATTTAGGACTTGCAACTACAGCCTCGAAACTGTCAGATTTTGCTGCTGCTTTTAAGACATTCTCAGGCTCCTTTTGTGCCATTGTAATTGGGTGTTGCAGAGGTTATAGATCTCTACTGTGTATGAAAATCTAACGGTATGAAATTATGATGTTTTCTTGAAGAGATCAGTAGAGGCAGTACACATTACAGAAACAGCTTTAATAAAATGTCTTTACTATCCTTTATTCCTTTTCTGTACCACAACTGGTAGCTAGTCAGGTTTAATTTGAATACTGGACATGACAGTGGTTCTTTTTAAAGCTCAGAGGTGATGAAAGGGATTATCTGAAAGAAGCTCAATGGGCAGAGCTATTAAGAGACTCTAGTCTAGGCAGCTGCTGTGTGTGTGAGTAACTGTACTAAAAAGCAGCAATGGCTGTAGAGCACAGGTGGTGGAGAGGCTTCTGTCAAAAGCTTTGAGTGATTACTGAACAAATACACAGTGCTGAAAATGCAATGGCCAAAGATAATATTCTGGGAAGAACTGAACAGTTAGCTCATCTACCACTGTTGAAACTCTTTGGCTATATAGATGGCAAATGAAGAGTACGTAATGCTTCAGTCTGTATCTCAAATAATGGTCACTGACAGTAGGCAGTTCTGCTGCAATACCTGCACAGTTTTCAGTTAACTTTGGGTAAAGGAGGCCAACCCAAACACTGTCGTAGCATTCTGAAGAGTAATGACAGCACAAAAAGAAAGTAAGGCTCTCCCAAGCGGTTAAATGCTTTCAAGCTGAAAAGCCAATATTTCAAGTTTGGGAGGTTAACTGAATGTCTGATAAAAGGCAAGACTGTATTCTGGAACATAACTTTCCTGAAGTTGCTAAAGAACACTCAACGTTTTATACCTAGAGAAAGCATTAGAAATGTGCCAGGACTTGACAGAAAATCCATGATACTAGAAGTAGTGATACAAAAGTACTGATACCTGAGAAAGGCATGTAAAACTCAGTTACAGTGTGCAGAACAGTCCATGGAACTGTGCCAGCTCTGATAACCTATGCAAGACGATGCCTGATATTTGGAGAAAAAGATAAGTGAACAGCAATCGATCATATTATGTTGCAAGAATGTGTAGAGCGTGTGCGACCTGGAGAAGAGGGTTGACAATTAAGCTATTAGCTCCGAGGAATTCCTCATGGGAACAACACTATAGGAGAATGTGAACAGAGCATTGCACAGATAGCAGACGGGCCATTTATTAATTTTAAGTTGAGGAAGCTGACACTTAAGATGGTATGAAATAATGAGATCAGCACTGAAAAAAAAGCAGTGGTCAGCTGGAACACAAAGAGGTAAAAATTTGTTCTTAGGAAGAGAGTTTGTGAAGCAATGGGGAATAGCAGTCTACCTTTAAACATACAAAAAGCATTAAGTTGTCTTTTGGAGGAATTTTTCTCCACTGACTGTACAAGAAATGGAGACTCCTAAGTTAAAGTATAAAGTAGGTTGTCATATGATTACCCTGTAAAAGTATGATTGGACATCATTGTCTATTTAATCACATTTTCAGGGGAAAAGTACCCACGATAGGTTTTAAACCTATCAAATCCTCAGATTCTTTGGATAGGTGTTACACCATGGCAGATTTGGGAAGATGACCTTCAAATCCTCTTTTGAACAAAGAAGTCCCAAATAAAATGGATTTGACATAATTCAGCTGTGCTCCAGTTTGTGATTCTGGGAAAGATTTTTAAAGGTAGAAATTAAAAGTAGTGGTATCTTGTTGATCTGAAAGCAAGTAGAAAAACCAGCATGTTGGTCAATATTAGAACTGATTTCTACAAAATACTTGTTGGTGTCAGTAAACAAAAACTGGGATTATTTTGTGAACAGACCCCCAAACAACTAAGTTAAGTGAATTACTTCCCACCAGTTACCATGAGAACACTGAATGATGTAAATACCTTTTCTGTAACTACAAGACTCTGTCAGTGGCTTAGAAACACATGACTGTATGGGACATGTTGGAGGTTTATTAACATTTGCTGGTTTTAGTAAACAGAGGAATAAAAGGATTTCAAGTTGTAGATATTAATATATTAGTCTGAGAAAGGAGCATGCGGGGAAATATGATTCTGTGATTCTAAATACAACCTTAGGAGGCACAGAAGTATGAACCAAGTGGCACATGAAGTGTCCCTGGAGGCATTTATGACCCAGGCATTGAACGAAGCACCACAGTAGCCATCTCAGTGGCATAATGAGCTCAGTATTTCTTATATCTGGGCTGTAATTTCAATGCCTCTGCAGGCACTACGGATCTTTTTAGATCTTCCTAATTCACCATGCAAAAGAGGAATTTCCTGTCTAATCCTATCCCTATTTAAATTTTTACATAGGATCATTAGTAGGGTTAGCTGTAAGGTGTTTCTCTCATTAGTGTGTTGCTGAAAGAACTTAACCTCAAGAGTTGCAGTTTTACTCTACATTAAAATGTTATGCAAATTCCCCATCTCACTCAGGGAATCGGAGCGAAACACAGATGCTGTTTTATTATTCTCAACTCACTTTTGACTTGTTTTACTAGGCTTTGGGCTCAACAGGCCCAAATGTAATTAAATGCTTCCTTTGTGCTATTTGGAAAATTCTTCATTAGCAGTGTTAGCCTCCTTCAAAATTAATGCTGTGCATGCCAAATTGAACTGCACAGGAGAAAAATATAAAAATCGCTCTTTAAAGCCATAAGGGACTGAGAATTCTTCTGTTTCGTAGCACTGTCTTAAGCTTAACGTAGAGTATGCTTATATATATATATCTCATCTGTTAGAGGGGGGTGGCTATTAGAAACCTCTTGTTTGAGGTTAGCCTGGGGTCTTCACTGATTTTTGTCAGGAGGAAAGTTAAAGCAGCTCTCTAAGTACTCAGCAGGCTAGGTAAGAATTTAGAAAAGGGGAGGAAAATGTATGCGCGAATATTTTCATAATGCTAGCCCAAACCAAGACAATAATGGTGACTTTAGCTGCCTTGCTTTTAGATTTGAGGTTGTCTTGACCCTTAGACTGAAAGCATGGTTCAGGAACATTACCTTGTACAAATGAAAATGAGGTGGACCTGTGTCTTCTCTATGACAGGAACATGTTTAAAAACAAATAATCTGTTGGCTTAGTGGTAGGAGGATACCATTGATTAGGGGTATTTAATTTCCACCTTGAGTTATTTTTAGGTTAGCATAACTAATACAGTACCCACGATAACATTCAACCAAACTGCTGTTATAATCAAGTCAGTTGGGCTTCTTGAGCAATCAGAATCCTTCGTTTGTAACCTGACCCTGCTCCCCACTGCCATGCAACAGATTTGCAACTGTCTTCTCGTAAGTATTTTGTCATAATTAATAACACAATATTCACATGCTGACTTGGTTATTGATCCTCCTTCCTTCTGTGACTGTATTGGCTTTAGCCAAGAGGTGGCTGTATGTTTACATGGAGTAGCTGGGAAAGGAAGGCTAGTTCAAGACAAGATACCTTGTTTGGAAATTCCTTGAAAAACCTGCTGAGATGCTTGGCTTTTAATATATTGCTTCCTCTTGACCTTGTAACAGATCCTGAAACACAGCTGAACAGAAGAACTTTAGCAGATGTATTTTTAGAGACTTTGTCCTTCAAGTCAGTGGGACTGTTTCTTAAGGAATGCTAGTGTGTTGAAACGTGTTGTGCATTGTCTGGAGAAGTTACGTCTGCTTTGCCTAACATTTAGAGATGGTAAAATTTTTGGTCAACTAAATGTGTACAGACCGTCTAGGACCAAATATCTAGTGTTAAAGAACGCTTTGGTTTTGGAAATGCTTCCTGTTTACTGCATGGCATTGGTCAGAAGGTCTTTTAGAGACCAGTAGTTAGCCAACCTGTTTGATGTGTTTGGTAAGACATCTTAACAGACCTAAATATGTAGGCTGTTCTGTATGAGGCTGGGAGAAATGCATAGTTCTATTTGAACAATCATACTGATAAACCCAAAGGAGGATGAGGGCAACCAGCAATGCAAGTGTAATGTCGTATTGCTGAAAGCTATGAATGTCTTCAAGAATCTTTGTAACAGTCACGTTTGATAGTGAGTTGAGGTAGCGTTTTGCAAAGTTTTAAAGCACCAAGATGACTTCTCGCCTTTTGTTTCCAGGCAAGTAATTTCCAAACCCAATGCAGTGACTTGGTATTATTTTCCTGCATTTTTCTCATATGTAAATGTGAAAAACTCATCGTGTCAGTACAGAAGGTGTACTACCACTGCCTGATGTAGTCTGCAGGATTTCTGAAATCTTTCTGGGGAGTTTTGCTGTGGGCTTGAGTTGAAACGTTCTACCAACTTGTGTAGAAATTAAGACATTGGCCAATGATTCTGTGAGTGGCTTGGCTTATAGGACATAAATATGTTGAAATATGCAGGAAAAAGTAGCAGGAACATTTCAGTTGAGATCAGCAAGAGTTATGAAACTGTAAAACTAGATTTACAACTATTTGGATACATCTAACTGAAGTATGCAAATGCAAAAAGATTATTTTCCAGTGCAATTCAACCTGCTTTATGGCAATTATAGGCTCAGGTAGCAGAACATAGTATGAGAACTTCAGAAAAATTGGGTGAGTGGTTGTGTTCGACCTTCTGAAATAGGTACACATGAAATAATTTGCACAAAGTAAAAGCCAGAGTGGAGATGGCGGCAAAAGCCCCTAACAAATAAGCCTCTAATGCAAAGCCCTCCTATGAACTTGTGTCTATAATGACATTCACATCTGCTTGTGAAGATAGGTTCTTCAAACAATAGGAAGACCTTCTGCCAAAAGATTTCTCAATCTTTTGGAAACTGTAAAATAAAGCAATCCCTCAAACCCCATAAACTTTCTATTAGGTACCCTTCATCTTTAGATTAATAAATTATGAGATTTGAATCTACAATGAAAACTAATAAGCCTTGGTAAGATCAGCATGACTTTTCCTCTTGAACGAGTTTATGGTCAAATAACAGGCATTGTAATATTGTTATGACAGTGTAGCACATTGAAATAATGCTTGAAAGAGTCCATTAAATGAAAAGCTGTTTGGGTACTTGACTATTTGATCTGTGGAACAAACATTTCATCACTGTTTATTGAGGATTATTTATTAGGGTATTCAGAAATTTCTAATAAAACTAGTGACAGAACAATGCTATGAGAAATTAGATTTCCTGTTAGAAGCAGAAGATTGCTGTTATTGGAAAGCAGCTTTTTTTTTTAAAATTACTTATTATTGAGTTTTAAATTAGCTAAAGTAGCCTAAGACTTAGGTATTAGAGCCCACTCAGTGCAAACATCTGTCTGATGTACAGTGGCCTGGGTAAAAGAAAAGGATAAGGGATATATTATTATGCTATTGAAAACACGGGTGAGATTGTCATCATTTAAATACTAATCTCTCCTCAAATATGGAGAGTGTTGATGTACAATTCTAATTCTGGAGTCTAACTCAGGACTGAGTGTGAACCCTCACCTCATGTAGAGCTGCCATGGAAATATCTCCAGCAACTGCAATTGCATCTTTGGAGTCCAGCCTGGTGGGGGTGCATAGATAGTAGTAGACTGGAATTTTGCTGGTTCTGGAAACTTTAAGATGCAAACTCTAATAGTATGTGTTTTTAAAATATTGCCAGCTAATGGTTATGAATCATACTTCCCTTGAGGCAGAAATCATTATTTGACTTCAGTGCATCAAACAAAGACGGCTGTGTTTTAATCCTTTTGAACTGTCCTTGGTTTGATCCTTGATTGGGTTAAAATGCCGTATGAGCAAACAGGGAGGATAATTTAGTGTTGTCATTCATCTAAGTAATAGTGATGCACTTTAATTTATTGGCATCTAAACTCAAAGGCTTGTGAATGTTTGAAGAGAAATAAATAACTAAAATCAAACTTATGATAGAAGCAAAAAGCATATTGATATATCCTATCAGTCTGTGAATTAAAATAACAGTAGACAAAACCCTATTTTTTATTTCTGGCAGGAGTTTAAGGGAAATGATCTTTTATTATTGTTTAGAGTCTTGAACAAATAGTGTAAGTAGAAAACTGATGAATATTTATCTGTTTTAATTCTGCAGTGACCACTTGCATCCTTGTCAAAGTTTTATCTCTGACTTTAGCAGAGAGATTCTTCAGTTTGTCGTATTTTGTTTTGAGAATGCACCTAGATAATCCGAGAAATGTGGTATCACCACCAGAGGCTGTGCAACCTGCCACTATTTTACCAAACCTAGCTAGGTAGCTTGCCTTTCTTGGCTTTGTAGCTTGGAAGCAGAAGAATGTCGTATTTCAAGAGTTCATAAAACTGTAAGAAACTCCAGGCTCGGAAATGCAATTGTTTTCTCAGTGCAGTGGAAGGTTGTTAACCTTTCTAAGCCTGGAAGCTGGGTGCCAAGATTGTACTTCCTCCATATTGTCTTCAGAGAGCTCAAGGAGTATGTCATAGGCAGGGGAAGACACTGTTTTGCTGGGCTGGCTCACCTCCATTTCAGGCCAGGGTGAGGTTGAGCACGTAGTTAGGAGCTAAGGCAACTTGCTGACCTTTGTGGCAGCATCCCTACTTTCTCGCTTCCTGGGGAAGTTATCCAGCAGGCCCCACTGAAGCCCAGCTCCTGAATAGCTCAAGAGATGTTGGCCAGTCGCTCCTAGTGCAAGAACAGCTGCCAGTCTCGTTACGAAATAGCATCTCTTTTGGCTTCTGCTGCACTTTGGGTTCTGCAAATGAAGCGTAGAGGAGAGCGCTGCAGAGAGAAAAGACTGTGGAGACCAAAGGAAACTGACTGTCAGAGAGCAGGTGGTTCCAAAGAGTTTATAAGGTTTAACTATCTAATAAATGTTGTGCTAACAGTTTGGTTGGTTGTTACTGGATGCTTCAGCTGAGTAAACACCTGTTTGCAAGACATAAAATCTTTGGGGAAAAAAATTGCAAAGTTTAATAGTGAGATTTGATGGTTTTGCTGAGCTCTGCTGGAATACTTCTATGTTGATTTGGCAAATAAAATCTCCTGCAACTTTTAATGCAGGGTTTAAAGGAGTTTCTTTAGCTGCAAAATATACTACAAAAGTCCTAACCCCCTCCTATTTACTATGAACCCTCTATAAACTGATGCAATTTCTATGGTTCCTCCCCATTTTTTTAAATTTATTTTTAGTTTTTGTGCTAGTCCAGAGGCGTCATTCTGCATCTTCTGAGCTGAAACTTCTGAAAAATGTGAGGGGCTGGCACTATGCTGCTCTTCAACTTAACTAGAGTTGGTGGTTTTTTTTTTTTTTCCACCCTAAGTACAATTTGATATGGGATTTTTGTTTTGATTTATTGTCAAATCCTAAAAATGTTAGTTTATGCTGCCCACACCTTTAAATAATAAAACTCCTATATTTGTTTGCAGATACCCTAATCTGTTGTTAATAAACTTGAAAGAATACAGTCTTGTCTAATAAACACATCAAACTAATGGGTACCAAAGCAGATCAGAAGTGTTTGTTGTTTGGTGTTTAGATTTCAGTCAAAATTAATCAACAGTGGATGGGGCCTGCTGTATTTATTAGCAACACAAATCCCTGTGATTCAGTGCCAGATCCCTTTGACTCATTCCAGTGTATGCTGGCAGGAGTACAGGACTGATAAATACTTACATCCTTGTGACTGTGAAAGAAAGAAGGAGGAAAAAACACAGCCGAGAAAACAGACCTCACGGTTGGCATGAATATCTTGAGAGCCATTTTGAATCTCTTTCTATACAGCTAGCTTGTAAATGGGAAGTCATTGATTCAGGAACAGTAGAGGCCTTTTTTCCTTTGTGAAACCTTCAGCTTTGCAGATGGCTGGCTGCATAAGCCTGCATGTTTTTGTTCTCACTTCCCCTCCAAATACTCTCTCTCTCCAACTTTAATTTTCATTCTCCTCTGCTTTTTATTGAATTTCTTAAAAAGCTTCAGGTATTGAGAGGACAGATGCTGTTGCAGACTTGCTCCTTCTTGGGAGCATCTGCAATGGTCTAAAGCACCCCTTGTCAGAGAAATTAAGGTGTTTGAATTTTTGATGTTTGATTTTTAAGATCCTGTTGTGAATTAAAGGCAAATTATGGCTCTTTTTGTGGAGAGTAGTAGTGAATTATTAGCCTCTGGAATGTTTCTGTCAAATTAAATGAAAATCTTTACTGATTCTCTTTGTGCCAGCCACCTGTGAAACTGGAGATACAGAGGTTCCGCTCACGGTGATTTTCTGTCTTGCAAAAATGGGAGAGGCTATTTTCCTTGCAGATTACCCAAACACTCTCACTTTGCTTCTGGAACCCTAAATTCTGAGTCTAGGAAGTAAAATGCTCCACTTCTGGACAGAAGTATATTGAATTTCTTGTAAGAATTACTTAGTGATAAACGGTGCTAGGAAACAAGTTGCAGCATGTTGTTCATGAAGTCTGCTGGAATTTCAATAATGTTATCTCTGAGACTAGCAGTTGCACTTGATACTGAAAAATAAACCAGTCAGGTCACAGTATCTGCTACAAATTCTTGCTCTTGACATGACACTTGCTGTTTTACAGCTTTGAACCCAATTTTCTTTTTCTAATGGTCAAAAGACTTGGGGAAGTTCAGGACACTTTCTGAGGAAGAGGGGCTTGCAGCAGAAGGGACTTCTGTAAAAACTGTTTGAACACAGAGAATTCAGTTATTAACTATGCGAGAAACGATGATGCAGGGCGGGGGGGTGCGGAGAATCATTGTGGCAGTATTGTTGTATGTCAGCCTAATCACACAGACTTTGCTGCTATCCACTGTCCCCAGCTTCAGAGTTTGCAGCCATTCTAGGATGTGGCCAAACTGCAATTAAAATGAAACAAAATGCCCCTTTGTAAGTAACTTGTATGAAGAGAATTTTGCGGTCTTGATAGAAGTGTAAGAGATCTGCTCGAATAAGGACAGCCAGGTCAGGAAGCGTGGTAGCACGCAGCTTGCAAACAGAGAAAGCTACAAGAAGAATCAGTGAAGTTTGTTTCTATTACTACTGCAACATTAGCTTTTTATGGTTTTAATCTTTCAGGTAAAAGCATCATGTTCTCTTTTCAAAATTCAAGGATATGTTTATTTTTTAAAGCAAATCCAAATGCTGGTGTCCTTGCAACAAATATTTGGAGGTTTCAGGGGCGTGGGATTCACAAGAGGAGAGTCCAATGCACTTAGAGGGGAAAACAAGTACTTTGATTTAGGGAAGAACAAAACTTGCCTGTGGAGGTAAAAAGTCCCCTTTTTTTCCAAAAAGGTGTTCTTGGAGAGGAGGAAGAACCAGTTTCTATTTCACAAGTTATCCTGACATTTGTCACTTTTAGACAGGGTATGATACAATGTACACATTGTGTTTTCACAGAAAAGACAGCGCTCACTCCTTTTGGGTCTAGTTCCTAATGCCATTATCATTTGTCATATGAAAGAAAGGCAGGGGTGGTTCTCACTCGTAGATAGAAACAGTCTGTGGACAGGGTTTGTGGAACGATCAACCAGCTTCTCCGTGGGACTCTGTGTGACTTTCAGGCTAGCTCTCTGCCAGTAACTGCTCTACATCAGAAGCTGTCCTTCTGTTGTGGGTTTTCTTTCCTGAGAGGAAAAAAAGTAGTAAAAATAGGGAAGTATAGGGAAAGTGAGTTAGCATCTCCTCATGGAAATTATCAGGGAAAGAGAAGGATAGGCCTCTCGGAGTGTGGGTCTCCAGTAGGAGGTAGCAGCACGGCTCACACTGACACCACGGCAAGCGTGAATCTACGGCCACTAATGCAGATGCAGACAGACTTTCTTAACGAGTTACAAAAACTGCAGCAACGGGTCCCTTGCTGGATTAACTGCTTGACTTTTTGCAAGTTTTGTGACTAACATTAAGCACAGGACTGCACTCTTCTGTCTGGTCAAATTGCGGTTGTCGGTGTATAGGAACTGAGGCCTAATGTGTGGAAGTATACTGTTCAAAACAATAGCTGCTGGGATGGGCATGAAACAGTTACACAGATGTGAATGTGACTGGAAAAAAATAGTTTTCAATTTTAGCATGAGCATAAACTGTTTAGAGACAAGCCCTGTGAGGTAGTGATGAATGCCGTAGCTGAAACACCATTCTAACTTGAGTTTATGACAAACGGATCAGTGTAAGGAAATTTGAGATTTCCACCCTATATTTTGCCTCTTCCTGCTATCTTTCTATCTAGGACCCCTCCAAGATCTATTGATGAACAGATTTATCTATATAGTATCATCTTTTCTTGGGATTCAGGAAATCCATTCGGCCTGGCTGAGGCCCCATAAGAGCTGCATCTTCAGTGTAAGAGGCTTTGTAGGAAGTGTGATCTATAGAGCCCCTCCTCCTGGAGAGATTTAGATCAGTGACTCCAGGACTAGATTGCAAAGGGTGCTAAGGATTATCCAAACGATTGACCTGTTACATACATGAGCAGAGACGAGATGCTTGGGTCGAACACAAACCTGGTATCAATGGTACAAGTCTTACCACAGTAGCATGTTCTTGCAGATACCTTGCTTTGGTACTCCTACGTCCTTTGCTTATGAAGTGGCTAATCTCAAATCTTACCCAATAGCCCTGTGAATAAAACAAATCCCGCTTTTTTTCTTATTTTTAGGAAAATACAGAAAACACAGACTTCTTCACAGGCAGCCTCACGATCCCTGAAGGGAGTTCAGTGGGTGGAATTACTCACAAAGATACTTCAGTACCTTGCATAGTTGCCTTGGATATAATTTGGCATTTTCTAGTTTTAGAATATTTGTTTTACTGTTCCTCTCCCTCTTTTATTGTTGTTCTAATTGGTGTTCTCTTAGGTATGGAGTTAAAGTAACGTTTGGTGAGCAAATAGTTCAGGAGAGGAAGATTATGACTCAGAATATGAGCTATGTATGAGTTACAGTTCTCACATTTATTTTTCAAAACTATTTAGCAAGTGATCTAGGAGAATAATTTTTATGATTGTTCAAGAAATCTTCAGTGTTTTCTCAGGTTGAAATATCTGTGAATTCCAGGCTTTTGAGGCTATGAAATTTATGGCTTTGAGTCCTGTGATATCATATCCATGCCTTGATTATCTGAGTGTAACTCAATGATCCAAGTCCTGATTTTGAGGTGAATGTTTTAATTCAATTTTGGCTAATGTATAAAAATATTTGTATAAAAGGTTCCTTTCCTACCAGCATGCCTTTGAGTAAACTCATTTGCTAAAACAATTGTGGAAAGTGATTGTGTACACATCACTTTGTCTTTGCCCCAAGCATTCGCTGGCTTTTTCCTTCCCCACTGGCACTTCTGTTTAGCTAAGGTCTACAGAATAACCACATAGTTTTCATTACATACACAGCAGCTATAAAGGACTACGTTCCCAGACTGTGCAGTAGCAAGGTTGCCAGAATATTCAGCAAACAACTTTCCTCAGTAGCTCCTACTGTTACTGACAGATGGCTTTGCAACTTAGAAATCCAGTTTACATGCTCTTTTTCACTTGTTTTCCCTTTTAGGATCATTTGGGTTCTCGCAGAAAATTCAATTTCAGTGGAATGGAGGCAGGTTGTGAAACTCTTTCCATTCAAGTGTTCTGAAGAGAAAGAGGAAGGCTGAAGTGCCTTTTTATCATTAGGAGGCAAAATTTTGATACAGTAATTTCAGAATACTTTTGAAATGTGGAATCTGTACTTTGTGGTGTTTAGGCAGTAGGGGAAAGAAAACCATAATGTGTTTTGAGTTAAACTTTTTTGTCCTTAGAATTCCTTTTTATGGATTTTTTCCATTCCTAATCAGAATGAAAGTAAACTTCAAGATCTTCAACAAAATGGAAATTTCTTACCTGGCAACTGTTGTTCTGAGCACTTAACTGTACTTTTCTGATGAGTAGATGTAGTTTAAAATTTGGCAGCTATTTTGAGGAGATGCAGCTGACCTCTGTGCGAGGATTCAAAACGTGGGGGCTTAGTATTTTTAGCTGTCACACTGACAAAGTCCTGTGTAGAACAAGCAGCTGAATGCTCTTCTTTCCCTCTTTTATCTGAAAGGTGTACATATGCCAGCTTTCCCCTTCTCCACGCCTCCCCCCCCCCCAAGTGCTTTGGGCACTTGAAGGAGAAATGAAGGACTGGATTCATAAGAGTTGTGTCGTGACTGTGGAGGGATTTGGATCATTTGCCTGAACTGTGTGAGGTCCAGGCATGACTCCTCCTCTGCCAGAGTGATGCAGGTTGTTACCCCCATTTCTCCAAGAGCGAATGTGCTCACTACCAGGCTGCTCTTAAGCTCTGCTCTTCTTTGATGTTACTTCAATGGGTAGACCATCTGCTGAAACAAGGCCTGTGACAGAGATATGTCATCTCTGGATGATTACCCATAGCGAGAGTTAGAAAGCCTTTAGACTCATTTTGCTGTGTCTCAGCTTTAGAAAGTGTATCAGCTTCATCAAGATGGACTGAAAATATTCATAGCCAGAAATTTATTCACAACGTGAGCGTCCTAATTTGGGTTCCCTTGGGCAGAGGAAGGAAAGTAAATTTTGAGAAACCCAAGTTTAAGTGGAGAAAAGGAAAGAAGGGAACAACAACTGTTGTGTTAATCTAGCCTTTCATTCCCCTAAACAGCTGAAAATATTTGATGAGTTCAGAAACAAGTTGGTCACGTTTTTTGGATAGCCTGAGTTATTTGTGCCATTCTGGGGAAAATGAATACTCTCTGGAAAAATAACTGAATAATTACTCAACTCTATTCATTATTACCCACTGTGTTGGCTGCCTTCCCTATTGCTCCGCCCCTTTTTCATTAGTCTTTTTTCTCTTCTGACTTCCTTACCTAGTTCCAAGGAAGCACTTATCTTTCCTGGAAGGAACCCTAGGAACCATAGAAAGGGAGGAAAAATCCTTATTTGAGCCAGAACCCCCAAGGACTTTGCATCAGTAGAACCATACTTACTCTTGTCAGTAGCAAGCTTCACCTACTCCTCCAACCTTTAGAAACCAGTCAACCTGACATGTGTCACTGCCCTAATTCCATATACTGTGCACTAAAGAAGAAACTTGCGAAGGTGAGCCAACATTAGCTGTATCCGCACAGGCCTTTCACAGTGGAGAACATGACATGTTGCTAAGACAAGATGTTGAATTGCCTTTTCTAAATGTTTTTTTGACCTGAACTATTTGTAGGGTGTATGTTAGCTGCAGCCTTAGGACCACATGATTGAAGAAGCAGGATAGATTCCTCAAATAGGCTTTTAGGCTTTCATTGATATGGTGACATAGGGTAGTTGAGTGAACTAGAAGCATTTTAATTCTACTCCTCGCAGATGCCACTGTAAACTGTAGGAAGATTTCAGAAGCCTATCTGCAAGACAAGAATAAGATTTCCAACACTTTCCTTTTGATAGCATCTCTGCAGGTGCTGAGGAGCCTCTTCTCCAAATAAAAATTAAGGCCATACAATGTTTTTAAGGCCTACATTTTATGCTAGTCTTACATCTGCACATTAATAAAAAGCAGTCAAACAGCAAAATAACATCACGGTTATGAGTGGCAGAGTTCATTTTAACAGCAATGATCTACAAAATATTTAAGACAATTAAAAAACCCCTGAAAACTACATAACACAGAGCTCTATTTCTTCTATATTTGGTCACAAACATCTAACCCAAGGTCAAAGAGCAATGTTCTCTACATTCCTGATGCTCTTCTGGGCATTGCAGTGGCAGGAAAGCAGAAAATAGGATCCAATATGCTTGGACAGGCAGATCACACAGAGGCATTTAAAATTCACGTTGGAAATCTGTTTGCTTAAACATACAAACATTAATGCTGTTTTATAGGATCTGGGCACCCATGACTTGCTTATGGATGTCAAAGTTAAAATCCCAAAGTCATTAAGCTAATGAAACACAATGTACCTAGCCAACTACTAGAAAAAATCAGGCAACTTATAGGCTCAATAACTATTTTATGTTAATAATATGAGGCCTAAGGTGTGGAAATGTTATTTGGTGGTTAGATGAGCAGAGAAGAGATACATCACCCTGAACACAAAACGCCTTTTTACATGCTTCCCTTTGTTGGTTACTAACCACAAACGAACTAACAATACCTAATTTGACTGTTTAATTATTACTTTTTGGGGACATAGTAAAATATTCCAAGATGAGGAAAGACAGTGTGACTGCAAGTCAAGACTTATGGGATTATTTCTAATTTTCACCAATAGCAATGTATGATCTTTTGCAATATCAGTTCAAAAAACCCCACCAACTGAACAAATTAATGGGAGGAAAAAACCATTTAATATTTTGTTTCTGGCTTGAAGACCCTGACCTGTAGCTCATTTAGGGCTGGGAGAGGATACCAGGAAAGTACCACTACTTTTCCAGTTCTCATATTTTGCTATTAATATATGTTACTGGTTGCTGTCATAGATGTGACATTATACATGATGGACCTTTGATCAGAGCTTATATAGCAGTCTTCAATTTTTATTCTTTTTGTTTTGTATTTGCATACTTAAGGAGTTTAGGTCTGCAAAATCCCCGTTCATTTGCCACCTGATAGCATAACTGCTTGAGAACTTCTGGGAAGTTCATTTTTGCCAGTTCATACTTGCGCAGCCACCCAAATCTTGAGAGCACTGGGCTATGAGGCCTCAACTAGTATGATTCTCAAAGTAGGTATTTTCCCTTCCCACTCATCTCACCTGACCTGAAGTGTGTGCCAACTGTATCTAGCCAAAAAGTGCTCCCCATAGCTTAAAGGGAAAGTAAACTCAAGTATAAAGACACAAGGAAAAACAGGGATGTGAAGAGGTTGTCAGAGCCTGCATCAATGTATGTTGAGATGGTGATGTTCTGGCTCCTCCTTGTGATCCATGGCTCTTCAGTGTTGCCAAGGGGAGCTAAGCCTATTGTCAGCTTTACCCCTGCTCATTTCTTTGGCTAGTTATTAAACATTGTAAAATGACAATTGTAAAATCAGGCCAGAGTGCCTAGCTGGTTAGGGACGGAAGCAGAGAGGAGTCACTTTGAAGTAAACCGTTACAGTGTCCCACTTCATGGATCTTCTATAGCGGGGCTAGAGAGACCAGATACCAAGCAGTGCCCTGTGCCACGAGTCCTGACTGTGTTACGTGTCCTGGTAGGAACATGTGTAAACTGAAATGGTGCTTAGGATGCTGACACCTACACAATCTATGCATTGTAGGGGGATTCGTCTTGGACTAGCTCTAGTCTGGAGTGAGTGCGGGTTATTTGTGGATTCGTGTTATGTGCATTCCTGGAGTGTTTGTCTCGGTTTGGTTTCATCTTCCTTGAATTAATTTCATGGCACTGTAGACTAGTTCTAGTCAGGTCTTATGAAATAAATGTTTGTTAGCAACTGAAGCACATTAGGTGTATACTTAGAGCATCTCTCTGTACTTTCCACCAAAAGGAGCCAGGTTGCATGCCTTGAGGCAGCCTTAAAATAGAAACCAAAGTGCAGTTAAGTAGGGAACATGGAGAGATTCACCTCAAAAGCCCGCTCCTGATCCTGAAACACTGTAAAATGCTTTCTTTCTTGGGTTAGCTGAAAAAGACTGTGTTCAACTTCTCTTTCCAGTACAGCAGCAGGGAAACAGTAGCTTGTGGACTCCTTCCTTGCAAAGGGAAAAATTTGTAGCAGCTGTGGCACTAGTGCCGCTCCAGAAATGTGATAGTAATAAGAATGTGAGAGACACGGAATGATGAGTACAGGAAAGCAAGAGAGAAATCATATCTGAAGGTAGCTGGAGGTGTGATGTCTACACTTTTGTTCGGTGTCTGGAAATTAGCCATGGGACAGGCACAACATGGGCACTAGGAAAGCAAATGCTTCATGCTGCCCCATCAGTGCTGTGAGAAGGACTGCAGCTAACAGGAGTCCAATGTTGAAGGCTGGCCGGTCCTTAATCTTTCTAGTAAAACTGCTGATGAGATTGCTATTCGTCCCAATTAAAGAGGTTATTTTTAGTTATGTAGCTAGGTGTCCAAAAGCAACTATAGTTGATCACTTAGCTTAATTTTGTACCAAAGAACCAACAGATGACCATAACTTTTGATCTCCATTAAGAAGTTAGCTTTTGTCACACGCAGGAAGAAGGTGTGAAAAAAGTAGAAGTGTCATATCCTCAAATCACTTCCTTTTTTCTATCCCTCAGGCTCTGTCATTTTCCTTCAGTGTTTATTTGGTTAACTGAATGCAACTCTTCCTTACTTACCTTCTCTCAACTACTTCCTTTGGAAAAAATGAAACAAAGAAGCCCCAGCATGGAAGTTTCCAACGGCACCTATTTGCAAACATACCTTGGCCAAAAGCCCAACTTTACTAGTTTAAGTGTGGATCTCCCCACCCCCTTGATTGCACTGGAAATGAACATGAAGAGGAAAAATCTAATTTGGCTGGTAACATCTTCCGGAAGGGTCAACCCTGTGATGCATTGGGGTAGAGTGGGAGGAGTCTCTGATGTTAGTTTAGTGATTAAGTTACAGGAAGGAAGATCACAGAGTAGCTACGTGAATAGAGAAGAAAAATATCTTCATGGAGGCCACCCACACCCCACCCAGGTCTTAGCTACATTCTTTCCAAATGCTGTTCAGAGAAGCCCCCTTCACTAGACATAGTCCTTGTTTATTTTATTTTTATAATATTGTTTTGATTTTCTTTTCAGCAGGCATAAAAGCTTCATTTATTTTTTGTTTGGTATTTGGGAAAGGAAGTCTTGGGTTCCAACTATATACCAGTTGCTAAAATAGCCCTTTTGCATTTACGGGACTGTAATTAACAAAATGCCAGTTGCAACCATTATTTTCACCTATTTTCTTCCTGGAGGTATATTACAGGTCATTCCTTCTCTGCCAGAAAGAGCCGGGGGGGAGCAGGCAGGAAGGAAATTAAGCTACAGCACAGGCAGACAGAGGCAGTTGAGCAGCCCAGGTTTTGGGTGTCCTGTTACCCCGTGGAATCTACACCTCTAAGTCAGGTATCTGGGCTTCTTATCAACTCGAGGCTGGGATCTGGGTGGATCCAGCAGCAAGTAAAATAACTTGCTGACAAAAAAGGTAGTAAGAGGTGCCCAGGAAAAAGATATGGGATTAGGCCAAAGGGAGAGAGTAAGGGAGACTAAATAAGATGTAGAATCAAGCTTTTCTCACTCTTGTGGGTAGCAAGACCACTTGCTTGTATTTAACTCACAACTTGGGGAATGTAATTTTTCTAGACTATACGGCATGTTAGCTGAGAGGAAGCATATATGCATTTAGCTCTGCAACTGCTAGAGTTTGTCTGAGAACCAGATTGACTGGGAAAGAGAAGGATTCAAAAGCTTCTCGGTGAAAGAAGAAAGCTTTTGGTTGTGCCAGGACCGTCTACGAGTATGTGAAACAAGAGAGTTCTTCATGCTATATCAGATCTTCCAGTGAAGAAGATAACACAGCTACAAAAACAAAGCTTGATGGGAGATCATTATTGTGTGGGAGGGAAGAGCAGTATCTATAGCAAGGGAGTGATGCAAAGTATGGTGGGCGAGTGTTGGACTGAGCTACTCTGGCAAAGTGAACCTTTGCCATGTGTTAGGCTTTGTTGTGTGCATCTTCAGACTGTTCAGCCAGGACGAGTCATGAAAGCAAGGCATGAGTCAAGGGTGGAACTAATGCCTGTTTCCATACACAAATGGCAAAGATATTTTTTTTTTTTTTCTTACCAGTGGGAGGAATGGAATACAAGCATGGAGGTAAAAATGTATCTGTCATGGCAAAGAAGTCATACATCAGCTTGATAGATTCTGTCACGTTTCCTTTGTGAGTATGCAGTATAAATAATGTACGACCTGCCCACAGTCTTTTCCATGTCCACAAGTGCTCCTGTATGACACATACTGGAACAGTACAAGGACTTTAAAATTAAAGTGAGGCTGTTATGATACCTTTTGATCATTGTCGTGGTTTAGCCCCAGCCAGCAACTAAGCACCACGCAGCTGCTCGCTCACTCCCCCTACCCCAATGGGATGGGGGAGAGAATCGGAGGAGTAAGAGTGAGAAACACTCCTGGGTTGAGATAAGAACAGTTTAATAATTGAAATAAGGTAAAATAGTAATGATAATAATAACAATATAATAATGATAATAACAACAATAATATACAAAGCAAGTGATGCACAATGCAATTGCTCACCACCCGACGACCGATACCCAGACAGTTCCTGAGCAGCGATCGCTGCTCCCCGGCCAACCCCCCCCAGTTTCTATACTGAGCATGACGCCATATGGTATGGAATAGCCCTTTGGGCAGTTCGGATCAACTATTCTGGCTGTGCCTCCTCCCAGTTTCTTGTGTGCCTGGCAGAGCATGGGAAGCTGAAAAGTCCTTGACTAGCATAAGCAATACTCAGCAACAACTGAAAACATCAGTGTGTTATCAGCATTCTTCTCATCCTAAATCCAAAACACAGCACTATGCCTGCTACTAGGAAGAAAATTAACTCTATCCCAGCCGAAACCAGGACAATCATAAAGGTATAACTGTTTCCAAAATGAAAGGCAAGGTTTTGCTATTGCTGTAACAGCTCTCATACTTAAGTATGTATTTTTCTCTCTTTTAAACCGTGCAAGTTCCTGAACACTCATGCATCTAAACTACTTTAGTGAGGTTACATAAATCATGTCAGTGACAGTAATTATTAGTTTCTTAGGGCGATGACTTCAAAATAAACCCGTATTTTTCCAAACATCAGAACTTGAAATATGTGCATCTTTCCCTGCCAATAACAAGTATGTTAGCACCCTGATTCATTTTCTCCCATGCAGTCTTTGCCTTTTTGTGTTTCACATGTTAGAGTCAGTGGAAATAGGTAAATCAGATTTAATTTTCCACTCACCATGTGTTATTAAAATTTGCATCTGAGTTTCTAATAGAGCAGAAATATGTGTCTATATAATAGCAGATCCTAGCTACATTTCTTAATCCAGGTACAAGTCTTGCCATTGATGCTCTTCTGGGTCATCCCTTTCTATAAGTCCTACCTCGGCTCCAGACAAAAGATAATGAATACTGCCCCCCCCACCCCCCTCCACCCCAATCATTAAAGTGATGAAAGATATGGAGTTCTAGAATATCATTAGGGTTTACTGGTCTTGTATTTTGAACTTGGAGATGTATTGCAACTCAGAGGCTATAACAGCACCTGTACCCGCTACTATTAGGCTACCATTGGCTACTTCTGCAGCAAATGCATGGGTCTGCATTGCTTTTGTGTAGGTCCATTTACCAGCTGAGACCTGCTGGCTTCAGTTGAATGTGTTGTCTCCCATTTAAGTTTTTAAGTTATTTGTGTTGGGGTTGCACTCCCAAGAGGTTATAGTGTCTTTTGGGAGGTGGGGGTGGGTTTTTTTCATGCGGGTGATAAGCGGTACAGGAATTGTGGGCTCAGGCAACAGCTGGAACATGTGATGTGGCAGTCAACTGGATGAGGCTGCTGAGGAGGGAATATAACTAAACAAAACTGATAGATTTAACTGAGTAAGGAAATGTTTAACTTCCAGATGTTTAAACTCTAATCCCTCTGACGAAAAGTCTTATCCTTTCGTGTTTGGAACGGATGGATAAGCAACATGCTGTGTCTGCCTGGCTGTTCGCGTGCCACTGCAACACGCCCAAGGCACAGCCCTCTGCTACCATACACGGTGCGGGAGGAGCTGTGGTTATGCTGTTGTTTCTTTCTGAAGGGGTACTAACCGTTTCTTCTTATGAATGAGCGGGTCCCAAGTGGGTGCCAGAGCTACATCTTTTGTGTTTGAAATTAAAAAGCGTCAATGCTAGGTATCGCTGAGGTAAAGCTGAAAATATCTGTCATGAATCCACAAATCCTTGGGCCTGGTTCACCATTAAAATGTGTCTCTGCAAGCTAGGTAAGGCCTCTGTAGCAGCAAACAGCCAGGCAGAAATCTCTCTTCTGTCCAGGGAGGAATTCCCCCAGCATGGAAAATCCCTATGTGTGGTAAAGGGCAGCTTCTGCCAAATTTAAGAGATCTGTGCAAAAACTGTTGGCATGGGAAACATCCTAGGGGTGGGTAGGATAGGCAATGTTTTTCTCGTATAGTGTGAGCTGGGTAGTGGCATAACAGGACTTTGTTCCTGTAATAGCACTAAACCAGAACTGGAGGCAGACCTGGCTACCGGGGCTTCTGCCACACCTGGCGTTCTAGCTGCAGGTGTGAGGTTCCTTCTTGATGCCTCCTGTGAGGACCTCTCCTTCTCCCTCCCCGTGGTCCTGGCCATGGTCTCCCATCTCAGAGGAAGGGAGGCCGCCTGTTCGTCTGGCGCTACATGCTAGTTCTTTTTACTGTTTTCTTGGGTCTCCAGCTAACTGCTGCAACATTTCCAACTACAGCTTGTCTTCTGCTTATCTGGTGACAGGCAAGTGTTGTCATTGCTTCTTCGTGTAATTGTCCGAGGATCTCGCCCACGTCTATTCTTCAAAATGGCCTGAGGTGCTTTGCTCCTTTGTAGCAGAGCCATTCCCTTTACTGCTTGTGCAGATGTTGTTCCTTTGCCAAGTAGAGCATGTAACCCATGGGGGAATGGTTGTGGTTTCCAACCTGCCATTCTTCTGGATTTTGTCTGGCTTTCCAGAGGACGTAATGGAATGGCCCAAAAAATCCAGGTGGGGATTTCCTCCTGCTCCCTCTTCAGTGGCCCCACCAGCAGCAAGATCACTGGGACTTTAGGTAAGCTCAGAGGCTACGCAGGGTTTAGCTCTAATTTCAGCCTGCATTGTCTGTTCTGTGTAAGGCCTGTGGAGACTGTTTTCTTTCTTATTTTGAAGGGATTCTGGCAATATATTGCTGTACTCGCAACATACATGTGCGATATCTGTATTTGATTTGTGCTAGTTCTTTGCCAATAATGGGCAGTACTGCCACGTATAATTTTTTGCTCTTTGGGATTTTGAAAGATCTGAATACAAAATACATAATGCACATCAGCAAACACAGTGCAGTGACTTTCCATGGGGCTTCAGTTCCTGTTAGCGGTGAGGAAAAAAATGCAAGTCTTCTAGGCTCTGTACTTTCACTTCCATGATATTTAAAGGCTCACACTTCCTCGTGCCTCAGAACTCTTTCTTTCCCTTCTCCAGGAAAACCCAAGTGCCAAAGGAAGATCTTAGGTCTGTTATCTTAGCAGGTAAATTTAGCTACCTGGTGTGGTTTAATCCGGCAGGCAGCTAAACAGCACATAGCTGTTGGCTCACTCCGCCCCTCCCCAGTGGGATGGGGGAGAGAATCGGGGGGAAAAAAAGTAAAATTCATGGGTTGAGATAAAGACAGTTTAATAGGACCGAAAAGGAAAGGAAAATAATATTAATAATAATATACAAAAGAAGTGATGCACAATGCAATTGCTCACCACCTGCCAACCAATATGCAACCAGTTCCTGAGCAGCCGTTCTCCACTCCCTGGTCCCCCAGTTTCTATACTGAGCATGATATCATATGGTATGGAATAGCCCTTTGGCCAGTTTGGGTCAGCTGTCCTGGCTGTGCCCCCTCCCAGCTTCTTGTGCATCTTCCAGAGCATGGGAAGCTGAAAAGTGCTTGACTAGTGTAAGCAGTACTTAGCAACAACTAAAACATCAGTGTGTTATCAGCATTATTCTCTACTAAATCCAAAACACAGCACTATGCCAGCTGCTAGGAAGTAAATTAACTCTATCCCAGCCGAAACCAGGACACTACCCCCAATCTAAGTGAATATATTATTTGCAACATTTCTTATTGAAATCACACTAATTGATAGGGAAATTACTGAAAAGGAACAAAGTTCTAGTTGTTTCTTGACTGCATGCATAGAAAAGTAGATATTAAAACTGAAAGATATTGAAAAGGTCCCAATGAGATAGAAATCATCATCTTTCATAATAACAGTAGCGGCAGTAAATGAGGAGATTTAATAGACTCAAGATTTTTTGGACCCCAAACAAACCCCCAAAGCCACCTGTGCTCCAGAACATATTTGTTTTTGCTACAGAATCTGTGGTTGAGATAATTTTGGAAATTTCCTCCACATCATCATTTTATAAATTATGTAGAATTTCCTTATACTAAAAAGCATACCAGATCTTGGGAGAATAACTGGTTAGTGTGCACCTGGTCAGTGTGTACACACATTTATTTTCTACTGCCTCACTTTCACATTTTATTTTGGTATGAATGCAGTAGGGCAGAAAGGCACAAAGCTGACAGTTTTAATTACCTTAATTCTATGACAATAAATGATTTTATACTGAGACAATGTGGTTTGAAGGCTCAAGGACTCACTCTTCAACAGAAAGAGTCAGTCCCCAAAGATAGACAGCTTGACTTGAGGAAAGGGTTGACTACTCAAAGTTGTCTTGAGTGATTTTATAATGCATCTTTGTGAACAAAGCAGTGACATTGCACATGTCGTATTAGCAGGACATTGCCCCCAAAACTGTGCAGCCATCCACAAGATAGGTGCCACATGAAGTCATTTCTTCATCTTACTTAACAAACAGAAAGCCGCAGCAATCCTCACCTGTCATGAATTAACCTTCTTGATTAGCATGTAAGAGAGGCATGTGAACTGGAGCCTGGCTTTGTGTCAGGCTGAGGAATTCAGTGTGCCATAAACCCCCAGAATTGTGATCCTTGTGGGACTGGGCTCCAACCAGTCAAACATCCTATCAATCAGGAGGACCCCTGCACAGTATGGCATTAACCTTTACAATTCAGGCTAGTGTGGGACTCTGCTATACTCAATCCATCAGTCAAGTCTGTCTGCACAGTTCCTCCACAGGGGATACATCAACCTTTATAATGCTGGTCATTGACAAGCTGAGTTGTGATCAATCAATCAGTCTCCTATCATGCTGCACAACGGCTGCAAGATAACACAAGCTAGACTGCCGCAGGAAAAAAAAAAAATTATGTAAAATAACCTTTAAGAGAAAAAAAATCCACCTATTCTTTACATATCACCCCCAATGACATCTTCCCTGACTTTTCTGTCAATTATTTTGCTCTCATTTTTTGTTTTCCTTTACCAAACTGAATTCTGATGAATGTTTTTAATTATGGTTTTGTTTTTTTTTTTTTTTTTTTATTAAGTTTTGTGTGTATGTGTGTTGTGATTACCTAATTGTTTGGCACAAAGAACTGTCTCTGATCAGGCCCAGGCCTAGACTAACAGAAGTGTGGCAGGTCAGGATGGAAGAAGGTGGATTGGCAGAGCAAGTGTGTTTACATCATCCCTGGCTCTAGCTCGGTTTATCAGGAGATTTGGCCCTATTTACTGTTTCTTTATAGCTAATGGTGAAGTAGATCATATAAAACCAGAATGATTTACAGGATAATAATTGTTTGGAAAAGCTAGCAGTGAATGAAACTAAATTAAAGAGAGAGAGAGCGCGCATGCACAATAATATGCATGGTGTGCCCCATGTGCAGGCAAAGGATGTGGTAGTACTTGGGCACTCATATAGCTACTAATTTCTGTGCACTGCCACCCCCCAGTTTTGGTAGAAATGAGTAGATTTTATTTTTTTTTATATATATTAATTGTGTGTGTGTATATATATAAAATACATTTTTTGCTGTGGTGTCTTGCTTCTCTGTCACTTGTTGAATGACTTTCAGAGGGGGTTTTTGGCAACACTTTTGTATCTGGGAAAATACTGTAATTATACTGTGAAACAATCTCAGTTTTTAACAATTCTTAAGTATTTTTGAAAATTCTAGGGGAAAAAAAAGTCTCCTGACTCCCCGCGGCCTTGGTAACAATGCAATAGTCTGATAGTATATGCAGTTATAACTTCTTTTTTCTATTGATGGGGCCAGTGTTCTGGGAAGGTGTACATTTTGAATTAGCTTTAGAAAAATTAATACCATAAAGTTCAATGTAACTGAACCTGTTTCTCTGCAGTTCAGCAGGCATTAGGAATGGGGGGTGGCATGAGGGACGGGCTCAGCTGTGCAATGGTAACATTCAAGTTACGGGATTTGCGCTGAGGAGAGCAGTTGGAGTAGCACAGCTTCTTGGTTGAAATGTGCTACTTCCTAGGGCATGGGCCAAAGTACCATTAGTAGCTGTGTTTTTATAACTTTTAGGAGCAATGCTTCTTTAGCAGTATGCAGTGGAGCCAATGCAGTGCCTGCAGATTCGGTGAAACACTTAAAGGGATTCAGAAAGACCAAACCTTGCTGCTTACCCCACATCCCTTAGCAATGCGAGTTAGGCAGCTATTTGGAAGAGGAGATGCTCTGGGACACTGGTCCCTTATTGTCCAGATCAGGTCCAGAGCAAGCTGGGACACGTTCCTGGCCTGGATTGAAAGTTTTCCTTTCTGTTGCTGTCTCAGCCATTGTATGCCTGGCAACCTTGGCCAAACAGCTCCCTTTCTCCTGCTACTGTTTCTCCTTGGAGACAGCAATACTCCTCTCTGCTATGCCCAACTCCAAGATCTGCTAGTGAACGGTAGTAGACAAGAACTGGGCAGATTTCATTGCAAATCTTAGAGACATTTTTTTGTAGTAAGTTTTACAGCAGTTGCAGTCTTTGTGCAAGAGTATGATTGCTTCATTGTTTTTACAGGAGGAAATTCCCTGTCCTCCTTCCTTGTAGGAAACACTGGAAATTTTCATGTTTTGGGAAGAGATGAGAGAGTAGGAAACAGCTTGTGAGCCCAGGCCTACAAATACTTAAATACTGGTGAGGAAATTTACTAATTTATAAGCTGCATCTTACTTGGCAGGGGTGGAAAGCTCTGAAATCCCTGTGCCAGGGAAGCAAGTAGCGCTAATGAGAAAAGGCAGGCAGATTTGTGTGAGGCCTGGGGCATCCTGAGACAGTGGATTTCCAGATCTCAGCATGATAGGGAAAGGGAATCACTGCTCAGATAGGCCACGGGGAGGCAACTAAACTAGAGAAGAAATCAACCTTACCTTATCCAAAAACTTTCTATATAAAACACAGACCCCTGTGTCAGCATGGGAAGAAGTCCAGAAAAAAAAAAATGAAGTTGTACTGGATTCACAAGCTCTTTTTCCCTCCTCTGTATCCTGCCAAAAATGCTATTTTGCTTTAATTTTGTTTTTGTGTTGTTTTTCATGATGCTAAAGCATTGCTTGAACACAGATGTAAAACATCAGTACAGTACTGTAAGGCGTGGACCACACAGACATGCAGTTCCTTTCAAAATGCAAACCAGAGGAAACAATCTGCCTTTAAAATGAAACTTCCTCATTAATTTCATTAAAAATGTGTGCAGCTTCTAGGGAAAGGCAGAGGGTGACTTAAAACATGGCATTATCCCTTGAAAACTGGCAAGCAGTGAATGTGCTCTAGAGGGGAAAAAAAAAAAAAAGGCGATCTGAAAGAAAGGTTGGGAAAGGGAAGCGGATCTCCTGGAGCGGTTGCCATTTTTCTACTCCTGTCTGCTTTGCTGTGCTCTGCAGACACACAATAATAACCCCAGTGGGCCCAGGGATCAAATGACGTGTTGCTGAAGGATTAGGAGCAATTCTATCCCCCTGGCATGGGCTTAGGAATTTTCATTAAAATGACCTTGGGTGTGGTGAGAAAGGAATTCGGGCTGCATGGATGGAGAGCTAAACATCCTACCTGGGGAACAACAAAAGGGCCTCTGCAAGGCTCGCCTGCCTGGGCCCCAAGCAGAGCTGTCATGCTTTTTCCCCCTCAGTGCAGTTGTTCATGGATTAGCTTGGAGATACGTGGAGGGTCAGAATTAAAAGGCATCTTTCCAGGGGATGGAAGGGGGAGGTGGGAGGATGGAGGGGACAAACAGGCAAGAGGGTTTGTTTCCTGGAATTGCTTAAAAACAAATACTTAGAAACAAATAAGTGTTTGGTAGAGAGCGGAATTGCATTAATTAACAAGGGAGCATTGTGCCTAAGTGCTGCAGCAGTAGAAAATGGAAAATTATTGCTAGATTGCACAACCCCGTCTTGTTCGTCTACACAAGCAGCCCTTACGCACCCCTTGGGTATGTGCTTGCTTGAGCAAAAGATTTTAGTCCTGGTCTAGGAGACTTGATGAATGTCTTCTCACAGTTTGACTCTATTCAGGTGGGCAGCATCTTGCATCTTACAGTAGCACTTTTCAATTCATGCTGGCTAAACCCAATTGTTTTTGAGGAAGCAATTAACTCATAACTGTAATGAAGTATGCCATAACATCTTCAATTGGTAGCAACATTCCAGAAGAAATGGCTTTATCAGAATAAAAAGGAAGCCTGATGTTTGCATTAAAGGGAGCAGAATGTAACTATCCAGGCTTAAGTTTATAGGGCGTGTGGTTGAATGGTTTGGTGCTTGTATACATGGTCTTGACAAATTTTGTCACCTCCTGGTGAAATGTGCCTCCTTACCTTGCATCCAAGGTAAATTAAAAGAAATGGTGGGAACAGGTGTCATTCTTTTAGGGCCAATCTGTTGCCTTTGTCCTCAACTTCAACTTCTGTGTCACTGTCTCGTTTGAGCATCCTGCAGGCTTTGCATCTCAAGCTGTTAAACCCTCTAGGTGGTCTCTTTAATGCTTTTCTCAAAATATTGACGAATTGATGAAAGAAGGAAAGTGGTGAAACTCGGTGACTGAACAATGGGCTGTTGAGTTAGCCTCCTCCCAATCAGAGTAGCCATGTAGTGAGCACATAACACTGTAGCAGATATCCTTGGTGACAACTGTCATTCTGGAGCACTTGGATGTAACAAAAGGTGTTAAGAAGCAAACGCTGAAAAAGACGTATTATCTGTAGTTCACTTTTGTTGTCTGGTTTGAGAGGTTTGTTTTGAGCTGGAACTGGAGGTGACTTTGGAGATTCAAACTCATTCTGGAAGACATCAAGGAAATCTTGAGGTCCAAAGATATGATGGTCAACACCTGACAATTAGGTGAACCTGAGCTGTCATAGTTGTACCTGTGCCCAGCTGTGTCCCCTGCTGATCTTCATTGGACTTCCCAGCTTGACCCCAGACTTGACCTGTAACCTCACCTTTTTGCATGGTCACTGGGCTGTAGGTGGATCTTGTCACTGTCATCACCCTGGCCCTGCTCGGCTCCTGGCTTGTCTCGCCCTGCTCCTGCTGCTCCTAGAGAGTTAGTGCGGGGAAGGAGCAGGATGCTGGGCAGTTAGCTTCAATGGGGCTCCTGGTGCCCTGGGAAGAGGGTCCCAGGTGAGGCCGGTCAGGGCAACTAAGGCCTGTTGGTGCCCTCAGGATGGGGGACCTGAAGATCTCTGACTTCATCAGGAGAATGGGGCAGGGTGTGTGTCAATTAGGCCAGCACTGGCTTTTTGGGAGATATTGCACAGCTTCTCTGTTGGGGGAACAGAGGTCTCCTCTTTGCTAATGTCCTAAGAGAGAAAAGTCATGAAGTTGGCTTTGTGCTGTCCTGTCATTGGACTTGAGAAAACTAGCGGGGAAGCTGTGGGTCATGGTTACTTGCAGTTTGCTGAGACAGGAGGAGACGCCATTACTGTGGGCCATGAGTGCAACCTTGTTGAACCTAATGGACAGTTAAAAGCCCGTTAGTCCTCCTTCCTTTGATGGTCTCCCTCTCGAGAACATCGCTTAGGGCTTGGCCTGGTCAAGTGCTGTCTTCTGGGAGAAGATACAGCCCAGGGACGGACTTCCCTGGACCAGAGGAAAGGCTCAGCATTTTGCAGCAAATGCAGCGTGGCCGACCACCCAGAGTTTGTAAACCAGAAGCTGATTGAGTGCGAAGCCCTGTCATGTCCCCAGAGGGTGCCCTGGGTGGGATTGCCATGATAGCAACAAAAGATTATCTGTTCCAGGCCTCCCCTTCCTGAGCCTGCAGAAACACAATCCATTACTTCAGACTGAGAGAGTTTATTTCAGCCTGATTACATTACAAGAAGATCCTGGAGTGAGTTCATGCACGAGCAGCAGAAACCTGTCACGTTTGAGAAACTGTTTGTCAGTATGACTGGCCTGTTCCCCTCGGCTCAGTACCTGGAGGCAGAAGGCACCGTGGTTAATGGGGGGAGGCCTGGAAATATTAATCAAACCTGTAATCTCCTACAAAGACATCTGTAGGCACTGCTGCTGAAGGCTGTTATTCTAGACACCTTATTCTGATCTCTTGACTCTGTCTTATGTGGCTCTGGAAGGAAGGGAGGAATGTAAATGTGACCAAGCTCAGTAAGTGGCTTTCATGAAAATAGGCTAAGAGTGATTTTCCTCTTGCAGAAGACCCGTGGAAACTGCACAACTTTTCCCTAAATCTCTGGAGGTTGCTCTTCAAGAGATCAGTGGGGCCCAGATTTGTAGAGCTGAGGACAGTAGGGCCTGGTTTGCATTTTCTTCGTCCCATACCCACAGATAATTTGGTACAAGTTAAAGAGGGAAGTTTTCTAGTTCTGCATGGCAGATATCTGCCTCCATCCCCTTCCACTGTAGGGAGACTTCTCAGTGTCCTGGGAAAGATTTTTAGTAAATTTTTTGAAGAGAACCTTCAGCCCGCCTGTCATGGGAATCAATGGAGCTGGAAACCTGAATCTTTCCGTCCAGAAACAGATCTAAGGTGTCTGAAAGCAAAGGGAGCAACTTTATTTGTGCTGGGGCTGCCTTTCTTCTCTCCTCTGTGAGGGTGAAAGACAATCAGAAGCTCTGAAATATCTGTCATTCCCACTGAGTGAGGAAAAGCCGAGTGTGATACTTTATAGTGCCAATCTGTCAACAATCATTATTGCTTAAAGTTTTTGCTTGAGGTATGCAAGTCGGTATTCTTATTTTCATTTGCAGGAAGGGTGATTTGAAGCAGAGAGAGGTTAATCTCTTATATTAGCCAGGTCATATTAGCACCAGCCAAAATGTTCAATAGAGTTTGTTTGCTCACTGTCACTATGCATAGCTAAAAGCATTGGTATGCATTGCTTCTGCCTGCCTATTATGGGTTATCTTGGGTGGCCTGTCCAACCCATTGATAAGGCCCAGTGGTGACGCTGCTGTGACAATGAAATTGCCAGGGAAGGGGTCTCTGGCTGAGCTGTGAGTCTTAAGCCTCTAGTAATGTGCCCAGCCTAGGTTTTGCTAAGCTGACAAATGTGTTCACCATGGCCGGGCGTCCAGCAGAGGTAGCTAACTAAGCAGTTTGGCAACCCGTAATTTTCTATTCGCAGGGAGACCCAGTTCCTCTAGTACCACTTCACTGGCCCCCAAGAGTCTGGCTTCCCTTGCCTCTAGTCCGAACCAGTGACAGTTTTGGTGGCCATTAAGTTTTTTTTTGGTTTGTTTTCTCAGATCCCCGTATTTAGATGCATTACTCTCGTATCAAACACAACTGTGTTGTGTTCTTGCAGATTTCTCTCAGGGGCAATGGAAGAGGATGTCCAGTAAATATTTACTGCACGGGAAATGTATGAATGCCAGTGAGGGAGAGTATTTAGTGCTAGTGGTGGGGTGTTTGCAAAAGGTACAGCACTATTTGACAGGATTTTAGTAGTTTTGTCAATATGAGAACGTCCTGAATCTGAAAATGTTGTCTGCTAAATGTGAAGGGGAGGTTCTAGCTATTGAGACCTGTGCATCATTTTTCCCCTCTGGTCCAGCCTGTGTGAAGACAACTAGAAATCTTCTCATTCAGGATTTAGAAACTGAACTGGACAGAGCGCCGAAAGGGTCTTAAACAGAACAGTCAAGATCTTGCAAGAGGATATGGGAGAGGTTACACAGATCTGGGCATCTTTTCCATCTTTATCTCTGAGTTTTGCACATATGAAGACTTTCATGTTGCACTGATACATGGAAATGAAGGCTATATTTGAAATCCTGACCATTATTTTTTTGCTACCCTTTCGTCCGTGTTTGTGATATTTCACTGTGTTATTTGTGATAGTCACTGCAGTCCCTGACATTTCTGGCTTTGGAACATGTGCAATGTAGCTAGCAGGTTTAAAAACAAACAGAAGAGCTTTATTAAAGCAGCTTGACCAGAGGAGTGAGGAAAAAAAAGAAAAAGAAAGTCTTGAATTGGACCTTCAGTTGCTGCAGAGGTCTGTTGTCCCTGGAATACCTTCACAGTGTGTGCTAAACGGTCACTCAAAGTCAGCATGAAAAAATGATTTCCGAAGCTGTTGGACAAATAAGGAGACTCATTCTGAGCAGGGACTAAATTGGTTTGGAACATATGCTTGCGCTGAGCAGCCAAAGTACATAATCAGGTTTAGCAAAACAAAGCCTGATACCAAACTTGCCAGGAAAAATTGTTTTGTCATTTTGAAATCTGCTCGGTTTTTAAGCAGGCCTTCCCAGAACAGAAAACAATATGTTTCATGCCCCACTTCATCTGCCATGGCTGTATTTTTCCTCTGAAGATTTGTAAGGAAGGGGAAGAATATATAATCCCTTTGTTAAGATACTTAATTTAAAAGCTTGCTCGTGTTGAACTGCCCTTTCAGTTGGGATTAAGGTTTGTTACCCAAGTCTATATACCCTGTAAAACAACGACTAATCCAGACATTAATCACAGGAAATATTCTGGACCTTTTAAAAATAAACCGTGACATTCTATGAAGAATGCATAATTGAGAATATCCTGGACAGGTTGAAAATTAGCCCAGTTGATCGGTTACATAATGATCGGCCGGGTAAGCCAAGGGGAGAGAACAGAGCACATGGGGCGAACAATGCAGCAGCTTTGTGCTATTGTCTGCCTTTTCCTGTCCTCGAGTTCAGCTCGGTACAAACATTGTCATTCCAAACCAAATTACATTAACAGGAGGTGTCTATACCCCCCATCGACGTCGCTTCCCTGCTCTCCGTTTTTTCCGACCACGGTTCATATTTTCTCCCCCTGCTCTCTTCGCCATTTCCAGCCAGTGTTTTCCAGCCGCGATCTGTTGCTCAGAGCAACTTCTGCAGCAGTTGGGTTGTGACTGATCCCTTTCTTCAGGCAATATCTGTCAATGTCCCCCCTCCCTGCCAAAGGCCAGTTACTCATGTCAAGGTCAAACTGTGGACAGTCATTCTGTGTCTGCCCAAGGTAATCCAAACCAAACATACCATGTATAAGTAGCTTATCTCCCAAAATAAATAGATGATAATTAGCATAAGCCACCACACCCACTCCTTTTCCATTCCTCTCTGCAAAATCCCTCCACCTGAGTAAATCAGGATGCTTTGTTTGACCTGTTCTTATTATGTTGAAAAGAAAGCAAGCAAGCTCTGGCTCCAAGTGGGATTGCATTTACTACCTGGCTTTCCCAGACCAAGCCAGTCTTGGCGACGCAGAGAGAGAGAGAGATGTGCATGCAAACGTGCTTGTAAGGGAGATGAGATTATGCTAGGAATTCCTCAAAAACTATCATTTGCAGCAGATCTACCCCCAGCTCTAGGTCTATCGTTATCAGTTGCGCTGATGTTGCACCGGTAGTCTAAGTGGGCATCGCTCCTCGGGCGCAAATGTCCCGTTGCTGTTTTTTCAAAGACAGCAAACTAAAGCAGACCTAGCTGCGCAAGGAGACCAAGGCACTTGGAGTTACAGTATGGGTATGAGTCAGAGGCGTATTAAAATTCTGTATTGTCTGTGGGGCTGTCGCTGGGGATGTGCCCCACACAGGCTTTTGCTGCTTGGTGGGCTGAGCCTTTGTGTTGTGGCACCATGGGACTCCGTAGTGAAAACGGAGTGTCCCGCCCTGGTGCCATGGAAAATGTAGGTAGTAATCCTGAGGGGAGGGAGAGATAAGGGTGGATGCTGCTGCTGTCAGGAGGGTAAGTGAAGGCCTGTGTTGTGGAAGGAAAGGTGTGAACAGCCAAAGGTAAAGGAAGTGATGGATCTGAACTACTCTCCCTGCCCGAACTGTGAAGTGGTGATTGATGGTCAATTGTTTACTTCTGTGGAATCAACTGCTGGTGTTAAAAAAAAAAAAAAAAAAAAAAAATTACACGGACTATGAAAAATCCCAGCTTTACTCTTAGAGAAGAAAACTGCTTGACGCTGGTTGCTGAAGCTCAGCTGGCAATGGAGTAGGCAGGTGGGATTGTGCTATGCTGGCAGACAAGAATAAATTTTCAAATTGCCTAAACTTTTTTCTTTTTTTTTTAAATACCTTATAAGGAGAAAGAAAGATAGGAAATAATCCCGGTGTTTGTGTTCAGTGTTGTAGAGATAACATGTATGTAACACTAATTATTTTATAAATGACTAATAACATGAGCAAATTCTGTTCACTGCACAGGGTTTCCTTTCTTATTTAGGCTCATGTAGTTCCTTTGACCCTCTTGGGACACGTGATTTGTTCTGAAAGAGAGCGTGTCTGTGAGAAGGGAGCTGGTCACCCACACCTTGGCTATGGTTATCATCTAAGGTGTAATTTCTATTTATATAGTTCCTTTCTTAATCTGGGTTTGTGCCTCTCCCTCAATGCCTACAAAACAAAACATGAGTATCTTGCTTTAAAAAAAAAAATTCTAGGCTAAGGATGATCTATAGGTTTCATGCAAGAGTTAGAGGATGCAGTATTTTGGGGTGGAGTCAGACAGGAAATTAAAGGGTTAGACCCAGGACACGCAGGCTCTGCCATGGGCCCGCACTCCAGGGGTTTCCAGAGGGAGAAGTGAGGCACAAGGTAACCATGACCCGTTTCAGCCAAGCCCCCTGTTCGGGCAAGGTCCTTGGTGTGTGCCAGAAAATGCAACTGCCTTACAATATAGAGGTGTTTCTGTTTCACTGGTCCTCTTGCGCTTAATACCACAAATTTCAGTTTAATGAGACTATTTGCAAGTAGAGAAAGACAGGCATGGTTTGGATGTGCTTCTAGCCAACAGCAAAAGTGGCCCCAAATGCAGTTTTGAAAGCAGCGTTCGTACAATCTGGGAAGCTATAGCAGCCCAGGAGCACAGCAGAGGTGACATGAAACCTCTTGGGGGGTTTGGTTTTGCTTTGCATAATTTCCATCAACAGCTACACATCCTTCCTTGGCTTCTGAGGCTCAACCCAGGTGTGCTCAAATGCTTCTGAAACTTGGCAAAAGCTGCTGCAAAGCTGGCAAGAGCTCTTGGGCTGCGGGAAGGGAGGGAAGGAGGCAACGGGGAAGTTTCACCTGGTTTCAAGTTTCAGGACAAAACTTTTGAGTGAGTAACAGTTTCCAGCTTCAAGAACCCCGTGACAACATCGCAACCAGGAATCCGAAATACTGGGTTTGTATGCAAGGCAGGAGCTCTCAGGCAGAAGAATGGGATTTTAAGGCAGAACTGAAGAACAGGATAATGTACTTGCCACTGCGCAGGATGTGCTTCCTGGAAGTCTGTGGGAAACATCTCTTTGGTAACTGCCCAGATTTGGCCACCTTCTTCCCTCGTGGCAGGGGAGGGGAGGAAGGCTTTTGAGGCAGCGGAGTGGCAGTTGTTTCCACCATGTTTTTGAGAGAAGGGAGTCATCTGGCACGTCACTCGCAGCCAGGCTCGGGGCTGCGTTTCCCGGGCGTGCAGCTGGCTGCAGCTGGCTGCCAGGAGCCTGAGAACTGGCTGCTCCCCCAAGGTGGTTTAGGAGACGCTCACGAGTGGTGCCGTGCTGCTCGCGGGCTATCTGCCAAATTCAGCTCTGGTGGCAGAGGGTTAACCTTGTAAAGGAATTACATTGATCGTTGGGTGTAGCTAAAATGTGCCCTCGGTTGAAAAGTCATACGTTAATTAAGTTGATGGCCTGTTTAGCTTGTAACCTCAGCAGCAGAGTCTCAACCTCTCTGTGGTCAAATAGATTTACCTAATGTAATGAAAGGCCATACCCTTTCCATTTCCTTCTTTCAAAGCCTTCTCACCACAAAATCTTCTGGTAAGGCCACTTATCAGTGACAGCACATTTTTCATTACTAGCGGAGTATGTGTTAAAATGAAATTTTGAAATCCTTTTTCAAATGTCACGCAGAGCACGCTGCATATCGACTGGTCAGTAATCAATCTATCAGTCGGTTATCTTTGAAGAATACTGGTGTGGTTTTTTTCCCCTTGAATTGCATTTATTTGAGACAACACTCCTTATTCCAGGCAGGCTTGTGGAAAAAAAGCAGAGAATTGATTTTTTTTTTTTTTTTTTTTTTTTTTTTTTTGGTCCCAAGTTGAAACATTAATCTTTTCACTGGCTCTTTAAAAAAAATAAAAAAAAATTAGTTTTGTAGATCTGAAGTAATCAGTTTTGTTCTGCAGTTCTTCCTGAACTAAAAAGAATAAGGCTATATCTATATATACACACACACACGTTTATTTATAAGACACTTCTGTTCTTGTAATACAGTTATGTGTGCTAATGCCATGAGACACTCTATGCTAGTGAGGTCTTTATTTCATATATTCAATGTATGTTAGTAAACAAAGTATGAGTTTAGCTCATGCACATGCATTCAAAATGATCCTGCACAACTCTGACTACATAGGTTATAATGCTGCTTCAAGTTAAGGAGAAAATTTTTATTTTGCATTTGATTTCATACTAGGGTGTACTGATGTTCCATTTACTCTCATTAAATTTTACACCTGAGTTATTGAGTAAAGAATCTGTCTGTTGGGTTGTGGTTTTTTTGTTGTTTTGGTGTGGGGTTTTTTTTTTTTTGGTGATTGCAGCAGTGATTCAAGAATCTGCCCAGTGGCTGAGATGGCTAAAGTTCATGTGCTTAATGTTTTCTGTAACAAGGAGGAAGTGTCAAACAGAAAGCAGAAAGATGTAGGAATAGGAGTTTGTAGATGGTAGGATAAGAAATCTCAGGAAAGGCTTAAAAGAAGAAAAATTGTGGAAAGCATTTATTAAGATGGAAGATTTTCACTTGACACTGTTATCTCCTATAACATGTTCTGTTATATATTCCATTTATTTTATACTGCAAGGCATCCATGTGGTACTTGAATTAGAATCTCAAGTAAAGTCAATGACAATGATAAAGACCTTACTGAATTAATGCAATCTCTAACGCATCTGTAATTTCAGGGCTAAAATCTCCAAAGATTTTTATTTTAGCTACGGCTATTACTGTTCACTTGCTTGGAATTGATTTAGTAGGATAACATGAGTGTCCGTCTGTTGAGGATATTGCTGTTTCAAAAAGAATTTAACAGCATAAGTGCCAGTGTAGTTCAGACCTCAGGTCTTTGTAGCCCAGTATGCTGTTTCCAGAAGTTGCCAATAATGACATCTAGGAAAGACTGTGACCAGGACAAATATCTAGTGATACATCCTGTGATGGATTTCGTACTTTTACGTTTAGTGATCCTGAATAAATTTTAGATTATTTTGTAAGATTGCCATACTGGCTTAATCTTAATAATTCTTCTTGACAGCTTTTCTAAAGCTGGGTAGATCTCCTGTGAGTCTTAACGCAAGCTGAGTTCTTCTCGGCTCTCTAAGTCCTTGGGCTTTAAGTTCTCTGAAGTCCAGAGAAGTCTTTCCTAGTTTTTTAGTCTTTCAAAGATTTGGAGCTTGATTAGTTTTTTTGTTTGTTTGTTTTTGAAGAAGATCAGTGCATTAAACTGACACCAGAACTGGCGTTCAGTGGAAGGAGTTAAAGCAGATGATGGAGAAGACAGACAGCCACAGGATATACCAGCTGGAATTTCTCGCTGTCTACACAACTGGCAGACTCCCTGCCACATGAGACTTTCATAGATCACTGCTACCTCTTAAGGGAGGAAAGGATAAAGCAAACTGTGATCAGATAAAGCTCACTTCCATGCTGATGTCATCTGGCCAGCCACACTTCATGAAGAGTCAAACTGGGCCTGAAGTTTTGCCTTACTGTGATTCAGTGAAACCTTCAGCTTTCAGTAAAAGAGGGAAGTCACAGAAGCAGTGATCTAGCCAAACAGGTTGTGGGGTGTTTTGTTTTCGGGATTTGGGTTTTTTTTTTTTGATCATGAAGAGATCCACATTGGGGTGAAACCGAGATTTATTTAAAAAACATTTTTTTGTTTGTTCTGAAGGAGAGACAAGACTTTCCTGAGTAGTTAGTCAGCCCTCTGGTTAGGGCACTATACTGAGGGAGAATCTGGCTTCAGAGTGATTCCTTTCCTTACAGGGAATGTGGAGATGACATGCTGTCTTTACCATCTCGGGAGCATGCACTAGATACTATGCTGAGGGTTTCCTAGGTTGCCTCTCTTTCCAGCTGAAACACTCCATGCTGTGGAAGTAACTATGTGCTGGGCATCTCTTTTATTGCATCCCGATTAAAGTTCTTTGCTGAAATAATTTCCAGAAAGTTTTGGCAAATTTCTGATAGAAAAACCATGCCACTGGAAACTCTTCCATTACCTCTTTCTGGAACGAACCTGGGATGGCCTAACCACACTGCTGCATTTGGTTTTGTCTCCTTGTAGCCCTTTTGGTTCTCAGATTTGTTTGATGTTGTTAATGGGCTGGTGTTTCTAATGGTTAACACATCCAATTACTGCTCTGTTAAAAAATAAAGCATGCCATGGAAGCTGAAACCAGAGACTGGAGACTAGGAGTGAAAACAGCTGAGAGCAGCAGGGAAGGGGAAGCAAGCGGCAGGGCAGGCTCTGGTGCTCTGTGGTGCCAAGATGCAGAGTACTCCTCACTCGTCATCATTTGCTGGGAGCTAAATAGAAGCAAAAGCAGTCTCTTGTTTTGTAAGTTGCTACAGGTATTTTCATAAGTGGACACAAAGAAAAAGGATGGGAAACTAATTCAGAATCTATTTCTGATCGCTTTCCAACCGTCCCTGCTCCGTCACTTGTTGAAAAGAACTGGAGCGGAGTATCCTATTGTTGCAATTTCTCTTTATGATAGAGCAGGACTCACAGTGGGAGGATGACTTTCAACAAGATGCTAGGCAACTGGTTTATGCGTACTAACTGAATTTACACATCAGCACAGGTAGGGGGTACAACAAAGCACAAAGATGCTGAGAGGTTCAATGAAGTGTTCTTAAGCACTTTGAGCTCCTAACTTACATGTTGTTGAGCAGGAAATAAAGGTAGAGCACCCCAGGTAAAAAGGGTAGCTGTAGAAATACAAGCAAGGAAATGTATTTTCTTCCAGAGGGGAAAAGGAAACACTGGTTCACATGATTATGCTATGATTTTGGCTGTCTAGCTAACGTGATGTACATAAATTGAATAATTTAATTTTTTTTTTCCTTTTTAAACAATATACTCAGAAAATGTTATGAGGGTACAACAGAGGGTGCCCTCTATTTTGCTTGTGGCATTCACCATTAGCTGCAAAATCTTTACATTTCTGTGTCTTGTTTAATCAAATGCAGTGGGGCCATTCGTGTGACCGACTTAATGGGGAAAACACGTGCCATGTTCAGTGTCTATGTTTGTGTGGGAAATTCAGATACGCTGCGTATAGGAGATTACTCTCAGTAGTTTGTAGACAGAGGCTGTCTCTCTATTAGCGAGTAATCATCACAGCAGTGGTGGACCTGGAAAGTGAAAAAGTTCATAGTGAGGACCTGATGCCTGTGCTATACTATATTTTATATGCATCCAAGGACTGAACACCTGTTAATGGCAGGAGTGCATTAGGTTTGTTTCTGGAGTGCATTTTATTGTGTGCATTATACTGCGTAGCTTTGATAGAAATGACAAAGCTACTGTAGGTGCAATCAGAGAGCCTAGGTTGAAAGGGGGTAGATCCCTCCTCTCTCACTGAAGTTTAATGTTTAAAGTAGAATAGTAATAAATGTAATGGCAAAAATCTAGATGCAAGATTCACTGTATTGCAAATACTGTTCTTGTAGCATTGAAATGATGAACTCAGTCCTGCAGCCGTTGCAAAGAAGGATTATATTCTATTCATGAAAGTGTTTAGTTCAATCCGGATTTGATGGTTTTTAAACTCGGCTGTACTAAGGCCTGAACGCAGTGTTCTTCTGCTGGCCTCTAATGCGGTGTGAAAGCATTAAGTAACACACACCAAAATGCTGAAAGTGCCTGCGCAGTATGTAACTCTCCAAAGGAACATTCCAGTTCCTGAGAATCCTGTCTTGGTGTAACTGTGGAAGCAGCAGCCAGGGATGGATGATTTTTATCTTACGTCTTAATGTGAATAAAATGCATTTATACTCAAGGAATCAGAGTTACCATAGAGGGGAGGATATGCTGGAATCTATATACGCAGCAAAGGGGTTACATTCCTGCTCTTTGTGAAAATCCCATCGTAATTATTTAGTGATAGCCAGTACCTGAACAATGAAAGAAAACCAGAATTGTTGACAGTCTAAGATAGTCTCTTATGTAAGTTTTATCATCCCAAGGCTGAGTGGTAGCAGATGTTCCTGGTCATGCAAGCTGGTTTCCCACTGGATGAGAAACCAGTGATGTGGAGTCTGGGTATGTTCTTAGTTTACTTAAGACTGCATTCACCAGTTGTGTGACAGGGATGGTCAAAGAGCATACAAGATGTTCTCCCTCATCCTTGTTTTCTTTCCTAGACTGCTAGAACAGCAGTGCCAAGGGAATGACTTTATTTCAAGAGTTATTTCTAGTTAGAGATACTAAAGCAGAGAACAAAGTGCCTTGTTAACTTGTGACAGCTCCCGCAAGAAAAAAACAGCAACTTAAAACTAAAAATACTTGCATTTCTTGAAAAATTGAACAGTGCTTGCCAGCTAAGTAAAAGAAGATGTAAAGCAACATACAATGGCATCCCTTGACTCTTGATACTAAAATTGGGGATGTAAATTACAACATAGAGGATGCAAGATACAGCATGCAACACATGGGGGTACAGTGCCAAAATAGCTAATGAATTATAATTCATCTGTTTGTAATGGTACAGTCACTTCTTTTAATCGGTTCATCTCTTCTGAGTAATGATACAGTCCAGTTATTATTCTAATGGAGGCAATAAGTCATCGTCAAAAACAATTTCTGTACCTGCTCTCTTTCTCTCTTTCCAAACACAGGAGATTATGAACCTTAATTCACATTGACAAGTAGGTCCTAGAAAAAGCGTGTCATCTATTTAATGGCTGAAGTTGTAAATATATGTCTAACTTTGCTGATTTTATATTCCTCTAACATGCAATAAAATGAATTTGGGAATCTAATCCTGAAACACTTTGCATAAAAATACCCTAATCTCAAAGCAGAAGTTCAATGTACTGCAGTGTAAGAAATTATGCCTGTGATTTCCTTTGTTGCATCTGCTGCGAGTCTTATATTTCTGGGGTTTTTTTATGTGGCTGAGAAAAGAAAGGTTCTATTAATATTTCCAGCAGAAATGTCCATTAAGGGAATTCTTTAAAGTGGGACTTCAGCTCCGATACTGTCAACTGGAAAAGTCCAATTATCTTCAGCAGAACCAGAGTTTCACTCCCGTTTTCATACAAACCAGGATCATGTGCTTCTTCCAAAGTCCAGCTGCACTTCGTACTGGAAGCCCTATTTCTCTTTGCTCTGAGAGCAGCTTGGGGAATCTTGTGCATGGTAGCTGGATCCTTGAGAGCTACAAGCCATTGCCTGATTTAGTGTTACAGCATTTAACCTTTCTGAGATGCCTTGTGGAATTTTTTGTTGGGAGCTGTGTACTCTTGTGCTTGGTGCAGCACATGGGTTGGTTATCCTTCTGGCAGGAATACTGCGTGGAGCAGAGCTGGCTAACAGAGGTGCACCCCTCTGATGGACCCAGAATAAACACTGGGACTGTCTGCTATGTCAAGGTAGCTTACAGTATAGACTTCTAAGTGACAGCACGTATTCACACAAACACAAAATGTACACAGTTGAAAGTTTTTTCAATTATAAAGAAGAATAGTCCAGGAAAAAGCACTCTTGCTATTAAAATACAAATGAAATATAACCCCTGGTATGTGAAAAATGTCATGGCGGAGTCATCTTGGAAAGTTGGTGATGCAGAACAGCTGTGTTTCTCAACATCAGACAGGAGAACAGTTGGTGGTGCGATGGCATCTCACGTGTTGGAATATGGTGTCACACCGCAGATGGCAAAAAGCAAGTACTTATCTTTAGTCTTAGCTCCTATTTTCCTCATTTGTTATAACTTTTGCTCATTTATTTTCTCTTTCTCTGGTGGTGTTTGGCTGTCTCTTCACTTTCGGAAGTGCTAAATGATAACCAGAAGCTCTGATAAGAGTGATAGAGTATGTCAGCTCAACTCATACTCTTATCAGGAATAGCAACCCTGGAGGTACTGAAAAATAGGCAGGTAATTAGGGACAGAGGAAATGCCCATTTCTGCAGAAGACTCAATTTCTGTAATTAACTCCTGAAAGAGTTGGAGCCCAATACCGTGCCTAGATTTATATGGTGTATTTGTAGTATTTATATTATAACTGAAGAATAAAAATGATTTGGTTTCTAGCTTTCCTGAAGTCGGGTAATAGTTTTTTCTCCTGGTGTGTTGTTGTACATGTTTTCATATTCCTCTTGATTTTCTCTTACTTATTTCCCACAGAAGCCAAAGTATAAACTGACCTTTGTGGGAGGTAGATTGTGCCACAATTAATGACAGGAAATCAGCATACATGTTCCTAATATGACAGTCAGATGATTCCCTCCAAAAGGTTTGCTATATCCTGGACGTTAGAAATCCCAGGTTATTGCTGTGTATTGAAGACTTTTCAGTTATTTTACAGACATAATTAACTTTATGTCTATGCAGTAATGTTATTTGAGAGACAAAGAATCTTAATCTAACAGCCTCACTGTTTGATGGGGGCATCCCTGAAGGAAGGAATAATGTCCCTTCTTTGGCAGTCATGGCTGAGCTTTATCTTGCTGAAATTTAGTCTAGACTTCCCTTATAGGCACTTATAAACCAATTCTTTCACCTGACATGAGATCTGTTTCTTGCCATTGATTACAAGGGGAACCCAAAATACAAACCAAATACATAAGTCTCCTTAGACTTCATGCTAAGTGGGTGCAGTCTTGTCAGTAGAGAAGCAGACTTTCCTTTGTGTAAGAAAGTTGTACATAAGAGTATCTAGTCTTCCCGATATTTCAGGAACCTATCATGCAGAGGCATGAACAGGAACTTCTAGAAGTCTGCTACCTACCAGTTATCAAGACTGAAAGCAAAATGTCTAACAAAACTGACATCATGTTTCTGCAAGAAAGCAGGGTTGTGTGCATTCTTTGTAATTAAACAGCATTGCATAAAAGATACTTGGCTCCATTGCTGTTTCTTCCTCCTCCTGGAAACAATGAATTTTGCCTCACTGCCTGGATGAAAAGGGTAACGATATGCGTGTGAGGGGGACCAGTTCTGGCACTCCTTTTCCAATATGTAGGGGGGATCTTATTTAATGTTTTGTCATTCAGGTTGTTTTATGGGGAATTTGCGTATTGATTTTTTTTCTACAGTTCGAAACCACTTAGAAAGATTGGTTGGTATGTTGAGGTGTGTTTGTAGCTGGCCTGTGGTACAGGGAAGAGAGACATTCAAGTGTCTTTGCTTTCCAAAAGTGGTATTGACGGAAACTTCGGCTTTGATTTGAGCAGAGTGAAGCCTGGGCTTCTCACACCCTTGGCCATAGCCAAAAATTGTCACTTACTATTCTTATTTGAAAAACTGAGGTTCACACTTGCAAAAACAAATTAATCTTTTGCTAAGTCTGTATTTTGCATAAGCATTCAGAAGGTTTTGGTTTTATTCCTATGAAGACTAGTATCAGATGATAAAATCTCCAAAGCTGGTGCCAAACTGCAACCCCTGGTCATCTGTAATGAGGCTCATAACTGTTGGTCCCCCAGCTCAGGGAAAGACCTGTGTGTTGAATTAACAGCAGCTTTCTTGTATTATGTGCTTCCTACTCTAGGGTAGTGTATCCAATTATCATCTGTTACCAAAAGCCAGGAAAACAGCGGGGTAGCGTGGCGAAAAGGCTGTATCCACAAAACCATATTGATCCCTGAACAAATTTGTCTAGAGTCCTCAAATACACATACACACATGTGTGTGCACACACATAAATTCCTGTGGCTTTGCCACTGCTGCTATTTACGTGGTTTGGTCTGTGCCCCCTCAAAGCTTCAGGCCTTCGCCCAGTAGTTTTTCTGAAACTGTCAGTGCAGGTGTTCCAGAAAATGCCGGCAATACATGAGTGGGGATTAGAAACTTGCTTCCTGATAGCTCTCCTGACAGCTGATGGATGGTTCTTTATTACCAAAAGTTTAAAAAACAAAAGGATCTTGCAGCGGGGTGGCTCGGAGTCAAAACAAGCTAAACAAAGCTGAAAATTGAGTGTATATATTGCAGTTCAATTATTTTGAAAGTCGAGGTTTCTGCTTCAACCCTTCATAAGGAAAAAAGGCCACTTTTATTGAAGCACTCTCTTTTATCATTCTCTGGGATCTTTATGTTTTGGGTTTTGTGCGTTTTATGGGGAAAAAAGTCAATACATTTATTAATGTGTTTACTGCTAGTGAACTTTAGTAACCCTGAGCAATGCTGAAGTTCTCTGAATAAAATACAGTGTTTTAATAAGGGGCACATGATGAAAGGTGTTTGTTTTCTGGTGGGCAATGGCCAGAAGTGGCCCCAGTTTGAAGTGATTCCATTGTGGTTGTCAACTGTGCTGTCCCAGAGACTTTTGTTAAAATAGGTGGGATGTTTCCTGCCAGTCAATGGGAATAAAGGGAAATTAAATGAAGAAGGGACAGCATAGCATTTGTAGGCCATGGAAGGACTTAAAAGGTTCTAATAAAAAGCAAACAAAAATGGCACTCTTCTAAGAAACTGTCCTCCTGTTGTGCTTCTACTGCCTTTTCTCTACTGGTGTCTGTGGGCAGGTTTTGATGAGATGAGGTATTTGATTCCAGTGGGATACTTGCAATGATGCCTGTGATGCAGACTGGTTAGCGAGCCTTTCATCCCGCAGTGAGGAGAACCAAATCACATGGGGTAAACACGACGGCTAGCCCACACCTTTAGCCACTCTGGATTTGTAACTGGTCTTTAGACAAAATTGTAAGGTGCCGAAACGCTTGTATATGCTTACTGTTGGCTCCCTTTGTCTTTCTGTTTCTGGCTGAGGCAGAAAGCCGAAAGGCCAAGAGTATTGCTGTGTTCTTCTCAAGTGCCTTTTAAGCATATTTGGTAAGCAGGGCAGGAGTCCAAACAGCAACTGAGCATCGCATCTTTTGACAGTCTCCTGCTCTGGCTGTGGACAAATGATCTGGCCTTCAGCAGCTCTGTGGTATGGGATGTCTCGGTTGTTTTTCTGTTGTTCATCCACTGTCCTTTCCATTAGAACAAAAAGGAAGCAAAGAAAATTTGGATGTATTATTCTGGTAGTGCTGTCACCATGTGGTATGTGCAAAGCCAAGGCTTTGGTTCTAAGGTACACTGGTTTCAGGGTAGTCCCAGCACTTGCAATGGTGTGACTGTAATTTAACTTACGGGCTGTTTCCTGCAGGCCAGCTCTGCTTATGAAGTTTATGTAGGTATATCAGTGATACTCGTTGTATAAGGGAGAGTCACCAAAGTCTTCAGGCTTTCTCAGCTTCTGTAATAAAAATTTAGTACTTGACCTCCATATTTCTTCATATGAAATTGTTTTAAACTCCAATGGGCACCTGAATACCAAGGTAAGAGGCAGCAGGAGGATACGTTTCTTCCCTACTTTTTGCAATGTGTCATCTCTGTACATACAGAGAAGTGTGTGCATCACTGAGTACAAAAAAAACCATCTTAATACAATCCTAAAATGCAAGCACAAATCAGCAGGAGTAGGATCTACGCTTTTAGGAATTTCTAGATTTTATATTTTCAAAATAACATTCCGGCCATTGACAATTCATAAAATCAAAACCACTCCTGATTTTTCTCTTCCCATCTCCATTAAAAAAAATCCCATTGTAAATAAGGATTTGGATTCATAAGAAGTCATTTTGCATACGGCTACTCACACAAAGATGTGTAACAGAATCTGAAATGAATGTATAAAGTCAGGTTTTTCTATCTGAAATAAATGTATAAAGTCAGGTTTTTCTATCGCATCACTTTTGCACATAATTTTCAGGACAGAAAAGAGAGTCCGAGTTCTGAAAAGTTACATTTCCTAATCCAGTAGCTTTGTGGAATAGTATATATTTTTTTTATGATGTCTTTCACAAAGAAGCTGGCATCTGGGCTGATGTGGTGGTTGGATTCTGGTGCAGTGTACTTGGAAAGGGAAACTGGTCTGATGAGAGCTGTATCCTTCAGTTCCTCTATCAAGTCCTTGCTCACTTTTTTCCTCTCAATTCAAAACAAGAACTTGTGCTGACCTGAGACTACTAAAATTTGGGGGTGGGGGGAAGGGGAGGAGATGTATCACTGAGTAAAGGACTACTGCATCCTGTTGGCACTGGTGCACATCCTTGGTTTTGACATGCAGTGTCAATTCTGTGACTCTCAGTGGCTTTTGCCTTGAAAGGTTGTTGTGCAATGCAGATGTGAACTGTCAGTGTCATACAACACAAATGTGAAATAAAGCTGAACCTTTAGACCTCACCTGTCATTCTTGCAGTAGATTGGTGAGTTTATTTGTAGTATACGCTTGTTCTAGTGAATACCCAATAAAGGGACAGAATTAATTTTGTTCATTTATCTAAGACAACATTTTAGGATAAGAGCTGTATGCTCTCATTGTGAATGTGATTACTGTAGCAGCTGGTCCTCTGTGGTTGTTACAGCCTGCTGCTTCTCACATCTAAACCTGTTACTTCTTTAGCTGGGATCTGGAGGCCTTGTGATGGTGGGATTGAAAGCCCAATTTGAACTTGATCGATTTGAACTCGATCTGCAGAGTTCACTGCCTGTGCATGTAAACAGATTATAATTTCTTTAGTTGGGAGCATAATAGGGTATGCATACTTGGGGCCAGCTGTACTCTCCAGTTCTCTGCTTTAGTATTTGGTTATGGATCAGCCTTGTCCTTTTTTCCTACCGCTCTTTTGCTGGTTGAAATGGATTTTAATTTTTCTTTGATCAATATTTTCATTATTGTCTAGTAAAAACATCGGAGTTGTTTTGTTTTTTCATGCACAATTAAATACAGAGTTAACTGTGAACTACAGTATCAGTAGTGAACGGCCTTTCTGAGTAATGGCTACAGTGACTGTGTTTGGGATCTGTGTTGACATATCTGTGACAGGAGCTCAGCCTGCATGGAGATACTTTTTTACTCTTCTGTTTGTTTGGTTTGGTTTGGTTTGGTTTTTTTCTGTCTGCAGACTCGTCAAACCAAACGTATCTTATTAACTAAAAAATGCCTATATGAAAGTGTTGGGAGTCTCTGGGGCTATGAGGTCTAGCTACAGGAACTAAAGGATTTTGCGAGGAGAATGCCACTGTTATTTGCCTGTTGTTGCATTGCAGTTCATATCCTGTTCGGCTGCATGCCAAACCCACAAACTCCCTCTATCCCTGGTAACTGAGAAGATTACTTGCTTATAATGCTGTGAAATAAGTGCTGTACCATTGTTAGCATATGTAACAAAAGCCTTTAGATTTGATACTCTTTATGTAGAGTGTCTGAACCTTCCTACAACTGAACGAAGACTCTTATTCCTGATACAGGATCTAATTTTAAAGCCTGGTAAACAATTTACAATTTTTTTTTTCTGTGTTTAATAAGTTAATTTATGTAGAAAACTCTTAATTTTTTTTTTTTTTTTTTTTTTGTGTGGCATGTTGGTTTCATCCCCAATAAATTTGAAAGGGCTATTGTATAAAGATTAATGCTGGGCTGTCTCTTGTTAAAGAGTAAATGCCCAAGAAAATGACAAAAACTTGTACTTTTGCACCATTTATCACTGCCAGTAAGGAAAGCACACCCCAACACACAGAGCATGGATGCTGGTAGCAGTGAACAGTCTAGTGGATCTTTCCCACCTTTAACTTTTAGCATTATTTAGCAGTTCTCCAAATTTATAGTTGAACAAGGTTTCCTCAGTCTCTGAGAAAAGAGTCTAGTGACAGCCTTGCTGTCATTAAAACGAAACACCACCAAATGTATGGGGTCAAGATGCAGCATAGTTCATTTATTGTATCTGGTCATAACTTTGCTGTTCTCCTTGAAATGTCCTGGTTAGATCCAAAAAAGGAAGACCAGACAGAGATGCTGTTGTAGAGGTGATGCTTTGTTTTGGGGTTTTCGTTGTTGTTTGTTTGGTGTGGGTTTTTTGGGGTTTGTTTTTTTTTTTTTTTCCTAAGACTGAAGAACAAAGTATATCAAAAGACTACTGTGAGCTTGCTCAAGAGGGAATTCCAGCCCAGACTTGCTGTCCCATATTAGGTGAATAAACACGTGGATCTTTGTATACTTTCCGCCTTCCCGATACTTCTCTATATATACCTTGATACTACATATCCTTCTGTAAAAACATGATAGAAAAGCAGATTGTGATTTTTGCGCAATTTGTGCAGGGGAAGGACCATGAATGAATTATTCTGCCCACTGAGTTAGTGGGCTGTCGAAAAGACCTGTGTAGTTGTGGGCGTGCAGCATGATGAACTGTCCCTGTGCTTCTGAACAGGCTGAGAGGTGTGTGGGGCGGATCTGTCCGAGCTACTGATACAGCTGAAAAGCACGATCAGGTTTCTGCTGTCCATTGTCCCCCTTCTTCCACCAGGAATATCTGGAACAATAAAGACAGTTATCTCTTCTCAGCAGCCTTGCTCTTCTAACATGAAATCATCTTGGCTATAACAGTATTAAGGTAGCTGGTTTTTGACTCTTTTCAAGCACTGTGTGATGGTTTGCTTTCTGAGAGGAATTTAGGTACTGCATACTGGAGGATGCTAGTCCTGAGGAAAAAATGATTAATTTTTCCCTGTTTCTACTTGGGCCCAGTTGAAGTCCTTTAGAATCTCATGATGTGATGCTGAAGTATTAGATGTCCCATAATCTCAAACCAGGTACAGCTGAGTTTATTGAGGTCTGATCCTACTAGCTCTGTTGTTAAGAGGAATTTAATAATTTATTTCACCTGTTGCAAGACTGCATGAATTTGGGTTAATATTTTTCTTTTGAAATTGTGTTGATCTTATGATTAAAAGATGGCAACATTTCTGAAAAAAAAAAAAAAAAAAAAAGAGCACCATAAGCAGGTTTTTGTTAGCTAGGGTTCCCATGTTGCTGTGTCTGATTTCATATGGTATTTGATCTGAACATCCAATGTGCCATGAAGGAGAGGAAGAAATGATTAAAATAAATGTCAGTTGAACTGTCAGTCACAGTACATCATGCTCTGTTAAGAAAAGGGAAAAATGCACGTATACTAATGACTTTCTGTTATGCCATCAAGGATAGAAGAAGAATTCACACAGCCTGATCTTGGGAGGATGATTTTTCCTTCATATTCCACGAAACTCTTTAGTTCCAAGAGAACAAGCCCAAAGAGCTTGGTTGGTTCCTAACTTAAGGCTAGCTAGTACAAACTAACTGGTAAGATAGCCATGAAATACACCCCAGCCTTATCGAGACTTGCATTTTGGGCTCAGTGCACTAGTTCCTGAGAATAGGGTGCAGGACTACCTAACAGAGAGGATTAATAGGGAACATTATATATGCTGTATTTGTAGAATCACTGTGGCAAGATGAAAAGCTCCAAGTCAGTTTTGGTGGGGTGTGGATTTGCAGTAATCTGCTGCAAACCTTGGTTTATCATTTCTTGACTTTGTCTTGTTAAAGCTTCCATGGCTCCTGTAGATTATTGCTTCATGGTGCTCAGACAAACGTCAATTAGAATACCTCAATAATTTTCTTGTTTGTGTCCCCTGCAAATGGAAGAGGCCCAAAAGACACAATGCAATTGAAAACAGCACATATGCAGATTACAGCCAGCCAGCCAGTCAGTCGAACTTTGTAGACAACGTGATTTTGCTGATACAGATTTGTTGGAAATATTATATTTCTTTCTGAGACAGGAATGATTATAAAAGCAGATCTCAAGAGAGCAACTTACTGGAAATCTAAGCCATGCTGAATAGAAAGTACTTTTACCTAAGGAAGTTTGTCTTTTGCAAATTGCAGGCAATTTGCAAACCTTGCTGCCATGTTTATTTTGGGATTGCAGCGGATGTTCTATTGCTGCTGTTTTGAATTTTTTTATTTTCCAGGCCACATCTTTTAAACATTCTTTTATGAGCCTCCAATAATTTACATCCCAAGATACTGTGTTTGTTAACAGGAATGCATGCAATACAGTGTCATGCAAATTTTACTCACTTTATGTATGTCATTCTACTGAAAAAATAGTAGATCGTGTGAAGAGATTTGTTGAGGTGTACAGCTAGATCAGTGCAGACAAGAGTGTATATGTGCTATTGGTAGTCTTGCCTAGTTTTGAGAATAAGCCAATTCAGTGAGACAAGTCATAGAAAACCCCATTATTAGAATTTACCTCAGTCTTCTCTCAAACAACAATTTCTGAGTTAAAGTGAATGGACCTGAGAGTTTGTCTCGGGAAACCTCGTGTCAAGAGAAGCTGGATTCTGTGTGAGGCGGTGCTGCTAAGCATGTGCCTCTGGCCTGGTGCCACTCTCTAGTCTTACTCTTTCAATGTCATACCACAGGTAAGCCAGGAGATGTTCTTGGTATGCTTGACCTACAGAGCAACAGTAGGCATTTTGTATTGGTTTTAAACGAGGATTACCAAGCAAGACAGTAAGTCAGGAACAACAAAATGAAGGATGTATTTTAAAATCTTTAGATAATTCATTGGGAATAACTCAGCCAAGCCTCCTTGTACTTGGTCTGTCAGGTGGAGTGGAAGGAAAGAGACTCTTATGTTTGACTACTTTGTTTTGATTAAGTGTGCCTAATGGGAAAAGTCATGCTGTGTGATACTGGCTAGACTGTAGAAGTGAGTGTGAAGAAAAACATACAATGAAGTATCTCTAGTATATTGGAGAGACTGCTCACACTTACTCCATTATGTCTGAGTGAAGCTAAAAGAGGATTTTGTCTTTGGGGTCGACTCGTCAGTCAGTTTCAAATCCCTCATTTTGCCTTGTCTGCTCAGTGTAGGGAAATGAAGGGATTAATCGGAGGATGGAGTTCTTGGGTTGGGGAAAAGAAATAAAGGGAAGGGGGGCTGCCTGCACTGGCAGGGTGCTCTCAGAGCTACTCTCAGGTATGTGGACAGGTCCCAGGACCTGACAGAACAAGATCATCTTCTCAAGTAGATGTTGGGATAAACTGATTAAAAGTGGTACCTGTTGTGCTATGAGAAGGCCTTAAAAATTTTAATGTTAGTCTTCCAAGTACTTTTTCCACTGACTTGCTGTTTTGCTTACATATCATATGGCAGTATCACTTTTGGATACCAAATGAAAAGCATGTGTAACAGAAAGCAGAAATGTTCTTCCACTCTGTGTAACCAAGGGTAACATCCAATATGAAAAATGGATTTTCCTGAAGTGGAACATGCTACTTCAATTATTACATGCAGTTTGGAATCATGACTATTTATACAATTAGAAGTTTGGAAAGACTTCCACAAATTCTTTCTACTTATGCATTAAAGAGAGATTTCCTCCCCGCTCCCCCCCCCCCCAGCTCCTCCCCCCCCGCCACCCCAGTCTAAATGCAAAGTAGAAGACGAATACCAAAAAAAGCTTGGAAGTCATCATGGCAGAAGAAGTATCTTGGATATTGGTATTACCTGAAATTCAGTAAGGATTTCTTAGGTGAGGATGCTATGCTCTCTTTACCCTTAAAATCTGTGTAGACCAGTGCTGGAAAATAATCTTGCTGAGCAGGGAGTGGCTGCCATGGTCAAAGCACTATACAACTTCTCTTGCATTAAGGTTGAAACTGTATTTCCATATGGACCTTATATAATTTTAAATCCATAGCTGTTTTCTGGTGTGGTGTTTGTGGTTTTTTGGGTTTTTTTTTAATTGTCTTTATTATGTAATAGTGTGCAGGGTGAATTTGGCTCCTCATTGTTTGAAAAAGTGGAGGGTAGTGGGATCTATTATTTGACATGTTCTTGAGACTGAATGCTCTGAAATAGTGTTATTATCACATTGTAAAATGACATAATCTAAGCAATGGGCAAAATTATGATGTTATTGACAGTGCTGTAGATCTAGGTGAATTCCCCTGAGACAAAGCCAAATACATGGATTTCCTCTACATTTCTACTGTTATTTTAAAGCGCTGAGTCTGCCCCAGTGACATAATTGAAAGAGCCACTGATGACACAAGAAATCCCCTGCTGTTTGATAAGGTTCTACAAAGAAAAGTTTATCCTCATGAATTCCATGTATTTTTAGTACAACTTCTCTTTTGCTGAATTGATTAAGCTCTGTTGAAAATGCTTGAATGTGGAAGCAAATCAGCTGTGACTGTGGGAGGGATTGGCTGATAATTTAGTAAGAAAAAAATTAGCATGTCCGTAGACTTCTGAAGAGAAGATTTCCAGTAGCTATAATTTTCAAAATAGACTGCTTTCAAAGCTTGACGGTGTGTTCAGAATGGAGCTCTTCCTTTGCTTTAGGCTCTTCATGCACTTTACCAGGGGTCAGGAAGTTTGCATAAAAGCAGGAGCAGTAGGTAAGATCCCTCTGAAATCATGGCTAAAACTCTCAATTAAGCAGAGTCAGGATTACAAACCATGTCGAATGCAGTAGACAGACTAATATTATCTGTGGAGAATTTGTCTATTAATAAGGTGTGGCTAGTTTTCCACACTGCAAAGACAATTGCACTTGGTTTAGTGTCCTGTCATTCCCTTTTTCTTAAAAACAATGTGGTACTGCATTAATGTCCCCAGCCATTACAGTGGTGTTACCGTAATATTCTGGTTCATTTCTTAGACTGCTGTAATATTTTATAAGGATTGTATATAAAGGGCTCCATCTTGGTAAGGCAAAAACTGGTCTGCTTATATGTATTCCCAGGAAAACTGGGAAAAGCGAATGGAACTTCAAATGACCAGTGCTGTACCAGTTCTGCACACATCTCTTCTGATTTCATTCTCCTGTGAGAATTGATGACTGGAGAATTTCTGTATCCACAGGCATAACAAATGAACAATTAGTCTTTGGTTTTTAAGATTATATCTTAAAAATATATATCATTGCTGCTTCAGAGAAGCAGATTCATGTTGATTATAGCAATTGCATGTTGATTATAGCAATTGCAAAATGTATCCTATCCCTGATGTTCCCTTGGCAGATGTGCGTTAGACCTATCGATCACTGAATGAAGGGAATTCTTTTATTCAGTGACCTATGATCGTTATATCTTTTGTATGGGTTCAGAGCTACCCATTTGCTTTCTTTCCAGAGAAAATTCCATCTGGTTGAGTGATAAGGACCTTCCAGCTTGATGATCTGGTCCATTTTCTGTGCACAGTCAAAAGAGGAATATCTGGGAATAGACTAAGAAATACTATGTGGCTCCCTAAGCATTTGCTGGCAAAATCAATACGTAAGTAATTTGTACATGAAATCATGTCACTTCACAGTACTCGTCTAAAGAAGTAGAAACTAACAAAATCAGGTAAGAGACCAGATGACTTGTCTTTGTCCTCCCTTTGAACCAGATGTGCTAGGAAGGGAAGAGGCGGTGGTGAAGGGTCATTGACTGAGCAGATTCTCACACCAGTGTGTCAAGTATCTCCTTTCCTGGTGTACTTTATTTCCATTCACTCTCATGTCACTAATGTTACTCAGTGTTTTGAACCAAGTGCTGTGCACATAGTCTTTCACAAAACCCCTTCCTAATGCTAAAACAGAGGAGTCTCCTCTTAACTCCTTTACTTCTATGATGACACCAGTTTGTGAACTGACTTTCAGGTATGACCTGATGTTGCCAAAGCAAATCTAAGTCATGTCTGAAGCATAGTCCAAGAGACCACTCTTGTCTGGTCACAGTGCTATGGGTCAATGTTCAGGTTACAGACCCCAACTTTAGAAACTCCAGTGTATACCTACAAATACAAAATCTGGCAGTATGGCTTATTTACCATAAAGCAGTATGCAACTCATAATGATGCCTGTGGTTCCAGACCACGTGGTACTGTGTTATTTTTTGTATGATTGGATAGAACAAACTGTCTGTGTCTTCCAGCGTTGCATCTTACACTATCCTTTACAACGACTCTGAATTAAAACTAAAACATGTTCAGCCTGTTTGGCATGGGGCTCAGGGATTATCCGAGGTGGCATGGGGTGGAGAAGAGGCATCTTTACCTGAGGAATGGCAGATTAAGAACAGATTTCAGTTCATTTGTCTGAAAGAGTTTTATTTGCTCAGGGAATCATGAGCAGAGGAAAGAGACAAGGATGACTGGTAATACTCGCTTATGTAAACTTCTGTAGTGCAAAGTGAGCTTCAGTCACATTGGGATGAAAGGAAAAACAAAGGTGAATTGGAAAGTGGTAATAATCATCCAGCAGAGACTCTCCTTCCACCTGTGCTGAGCACAAACCCAGCATAGTGCTAGAAGGCAGAGTTATTTGAAGTGATGTTTAACACAGTGATCAGTACAAGAATAAGCATAATTACATCTTTGCAGGTCCAAACTTCCATAAATGTGAATGGATTAAATCTGTAGATATTGGTTATAAGCCTCTAAATTAGGGGGATTAAAATGTTTTGCAGTATCAAATACAACGCTGTTTTTCAGTGGGTGATAGTTTCACTTTCCTTCCTTTAAAATGCAGCTTGTGTAGATATATGTAAGTAGATAGATATTTGTTAGATATATAGTAGAACAAAGCAGCTACAGCTCTCTAATTCAGAGTCTGCATTCTGAAGTAGATAAAACTTTATTTTTCTTCTGTCCTTCTGCTTAAATCAGTCCTTTCAACTACCTTTACTTGAAAATGGACATGAAATTGTTTTGCCTCCTACTTCCATGAAAATCTGGGACAAATTATAACCTCTCCAGCCCTCCTCCCTTTGACAAAAATGGAAAAAGTTTTCAATATGTTTTGATTTTACCAAAGACTGTTATCTCTTGTTACCAGTCTTTGGCTGATAAGTTTAGACTTGCTGTGCTTTTCAACAGCTTGCAAGAAGCCATGAGTGTGCTGTCTTTAATCTTTATAATTAAAGTACTTCTAATTTCCTAATTCCTCTTCTCCCTTTGCTGCATCTCAGGTATGACAGTCCCCCACACATATTGAGGTCTATTTTCAAGTTCTCTAACCAGTCCTTTCAGTGCTGCTTTTGGAAACAAAAGACTGCTTTCTGAATCTGGGAAAAGCACTTGCTCCAAGTCTCTCACCATCAGGTGCATTGTATCCAGATATTGCCGGATCTGTTCTTTTACTTAATTTTATACTAGAAGTAATAACATTTTGTAGCGGCTATTATTGCACATAAGAAGGTTCTTGCTATTTTCAGTGTAGAAGACGGACATCTCGTATATGCAGGTGGCTTCATGGCAGTATGCAAGATAATGAAGTTTATGAAACCCTGTGTGGCATACTGACATTATTGGAAGAAGCCCTTGTGCTAGGAGCTTTTTCGCACTGTTCAAGTGTGTTCAAGTAGTTCAAGAATAGTCGAAAGCTTGTGCTGGTCTGGGCTGTTAACTATAGATTGAAAAAGCTATGTATAGTGGAGGTAGCACTGTAAGGCAGTTGTTCTGATCCTTCCTCGCCTTGTATTTTAGTAATTGATGCACATGGCAAGTGGAGTTTTGCACACACGCTGCAGACCTTGTATCTGAGGACCAAATCAGAGAAGTCAAGATTATAAAGTCCTTGAAAAACACAAGGCTGCAAAGAGGGTAAATACGCTAGCTGGTGTTGAACCTTTTTGCTTGGTGATGTGAGAATAGGTGTACAAGAGGCCATGATGTTTTGCTTGAAAATAAGGATGTGGGAGGGGGCTATGGTCTTCTGCATGACCTGGTCTTTCACCTGGCTTCTGGAGAACAGGTAACAAGAGAAGCCATGTGGCATTCCTTCCCACCTTGGGCATCCGGACACGTCAAGCAGCCATCTAGTGCTTAGTTGCTTACTTTGCTCCCTACCATTTCATAAAAAAATGGATGAGGTACTCAATTTCCTGTTCTCAGACCTTATGGAAATCTAGCTTTCTTTTTCCTCCCCCCTTTCTTTTGTGTGCCTGCGTGTAGGTGTATGCGCATGCACGTCTGTTTTTGTGTGCTGTATGTTACCCGCGACACTCAGTCGTAAAGAATGCATGACAGCCATGACCGTAGAGCTGCGATACGGCTGTGTTGTGTGAAATGGGGCTGGGAAGGGAGGGCGGGAGACCAATGATACACATTGAATGTACAGTCATTCCCTCCTTTCCTTGTCTGAAAGGTTTCCAAATCTCATATATTCACAGGCAGACCCCAGCCAAAGCCCGCAGCTGTCATGCATTTTCAACAGATTCCACAGGGCCTAGATGAGGTTTGAAGACATTCCTTTGCTCTTACACATTAGCTAAAAGGAATTACCGTAACATCTGATATTGTGGAAGTGGGAAATTTGCCATCCTGACCTTGCCCAAAGCATTCCGGAACTGGGGGTCCGAGGATTTATTATCTCAGATGGCCTCCAAAGGTCGTTGAGGGCCCGTCTAGCGCTGCTCCAGCACAGCTCAGACAACCAATGTGCTATTCATTTGGAGGGACTGCGCTGGGTTTTTGGTGGTGGTTTCTTTTTTTTTTTGTACGGCTGAAATAATGGGCAGACACATGTTACTGCTGCTCTCTGGATCTTTGTCATAGGAAAAGCATGTTCCATTGGAGCAGTTCCCAGCTGTCAGTAATGTGCTGAAACACCACAGCCAATCATCAGAGAACAGGCCAAATAAACAGGATGTTCACAATGTGTATGATTGCATGAGTGTGTAACAAACTTTCTGCACATTTCACAGTCTCATAATGAGATTGACATGCATTGCTTAATCTGCATCTGTCTGTTTGGGGAAGAAACACATAAACACCATGGAGACCATGTGCAAGAAAGCTCAGTTTCTTGGCTGCGTGGCTGTTGATATGATAGGACAAAATCTGGTACTGAGTTGAAAATGAGCAGTACTTTAGAGCTATTCATTTAGCTGCTGGGAAGTGCCCTATAGTCAGCCAAGCAGTTTGGTGAGTGTTCGTGTAATCAAAGTGGTTATTATAGCAACAGATGACAAAAGTGCCTGAGGATGATGCACAGAGCTATTTTTTAAGGGAATATCTGAGGCGCCATTTGTTTTCCCTTTGTTTTGATTTCAGAATTTATTTTGATTGCTTTATGTATTTAAAAAATTCCGTGCACAGAGCAAACCAACAAAGGAAAGAATGTTTACAGAAATCTATAATTACGTAATGGAATAGCAAAAGCCATTGTGTCTTTAATTTGAAATCAGGACAGTATAATTAGAATAGCAAATATAAAAAGGAAGTCAATGTCCTCACCCTCCAAAGCATGCATTTTTCCAGCAGTCAGTGTTCTCATCCCCAAAAGCATGCATTTTTTGAGCAGAGTGAATGTTAAGGCACGTTAACTATCTAGCTGCACGATCTTTGAGGTGCAAGACACAGATAGTTTATCCCACAGTTGGACAATGCCAACTTCTTCCTTAATCCCTCTTCTCCCTGCTGCTAGGCCTTTTCATGGTTCATTGCTATAATGTCCTAAAACCTATATGCATTTTGTTCTCGTGAGATTTTTATGGGTAACATCTGATGCCTATTACTTACCTGAAAAAACCAGATCTTAGAAAAAAGAAAAAAAAAAAAAAACACAGCAAAGATGAAATATAAGTGTGATAATCTGTGTTATAGTACTGGCCTCAGATTAGTCAGAGGCCCTTCCAGAATCTGTGAAGCTGTGTCTGAAAAAGCTATCACCTGCCCTATCACAGTGCTCAGAACTGTTGTTGGCTTTTCAGTCTTACGGGAGAATGTGTAGCGTATGGTTATTATGAACACATCCACCAGAACTTCACAGAGGCTGCTTTCCGATAGAAGCTCCAGGAGAAAGCTAGTGCCCGAATGTCTTTGCAATGAGCTGCTGCAGAAGACATTTCAAATGCTACCAGCGTTGGATGATGATAGCGATGAATTTATTTACTGTAACAGGACAGACTACTACATAAGAATAAAAATATGCAGAATATGTCCTGACTGTCTATATCTAGTCAAGCTTTGAAAAACTGGCCATCTTGCATTGCATGAGACTGAGGAAAGTGATCAAGAAATTAAAATTGCACTTTACAAGATACAGCATTCTAGACATGCTATTCCCTACCATTATCTTTCAATTTATCTTGGCATTTAGGACATGCAGAACCTTACCCCCATTTCTCTCAGAAAATCTGCATAAAAAGGGGCAGGTCATAGAGCAAAACACTAATAGGCTATTTTCAGACTGCCGATTTAGCACTTCTAGTGTGCAGGAATACTGCTTCCCAAGGGTGCTTGTGAGGAAGAACCCCTTTACTAACAAGAAAAGTCACAGGATGCAAACAAATGGAGTGGGGAAGGAGGAAGGAGTCAATTATTGGCAGTTCTGGCCCAAACCTCTGGGAAGATGTAGGAAAAGGTGACTGCACAGATTCTTAGGAAATGTAAGTGCTGTAGTAAAAATACAGGCAATATGAGGCAACAAACAATATGAGAAAGAACAGAAAAAAATTAATGATGTATCTATCAAGATGCCAAAATTGCAAATAAGCATAAAGTCAGAAATAATTCCCAGTTCATGGGGTTGGAAGACAGTCTAGGAAGAGGTGGGTTGCCAGCTCTGAATGTGTATGAATTAGGTCTGACATAGCTTATTTGAAGAAGCCATTTTGTCTCCATGGCTATCATTTCCCAGCATAATCTCTAGCTTTTGTAGGTTCTACAGGAATGGAATTTATGGGAATTCTTTGTTGTTGCTGACTTGTTTGTAAAATGTGGGAAATGGAGGGAGATGGTAATATTTCAGGACAGGTCTTGTCTGATGGGACACCCAGAGCTTGGAAATGGAAACTGAACGAACTGCATAGCAGTTAGCATGAATCCCTAGGTGCCAGGCCTTGAACATGCCCCAGACCTTTTTTTTTTAACTGCCTTGTCTGTTTTACTTCTTAATTTTATAACCTAGTCACGTCTTTCATATTTAGAGTGCTATCCTAGTTCCCAAACACTAAGAATATTAAGAATTTCTCTTTCCATTTGTATACTGTTCCGTTATGTCCAGTTCTATTTCATTTTTCTCTGTGAATTATGTTAAAGGTCCTGTTGAGTGAACATAGTCAATGCTGCTGTAATTATCTCTGCAGATATGGATTCAGCAGGGTAGAGGCAAAAGTCTGGCAGCAGGTACCAAATATCACCTTTCAACAAGGTGAAAAGAGCACCTTGTCATAACAGTTCTCTACCCCAGGAAATCAACCATACGAGCTACAGCCTGCTCCATGCTCAGCACACACACGGGCACATCCATGATCTTGCTTCCTCTTTTGCTGGCAGCTTCTCCCCGCTGCAGTCTTCTCACCACAAAAGGTTGAGCAGCTTGCTTTCCCACCCTTTAAGCACTTGCTGTCTAATTTCCCACCACCTGAGACAAGGCCATCACTGGTATTACAGATCTGTTCAGGTACCCTAAAAAGCGTAGTATTTAGAAACTGTGCCTGAACATACTCCTAAGCTGTACAATGAAAACTAAAGTAGCATGCAGAGTTTTGTTTTCCTAACTTGATTAAATTGTGAGATGCTAAATGGATAGATGTTGGTACAGGCATAAATAAATCGGAGTAAGTCTACTGCAGTTCTCTAAGTCTATATGCTGATTATAAAATTAAACCACTACAGTGCTGCCACCCTGATTTATTTAATTTCACCTGAGACGTTTATTAGCCAGGACATTCTAGATCTCTTACAAAGCCACACTCATGAGAATTAAATGTTTTCACTAAGTTAAGCTACTTCAATATTGACATTCTTGCCTAGAACCAAAGAAGAGCATGGCTAGGATTTCCATAGAAAAACACTTCTTTCAGTAGGTTTTTTTCTCTTGTTTTGTTTATTGCCATTACTGCAAGCTAAATCAGACTCTATTTGTTCTCTTTAGCTTCTGAAACTGTATTCGGTTGTACTTCCCAAGAGCTTGCTCAGCAATGCCAACACATTATGGAATCAATGGGGAACAGGAAGAAGACAAGCAGGAAACTGTAAGTGTCCAATACAAATGTATTTCTATGACTTTATAATGGCTTGAGCAGATGTGATATTGTATCTTCATCTAGGTGTATGCGGTTATTAATATTTTAAGACATTTCCTGACCAGAGTTGCTGCTGCTGCTAATCGGTAACCCTTTGTTTATTTTGTATATCTTCAAAATGAGGAGTGATCCTCATCCATGCAATAAACAACATGTTTCTCTTTCAAAATTAATTGTATTTTTTAAAAAAGCCTTCTTAGCTCTTCTGTTTGACTCTGTAACCATGTGTATTTAGTTAGTTACCCATAATACATTTTTGGGAGTGAATGCATTCATTTGCCTTAGTTTTAGAATAAAAATTATTACTTTATGAGATTTGAAAATTTTAAGTTAATTATCTCCTGTTGCTCAGCTTGTTGAAAAGTGGAGCAGGGATAAGTCTGGTTATTTGGTAGAGACATGAGAAGCAGAGAGGAATTCCTGTAGAGAAAAATACAAATTGTCTCTGATTTTCATTGCCAGTCTGGTCCCTGTATATTTGTTCAGCATCTCTTCCTTACAAGCTGAAGGTCACACCCACCAACTGGTAAAGCTTTGGGAAAGACTGGGATCAGCAGAGATTGAGAAAGAATGGCAATCACTGGCCTCCACAGCATCTGTTTTCCGAAAGGATAATTTGGGCACATCTAATCAATTCTCTGCCACTTCAGGAGCCTCAGGAAATCGTGGTGTATTGATGTCTCTCTGATTTAAGGACTGTTTGGCCTCCAGAGAGCTTGGTATGGGATTCTGAAGTGAAATTCAATGACAGGAAGTCACACTAGATGATCTAATGGTAGAGATCATCAGTAGATTAACTAATGGCACTTTCCAGGTTTAAGAAGCTATGAGTTTACCAACGGGGTTATAACTGAACACTGTCATAATCATCATCACTACTAGCAATACTTATATACATGTGGGATGTTATGTTCTTTATTTTCTTTTTATCAGTGATTCTGTAGAGCCTGTTCCTGACTTCAGGCATCTCTTCTCAAATGCATCTACTAAGGTGTTGTAAAATAACAGAAATTTAATAGGGGGTTAAGATAACAAAAAATGGCTTTTTTTTTTTTCTTTTTTTATATACACACACACACACACGCAAGTAATCTCAGTTAATTGTAAGCAACGTGGGAGAGGTGAGTTTTCAAGAAGGCATTAAGTAGGGGAAGAGCCATGCATATGGCTTCAGGAGCTTGTTCTATCAGAGAAGATGCTTGAGAAACAGATAATGGAGGTGATTTATGAATGACAGACCAGTAGACAAGATTGAACATTGGCAAATGTGGATGGTAACACAAAGCTTGACAAAGAGAGATAGAGTCAAGGGATAGTAACATAGAACTGGGAAACTGATGACAAGGAACTTAAATTTAAGTTTGCAACTGATGATTAGAAAGGGCTCTGAAAATTAAGATTGATATGGTCAGACTGATGAGTCAAAAAGACAAACTTTGGCTGTATTTTGCACATTCAGAGGAAAGAAAACAGTAGTAGACTGGACAAGAAATTTAGAAAAGGAGATGGAATAAAAATACCAGGAAGAGGGAGGAAAAGTTTGCATTGTCTCTGTTTACACACAGGCAAGTGTGAGGATAAGGAAGGAAGCAAAGAACAATCTCTAGGTTGTTACACATCACCTATTTTCTGGACTGTATGTTTGTACAGTGTATAGATACAGAGTAAGATGCTACCATCAGCAAGGGAAAGTGGAGGAAATTTGAGGAAAGAACAAGACTGCTTGTGCCAAAGTTACGGAGAGAAACAAAAGAAGTCCATTAACTAGGCAGTTGTCTCCTTATTCCTGGGTGCTCTTTTGTTTTTAGAAATTACTGCTGGACACAAGTGAGAATTTAGTCTGTTGTACATGCATGTCTGTAGTTTGCGTGTGTGTATGAAGACTTAAGCTAGGCCAATTTTGGAGAAATTTCAGTTTGTATTTAGTGAAGGCTTCTCTTAGCAAAAACTCTAAATAAAGTAAAATTCACCCTGTCAATGCAGAGGCTGGAAGAAAGAGTCAAAGATTAAAGAAATGGGAAAATGTTAGATTTTGAAATGTTTTTGCAGTGCTGAAGGCCTCTCAGAAGGTCATGTGGTGTAGCCTTACAATTTGAAGATGTTCTGCTAGTATTAATTTTTATCTTTTGGCTGTGTTTTGTACCTAATTATTTGCTCATTTGCTTAATAAAATGAGATCCTCAGACAAAAACTATTATTGAAACTATTATTTAAAATGTAAATGATCTTCTGTACTTACTTTATTTAGGGAGTTAACAAACTATGAATAGAAGGGCCAGACAAACCACTGTAAAATTTCTATTCCATTACTTTGGAAAATCCTCCCCTTTGCCCTCCCTCTCCTAACCACAACCACACATATATCTGCTATTTTGAGGAATGCCAACATTGTTCTCGGCTGTATTTTCCTTGCAGTTTTAGTGGTTATAAATTGAATTCTTCATCCTCTGCTCTGGTTTATATTTTTTAACCTAAATCAAACTCATATGTCAATCTCCAATTGACTAATGCATGCCATATAAACTTAAGCAACAAGATTGTGAGCCATATACTGAGAATGACATAATACTTGATAAAATATCAAATATTTACCAAGCTAAAGCCAGTGGAAATGGCTATCAGTGGCAGCAGCAAAATTGTGAAAGGCAGGAAACATCAGCTAACTTAGCTCATTTAAACTAGAAAATAACTTTTACAGTCTAAAAATAATAGTTCTTTAGTGCTGCAGACATAAAGAGTGTGCTATTTGTTGATGATATGTTGTTAGTTAATGACAAACAGGTCTAAACCTGCCAGTAATCATAAGCTGGCACTTCCACTGAAATTCGTATAGGTCCTCTGATTTTCATCAATTAAACATCTGTTCCCAAACCTAACAATGAGCAATACCGGGAGTGCAAGCCAACTGAGTTTTTTTAAATCCACATAGACCTGCAGAGTCTCCTTTTATGTGTCCCTGACTATTGTGACATCCACTACTTTGGCATTCCAAAAATAAGCAGGACCCTTCTCAGTGAATATGAAACGCATCTGCCTAGCTCTTCCCTTACTTATCAGCTCAATCACGTTGCCTCCCTCTTTTGTGTATCTCTACCGGCTCCTCATCTGGTACTGCGTCAGGTGTAAGCAGCTTGCCACCACTTTCACAGCCTTGTGTGTAAGAACAGCTTGCCCTCCTTAGCTGTCCTCCCACAACAAACTTCCTGTTCCCAGTCCTCCCCATCTGCTCCTCCAATATTCCCAAGTCCATCTGCTTCTCATATTATCACCACTTTTTTTTTCGTGCTGTCCCTGCTGAACAGAGCAGCCTGCCTGAGTCAGTTTGTAAGACTCTTGCCTTATATGTTTATACTCAAGTCTTTTTAAGGTTCCTGTTTCATTTGTGACTTGCACTTTAAAATAACCCTTTTTGTTATTCCATTTTGTCCATCTCCTCTGAAATGGATAGGCCTGCAAGGCAGGAATGGTGCCTTCCTGAATGTCTAGAAAACATCTGTCACCTGATGATAAACAAAAAAATCTGTATGGTGGTAGGACAAAAAGGCTGGAAATATCCTCATAAATGCACTGTGAGATGGTACTGGAATTGTCTTAGGATTTTTTGAATTAAAAGGTCCTATATTCTGTCCTTATTTACTGCTTGAAGACAAGATCTTACATGAAGCTTCTCCCCTTCACTTGTGGGAGGTGGTATTTGGATATTCCTGTGGTACTAACCTGTTCAACAGTACGTCCTGCAGGTCCTGCTGGGAAGTGGTGCAACCTGTGGTGGGAACTAGCACGGCCATTTGCCCGACTAAGAAATTCCCTTTACAGAAGAGAACACAGGAACTGCCTTAAAAAGGGATCTTGTGAAGGAAAGGAGGCCACAGCTTAACCAGAGACAGTGAACCCCTATTTACAAAGCCCATTTTGTTTGTTTGGTTTTTTTAACTGATACCTGGCTTTAGTGGGCCTAGTGCCTGCCCTGTGCGAGTTAAGGGAAAGTTGAATCTAAACATTACACAGAATTAAGTTCTGACATAGAAAAATGGAATACAGAGTACAAATATTACTGAGAGGAAGGGAAACTGAGGCGAGACCCAATGTCTCTGAGGTAATAGCACAGTAGGAGCTTTTCAGCAGCCAGTCGTTAGAAAAGGGCCATGAATGGCAATTGGTTTACCTCTCAGCGATGCAGAGCTGAGCCAGCCTTCTGAGATTCATACCCACTATTTAAGCCTTTTACGTATTTCCCCTGACTCTAACTAGCCTGGAAGACATTTTGTTTAACTCATAGGCTTTTATAGCTTAACACAAGAAGGATCATGACGTTATCTGCCATTAACTTCCGACTAGTTAATTCTCTATTGAACCCTATTATTTATGTTTGATAAAAGTGTACCTTCTGGAAAAGTGTCAATTTTGATTTGAAGATATGTAGAGATGGAGAATCTATTACTGATTTTTCTTTTTCATCCAGGAGTAAATAATTAGCTTAAAATACCTTATTGCAATTTAAGTATATCCAGCTTCATTTTCCAGCCATTGGATCTTGAAATACAGTTCTTTGCTAAATTTAAGAATTGCTTAGTGTCTGTATTTTCTCTTCATGAAGGTATTTACACACCATGGTTCTTCTCAAATATTCTCAGTTAAAATGAACAAAATGAGGTGTAAGAAATTTTCTCAAGTCCTCATTTTTATAGCTTTTCCACCTTAGTCATCCCAGTTTTCCGATCTTCTTTTTAGAAAGTGAGCATCAAAACTGTGAGCAAATAGTCCTCAGTGGTTTAATTGGCTCTAGTGTAGAGGTTAAAATACACTTATACTCAATACTCCTCTGTTTATATATCTTAGGTTTATTTACACTTGGCAAAGATCAAGCTCAATTTAAGTTACCTGCATACCCTGACACTGAAATCCCTTTCTGTTGCTGCTTTTAAAGACATAGTCTCCCACTGTATAAGTCTGTGGTGACCTGTATATGTCTCTGTGCAAACCCCACAATGCAGGTTAGTAGGGATATTAATATTTATAGATCACCCATAAAAATGATGAATTGCATTGGACCGAATACCAAGTTGTCAGGGCCTCTGCTAGGAAACTTCCAATCAGTGGCTATTCCTCACTGAGAAAATATTTTAGGCTAGATCTTAATCCATTGTTATGTATCTCATTGATATTGGATAGTGCTAAACAAATCAGAAGTGCATGTCTTATAGAAGTCTAATATTATTGCATCTGTCCAATTGCTTCCATTAATAAAATACTTAATCTCCTCAAAAGATTGAATGGGATAGGATATGTTTGACAAGATCTAGTTTCCATAAAAACATGCTGACTGGCAGTAATTATGTTACTATCCTTGAGTTCTTTATCAATTCAATCCCTTACTGGTTTTCCATTATTTTGCCTAAAATAGACGTCACACTAACCAGCCCGTAATTACCTGGGTCATCCAGATTGCCCTTTGTGGGTACTGGCAAATCATTAGCATTCTTCCAGTCTTCTTGAATTTCCCCATTATTAAAAGATTTATTAAAAATTAACTTCATCAGGCCGGATATTTAGTCAGCCGACTCTTCTCAGAATCTGTGCCTGTTACCTTGGTCAATTGTTTTTAAAGTGCTTATAGCTATCTGATACCACTTAGCATCTTCCTGACCAGGAACTTCATCTAGTAATGGGTTTTGTTTTGGTTTTTTTTTTTTCTTCCTGTGAGGCTTCTGCTGTTTCTGCCTTGATATTAACATCTTGAGCATTCCCAAGTATGGTGGACCCTGATCTCAGCACTAGGATTTTTTGTCACAGACTCATTAAAAATCACTTGTTATCCTTAACACTGCCATCATTAATTTTTAAGCTTTCTTTGACAGTTTTCTGCACTGCGCAACTCCCAGTTTTTATGGATCACTGTCTGATATTTTTCCATGAGTTATGTACTGTAATCTTTCTCCTCCATTGCTGTCTTGATTTTGACCCAGCTGGTGGTTTAATCAAGTTACTGTCTGTCTTTGGATCTGGTTTTGTGGCCTTTTCCCATATGATAAACTTTTCCTAAATAGTTTGATTAATTTATTTTTTACTTTGTAATTTTTCTTGCCAATCCATTTAGCTTATTCTTTTCCTTTGGGAAGTGAGCTGGTCTGAAGCAATAGTGTATATAAATCTGAATAACCAAGTATGTCACTCTAACTAGTCCTGCTTGCCAGGCAATGTGCTTTAGCCATGTTGGCTGGACCTTGTTCTAGTTAGCTCAGCTTGCCACAGGTGATTCTGGATGGACTAGCAGCTTTCGCTCTGGAAGTAGACATGCACAAAAGTATCTTCAGCTGATTTTTTCTGATCTACTGTGTGCTTCTCAGAATGCTTGTTTCTGGAATTAAATATTTTTTCTTATTGCATTGTCATATAGCATGAAGTAATGTGGCTGAAACCAAAGATCTGCTGCCAATTTATAATGATCATGTCAGGTTTTTTCCCAAACTTAAAACGTGTTCAGACCATCAGTGTGGTAATAGTTCTTGTTGAAAAGAAAATATTTTTTAAAAGGGTTTAAGTAAGTGTTAGGCCAGGGCTGGTGGAAGTAGGGATATTTGTTTAAGGGTACAATAAGAGGATTCGAAACCCGAGTCTTAAAATGGTAATATTGTAATATTTCCCATGACTTTCAAGAGGCAGAAAGCATTGTTTTCAAAAGTTCTATGTGTGGTAGCCCACACTTCATATAAGGATTATTTTAATGGGGTTGTTTTCAGAGATGAATGCCTATCATGGCGTTGAGTTTTTACAATAATAACTCTTGTTTGTAGTGCTACTGCACATGTGCATGGGGGTGACAGTAAATCCTTATGTCTTCACCTGCCTTCAACATTAACATGAGATACAAACAAATTATTGTTTATAATAAAAATAAATAACCCATCAGAGAGCTTCCAGAGGATGTGCAGCTCTTTTGGTTACTTGCTTTGGTTAATGAAATCAAATTGACAAAGGAAAGCCCAGAAAAGATTTATTGTTATATAAATCTAAGGTATATTTTGTACATCCTTCGAACAACAGATCTTTAGACACTAGCTTTAAATAGATTTACAGGAGTCAAAGGTCGTAGTTCCTGAAAACAGAGGAAACTATGCATAGAGATCATGTTTATTTTCAGTCTTTTAAAAAAATCAAATGGAACCATTCAGTGTATAAAGCAGAAGCACTTTGTTATGAGTAGCAGAACCAAGGACTGCGGATATTTTCATCTCCCTGGTTACCATGTGTAACAAAAACAGATGTAGAAAAACTTGTGGCTTTTTTTCATCATTACTTGCCTTAACAGATTTTTTTTTTTTATATATATATATATATATATTGCAGTTTGTTTAAATAAATACAGTAATTCTCTGGGAACATCTGCCCATAGAGCATGTACCAGAAAAGCCCCCAGCAGAGGGGTTTTGGAAGAGGAGGCAATATGCAGTGGCCTCTGAGGAGGGAGTCTGGTAATGGATCTGTACCACCTCCCTGAATGAGTGACAGCTTTAATTACATGGTTTTACTGCAGGATAGATGAAGATAGATTTACAGGATAGATGAAAACCCAGCACTGAGACATTTTTCCACAGATTGAATGCCAACAATTTAATTTTAAATAACCCATTTTTAAATTATAAACAGTTTTAAATGAAGATTATTTTCCTGAATTGTTGAATACAAAATGTCATCGTTATTTAAAGCTGAAGCACAGAATGATTCAAGTCCCCTTTCTGACTCGCCTGGGCATAGCACTAGCCTCCTTTGGACAGGGTGCGCCATGGAGGCTGGGGCATTGTTACTTGCCTGGTGATTTCAGTATTTTTCCGTACAGGACTGTCCAGGCTCATATTTATCCTTTCCATCCGTTTTAATCTACATCTTGATCTCTACACTAAATACCGTTTGTCAGGGCTTTCCTAGCTTTATTTCCTGGTTTAACTAGTTTGTAGTCCTGCATTTACTACAGAGAAAAATTTTAGTTCTTCTTACAGATCTGCCCTTCATAGTGAATTAGATAGCTGTTGTTCATAATGCTTATGAATCAAACTTAGCATTGCTTTCTTTTTCCTGCTACAGAGCAGTGGCTGGTCATGCCACTAACCAGCCATAGGATTGTTTGTGGACTTCCATCTCGGCTTCCCCAGGAGGCTTTGAACAGTCTAACTTTTATCTGAGTGACCGAGAAATTAGGTCATTTGGCTTACATTTTGATGTCAATTATTGTATCTGTGGTTCATCAACTTGTAAGGCAATGGATTCCTCCCACCAAATGGTTGCTTTTGGGAGCATATTGGTGTGTAAGGTACTAAGGTATTTATTTGTGGGGCTCTTATCAGAATAAAGGCTAGGTGCTTATTTACACAGTAAAGCTAAATTGCATCAAATCAATAGCATTGGAGTTGCTGCAACTGCTCAGCTCTGTTCCAAATACATTGGGTGAGTGGAAGTATCCAGGTCCTCTGAATGCACTGGGTGTAACGGTCATAAAGGAGGCTGAAATACCTTGAGATTTTGTGACAGGTAGAGGAGAAAACACGAACAGAAGGAGCACAAATAGAAAGTGAAGGAAGAATGATCACAGTGTTCATAATTTGTGTTCCAGTAATGGTAGGAATACACAAACCTTCCTGGTTTTAGATTGGGGATCACAGAAAGTGCAGTGGTTCAGAGACAGGCCTGAAAAACAAGCCTTCTGAAAAGGCTTATGCTTAGCACTTCTGCTGCTTCGGTGTTGGGAAACATGGTGCGTTTTTCTTTCGTGGACACGGATATAATGGAACTCCTACCAAATAGATTGTACTTAATACAACTTCAAGGGCAGTGTTCACAGGTTCTTTGTATGGCCTAATTTTAGTCACCCAAGTCAGCTGCTGATTTAGAAACTTCATTTCCCAGGTTTCCTGTGTACCCAACAGAAAGAAAGAGGCTAACATCAGTAGCAAAAATGGCCTGTGCTTTCCTATGCTTGTATCTTTCAATTGTTTTGCTAGAGCTTGCCAGAGTGTCTCCTTTCAGCTTTAATGAGGAGAGTTTTAATTGTGTTTGAACAATATATCAAAGATAAAGCATGCAGTTGATATTTAGGATCAAAATGCTTCAGTGCGACTAGGCTTTTGAAAGAATGTATTCTGAAGCATCTTGTCCTGAATTTTCCTGTCTTTTTACTCTCTCTGTCTCACTTTCTGAAGTCATTTATGAGCTATCTGCCCCAAAAGCTGGCTGTAGTATCCTTTTGGACAGAGGCTTTCCTTAGAGGCACAAGTCAGTGTTGTTTGTGCACAGGGCAGCAATTCCACACTGGTATCTCTCTGAGTCCTTTTGATTATCGTGACTGTCTGGCAAAGTTCATCTTTGGATCAGTCACTAGCCAGCACTGCTGTCATGCAAGCAGTAGGTCTCATGGCAGCTAGCAATGTTTGTACTTGTGTTCTGTCATGAAGAAAAACCTTTGTTTTGTAATATACCCACCAGTTCCCAGTTCTCACGGATTGCTAGGAACGAGGTCTCTCAGTGCCAGAGTAAAGTGAGGGTAGGAGGCAGACACTGGGCATTGGGGAGAGTGTTTAAAGCACTGTACAAAGCCAGATTTAACTGCTCTCAGTCAGTCTAAGCTGACCCTATAGGTATACCCAGGGCACATTAATAAAGAACAAAAGGTCAAAGTGTCAAAGACTCAGAATAATCAGCCAACTAAATGAATGGAAAAAAAATACTGGTTCCTTTTTTCCCCTTCACTTGGGGATTGGATATTTGCCACCAAGCTTCAGACATAATTAAAGCAGGGGCCTTGTTCACAGCAGGTACAGCAGAATACCTTCTTTCATAGCTGCTCGACTACAATAATACTGTTTTTCTTGCATCAGAATGATTGTTTTGTTCAAATACTTCTCTGGGGCATAGCTCTTCCTACACTTTGTGGAGAAACCCATGATTCCAATACAGGTCATCTTTCTCTTCCTTCCAGGCTATGCTTTTTTAACAGGGTAGGGGAGAACCTCCCCTAATCAACAAGGAAGCTCTGGAAAGCTGTGATTCCACAGACATAGCTATTGGCAGAGTAAATGGTAATGATGTAAAGGACTGAGTTTATCAGACTACAGTTTTGCTTTTGGAAGACAGTGAAAAGTCTGTGAGGTAGAGAGGGTTGATATCTGCATTGGTGTGTCCAAACATGTCCTATATCATTAGAACAATAAAGATGTGAATAGTTGTTCCTCTGCAGACAGATGTAATCAGGTCCTGTATATAGTGTAGCTACTGGATGTCACATTTCCACTTGAATGTGTCTTGCAGGAGACCTCCAAATATGATGAAGTTATGAAATAGGTAAAATACATAGACGAATATCATAAAATGAGTCACTCTAAATTATTTTTTTTCTCTAGCGCAGTTTATTTGTGTGTTATGTGGGAGAGAGATGCCATCCTGAAAAGGTCTTCAGGATTTTCTGCCAGCTTTCAGAAAACTGTGCTTTCCAGTTATGAGTGTGGGTCAGGTAGGAAAGTCGGTCTGTGAGTACAAATGTAATCTTTCCATCACCATCCTTATATTTTGTGCACACACCTTGGGTCCATACCCTTACAATGCTGCTATTTTGTGAATCTCTGCTAAATTTTGAGGAATCCACTCTGAACTGGTTCAGTTGAGCATAGTGGACTTAAGTATATTTTACTGTTTATAAATCCAGCTGGTTTCCAAATGTTCTGGGGTCTAGTCTAGCCTTCTAATATAATTATGAAAAAAAGGTCAGGCTAAATGTCAGGTGTTGACAAAGTACTGATTGTTTCCACTTTGCAGGCTTCATAAATGTCAAGAGAAAAGAACTCTGCTGTCTTGCCTTATTAGAAAAGAATTTAGTGAATGTAACGCGTCTGAAGAGTATTAGTGTGGCAGCACGGCAAACGCTCTCAGTCTCCTTCCATATCAGGTAGCTTATGGAGTAATGGGTAGATATGCAGGTTTCTCCATTTTGACTTTATGGTGTACATCCAAAGTCACTCAGAGAGGTTGGGTATGTAACTCAAAATCTCTTTCATTCTCATTTTCCAATTCGCGTTTTACCCTTTCTGCAGAAGTTACCTACTAGTCTGTGTTGGTTTTGTTTTCTCTCATTGTTTCTCCTTTATGTTTCTCCTATATGTTTCTCCTTTAATTTCCTTGAACAAGAACTCCTTGCCAATATGGCTACAACCACCATCACCCTGCACTCAACTTTTTCTGTTTCTACTAGTTAATACCTACAGTAACAAGATACCTGTTCCCAGTAAGAATATCATGCAACTTTCTTGATCATCCTCATCAGTCATTAGGTTGTATCCACCAAGTAAATACTTGGCACCTGATTCAGAACTCTTGATTGTCTCGTGGTCCTAACAGGTAGGAAGAGGGATTTTGAAGAAGGTGAAATACTGTAAAGTGGAAAAAAAATGAAATACGGTAAAGTGAAGTACAGTAACTATTCCTGAGAATTGCAACATGTGGTCACAGCACGTAACTTTCTATTTAAACAAATTGGAGCGTTATTTAATCGTTGAAAGCCTGAGAGAGGTATAAGAGAGCATATCTTTAGAACTGTGGTCCAGAGTTCTAGGTGAGACCCAGAAAGCTAAAACAGTATCATTGCAACCAAATGTTATCTTGAGTGTTCAGGGAACTCCAGTGGTGGAAAGGGCAGTGAAACAAAGAAGCGTACAAACAGTTGTAGTGACATATTTGGGGTCCTGTTCAGTTGCTGAATGGTGTTATGTGAGGCTTTTTTTATCCAAGTTATTCCTGTTGGTTTGGGATATGGGAGATCTGTGCTCTAATGGAGAGAAAGTTGGAAGCCAGGTGGGGCTATCAAGTGGCTCTAAATGCTTATGTTTATAGAACAGGATAGAGTCCATAAGACCCTTCTGACTGCTTCCACTGCCTCTTGTCTGACATGCTACTATGGCCCTGCAGTCATTCGTGAGTTGCATCACAGCTTTGGTCATGGGGCCCTCTCTCATCGTCAAGCACTTTCTTAGTAAACCTGGTTGAATCACCTCCTAGACTTAGCCCTATTGGGCCTCCTATCTCCTCTTCCTTTCTAAATGGCTAGGTTTTAGTTGCAACAACCTGATAAACCATTTGTCCTTAAATGGCCATCCAGTTTCCAGTCCTTTACTTCCCACATCCATAGGCCCTTTGTTTCCTATCTGCTGAAGCATCATGGTTCACTTTTGGACCTGATAGATCAGGTTAAGCAATCTGTATACATAGATGTACATATATGTTTACCTATGAGTTCAATAAGTGATAGCTGAGAATACTTTTATTGAGAAGTGTATCTGATGCATATTATAAAATTAATACCATTAACAGGATTAGGTGAGGACCTTTTTTAGGTTAGAAGGCACTAAGTAATGACTCTGACCTCAGAGTGCCATGTTCTTTCCTATCCTGCATGAAGACTCAGTGCCAGGGAAGATTATGGAGAGGTTCATCTTGAGCGAACTCCACAGGCAAGTGCAGGTCAACCAGGGGGATCAGACCCAGCCAGCATGGGTTCACGAAAGGCAGGTCCTGCTTGACCAACCTGATCTCCTTCTATGACCTGGTGACCCGCCTGGTAGATGATGGAAAGGCTGTGGATGTCATCTACCTGGACTTTAGCAAAGCTTTTGACACCGTCTCGCATAATATCCTCCTCGGGAAGCTGGCAGCTCACGGCTTGGACAGGCATACTTTTCGCTGGGTAAAGAACTGGTTGGGTGGCCGAGCCCAGAGAGTTGTGGTAAATGGTGTTAAGTCCAGTTGGCAGCCGGTCACGAGCGGTGTTCCCCAGGGCTCTGTTTTAGGGCTAGTCTTGTTCAATATCTTTATCAATGATCTGGATGAGGGGATCGAGTGTGCCCTCAGTAAGTTTGCAGACGACACCAAATTGGGTGGGAGTGTCGATCTGCTGGAGGGTAGGATGGCCCTGCAGAGGGACCTGGACAGGCTGGATCGATGGGCTGTGGCCAGCTGTATGAGGTTCAACAAGGCCAAGTGCCGGGTCCTGCACTTTGGTCACAACAACCCCATGCAACGCTACAGGCTTGGGGAGGAGTGGCTGGAAAGCTGCCTGGCCGAAAAGGATCTGGGGATGTTGGTAGATAGCCGGCTGAACATGAGCCAGCAGTGTGCCCAGGTGGCCAAGAAGGCCAACAGCATCCTGGCTTGTATCAGGAATGCTGTGGCCAGCAGGAGCAGGGAGGTGATCGTCCCCCTGTACTCGGCGCTGGTGAGGCCGCACCTGGAATACTGTGTCCAGTTTTGGGCCCCTCAATACAAGAAAGACATTGAGGTGCTGGAGCGTGTTCAGAGACGGGCAACAAGGCTGGTGAAGGGTATGGAGAACAAGTCTTATGAGGAGCGGCTGAGGGAACTGGGGTTGTTTAGTCTGGAGAAGAGGAGGCTGAGGGGAGACCTTATCGCTCTCTACAACTACCTGAAAGGAGGTAGTAGTGAGGTGGGTGTTGGTCTCTTCTCCCAAGTAGCTAGTGATAGGATGAGAGGAAATGGGCTCAAGCTGCGCCAGGGGAGGTTTAGGCTGGAAATCAGGAAAAATTTCTTTACGGAAAAGGTGGTCAAGCATTGGAACAGGCTGCCCAGAGAGGTGGTGGAGTCACCATCCCTGGAAGTGTTCAAAAAACGGGTAGATGTGGCACTTCGGGATATGGTTTAGTCTAGTCTACCCTTGATTGGTTTGGGTGGGCTTGGTAGTGTAGGTTAATGGTTGGACTGGATGATCTTAAAGGTCTTTTCCAACCTAGACGATTCTATGATTCTATGATTCTAAGACACCTGGAAATTAAGATTAATGCTGAGAATAAATTTGTGAATATTTGTGACATTCTAGTTTCCACGTGTAGTATCAATGCACAAAGGCTGGGGCTGTCCCATTCAGGTCAATGGAGACTTTCAGGTGACTGACAGTATTCACACACACTTGCAGGATTATCTTGAAAGCTATAAAAGACAATTTTAAAAATAGTTTAATTAAAAACAAAGTAGTATTGGGACAAAACAGAATACTTGTGTCACTATGAATCATTTGCCTTTTAACGTCTTCTGCTCAAATTTGCCTGTTTAAATCTCAGGCAGGGGAGAAGTAGGCAAAATGTTCTCTCCTGGCAGAAAGCTGTCTCTGCATTTTAAATACATACTGTAAAGGTAGCTACCAGGGATTGCTCTTTCTATGTTTGTAATAGTGTGCCAATCCTTTGTGTGACATCTTTGTCTGGCACTGTGCAGTATGGCAAAAAAAGGAATGGATAACATAGATTGCTCTCAATCTGGGAAACTGGTGGCTGCCTAGAACATAGGAGTTTTTTTCCATGCCACTTGGGACACTACAAAAGGCATTCATTTTAAAAGTAGACCAGGGTAATTACCACTACATTTATGTTAGAGGTTAACATTAGTGTTATTTCCTCTATTGCCTGGTTTTACAGAATGTTATGCCCCACTGCTTTTATTAGATCCAAGCAATGGATGAAATAAGTGTTATTAACCTCTAACACTTGAAAAAATTAGTCTTAAGAAAAACAGAGACAAAGCTGGGTAGTTATTTTTCCCTGCTCATTGGGTGAGGTGCTGTAAAACTTTGCAAATTTAATAGTTATTTCATAATGTACCCATGAAAAGAAAAAAAGATGGGAAATAAAATAAGAAAACAAAAGTCAGTAAAATGCTTGCAGCTTTTCTGAAGTCATTGAAAATTTACATAAAATAGAACAATAGAAGGTTTTTACTGAGTATGAGGTCATTCGAATTAAAGAAACACTAATGTGAGTCTTAACATAAAATGTTAACTGCCTATATTTCATTGACATAATATTTGAGAGCTGAAAACATTTTAGACGCTTTACTTTGTGGTTGCACACAGGACCTCAAACAACGCTAGTTTAAACAATTCCAAGACCCATGTGCTCAGTATAGTTAGCAACTGGTTACAGCATCACCAGAAATAAGAGCTGAAGAGGTTCCCACACAGTCCAGATTTAGCAAGAGCGCATATCCTGTCATCGTTGGACAGAGAAATCCCCAGAGGATGAAATCAGAAGAAATACGACTAGAATACCTGGATATGGTCACTTCCTAGGCTGGTCACAAACCTCATACGTTTATGGCCATGGATGCACAGCTTTCTATTCCTGCTTCTCACCTGTAAGGTTCAAATAATAGGGTTTCTTACCATAGTGTTCTGAAGTTAATTTGATGAGTAATGGGAATTAGGGAAACTGAAGACTAACATACAGGGGTTGTTAAAAGTGCCTATGACCACAGAGTTTTTTAAGCCCAGTTGTCCTATAAGTTAAAATACACTATAAAGTTACTAATACAATGTTGAATGTAAAATTTTCCTGAATTTACACTTATTTTAAGGTCTTCAAATTGATTTTTAACTGCAGCTAAAAGTAAATAATTTTTTTAAAATTATTTTATTTCTGATTTGTCTTTGTCCATTTGCCCACACAGCCTTTGCTAACCTTACAGAAAGTAAAGCGCTGCCCCCGCCCCCAGTCAGGACTGTAGATTTGGATGTGGTTTGACTTTACACTTCTGGTTAAATTCCACTTTCTTCCATCTGAGTTAAATGTATACCTAAGTGCTTTTTGAAATACTGTTTTTTATCAATATGTTTCTTCATTTCTTAATAAGAATTTTTCATACAATGACCAGAGGAACAGTGGGGAGGAATGAAAAAGGTTTTGAGGAGGGGAAAAAAGTGTTGTTTTAAGGCCACAAGCATTGTCACGAAGAAGTAGAAACAAGACAACAGATGTACTGGAGTATTTTAATTTATTAAACACACACATGCAGACCAAACAACTAACTTCTAATTACTGGTGTTTTTCTAAAAGCTGATATAACCTGCCTTACAGAGCTATCCCAGTACGCAACATTTTTGGAAACTGAACTGATGATGTCATTGGTCTTTCCTATCTCTAATTACTACGAGCTTATATTTTATTTCGTATTGGAACTTTTAGAAAGATTATAACTAATTGCTGGTGATAAGGGTATGTGTCATTGCTTGAAATGAAAAATCTTTAGATCCATGAAAAAAAAAAAAACCCAAAAAGAAAAGAAAAAGAATGCTTTTAAAGGTGACATTAAAGGATTCTGTAAAACTCTTGTAGTATAATTTCTGTGGGGACCAATTATGGTAGAGAGGATGCCCTTGAAACATGGTTTCTATAAACACGTATTATTGCACTTCTTTGATATTGCTGAAGCTCAGAAAGTGAATACTGTCATTTTCTAAACATCTAAAATATTTAGTGACCCAAGTAATTTACTTTCAGAATATCCAGTTTTTACTTAGTTTGTTAACTATCTCTTGAATAGCTTAATTGAGTATTTTAAGCCAATAAATTACCCTTCAACATTTCTGTCTGGAAGCTCAGTCAGTATCCAAAACAAGCTTGTCATTAATGAACACTTTCTCAAACAAAAGAAAGGAAGGCAGCAGATCTGAATTGTGGATGTTGTTTGGTTCCCTTATTCTAAACACATTAGTACACTGTATTTCCCCACTTATATAGGCTTTTGTATGGTGAGCATGTGACTGTTTAAATGCCCCAGCAGGGCATCCAGAGACTGCAAAAAGGAAAAAAAAAAAGAAGAAAGAAAGAGAAAAGAAAATTGTTTGGAACAATTTGCATTAGTTCAAGGGCAATGTTAAGCATTTTACAGCTGGTTTATTGCTATTCTTGTGCTGTTTAAGCTGTCTTTCATGTCAAAAGTCCTTTCCTGCTTACAAATCATCAGGAAGAATTGCGGCCACCACGCTGTTCGCCTAAGCTCCTCCAGGGGTTCTGGCCCTTTGATCACAGATATCGTTTGCAATCGAGTTAAAAATAGGGGGCTGCTGAGATAAGCCGAGGCTCTGACAGGAGACCAGCTTTCCTTTTTCTTTTGGACTTTGTTAGCTCCTTCTGTAGTATGGGAACACGTAATCTTGGCACAGAAGGAGTAGTGTTATGGCTTTAGGAGATGCGTTTGAAGGAGTCGGGGAGGTCATTAAAGAGCTCAGCCCCTTGCGAGCGCAGTCCAGCTTTGCAAGATCCCTGGGTTCAAAAGCAGACTTGTAAACTAGAGCCTCAGTACATAAAATTAACAAAAGTAAGCCTGCATCCGTTTTTCAGGCAGATTCAACTCAGTGCCAAGATTTTAGCACTTCTCAGCGCTCTTTAGTGAGGAGAAAACTCTATTGAAAATGGAACATCACTTCCTCAGTAGTTCCATTAAAATTGTCAAGGAACCTTGTGCCTACTGAAGTCGATCGAAAATTCTGGTTGACATTGCTGGGCATTAGATCAAGTTTGAACTAAGTGGCTGTGTTTTGGGGAAAAATGTCCAGAATAGTGCACATACTTTTCTGCTGTAAGTGGAGTAGGGAAAAATTTTCTTGAACAGTATCTGTATGTGCAACCTGAAGAAGAAAGGACTGCACTGCAAGTGAGGTTAATACGCCCCTCCAGAAATAAATTAATTTAATTTTTGTGTCATTGTCTTTTTAAGTTATACTAACACCTCCTTTTGGAAACATCCAGGATTAGGGTAAAGAGGTCTTTAATTTAAACTGAAAATTTTTGTCCTTAAAAAAAATCCAAATAGTGTAAGACATAGTCCACACAGAGACTACACAGCCCACTTGCAGACCACCTTTATTAATATCATTTATTTGTTTGATTATATTGCTTAGGAACCTAGGTTATGAACCAGAGGCTTGTTGGGCTAGATGCAAAACCAGAAAAATGAGTAATCAAAAAAACAGTTTCTGTGGGCTTTTTGTAACTGACAACTGAAATACAGGGAGAGGAAGACCAGCTGTCACAGCACATCAGCAATCTTTGTTTTTAGCAGTCTCATGGCAAAAGAGTTGTTTCAGAAGGGATTTGAATATGGATGCAGAAGTAGCTTTACAACCATTTTTTGCAAGACATGCAGCTTGTATTACATTGGATAGAGGAGAGGGAGACACAAGATATATAGAAAAGTGCAGTGTTGTTACAGCTATGATGTTTAAAGGATATTGGGGAGGAAAGATTAGAAGGGAGAAGCAGATTTTATTAGTTGGATAGATTTATTTGGGGGGAAAGAACCTCACAAGATCTTAAGAAGGGCTTTTGTGCCTGGAAGGGGTTTTTTTCCAACATAGCAGTTGGCATAATAGAAGATATTACTCTCCCCATAAACGCTTTCTTGTTTGTAGAGACGACTTACATGGCCTATGAAATAGGCTGCAGATATGATCGTGCTGAATTTTGGTTTCACTTACGCACTCGTCGGGAATGTAAGAGAAGCTCGCTGTTGTCTGACTAAAAGTAATCACTGCATGTTCTTGTCCTCCAAAACAAATGGGGGTGGTGGTAGTTAGATCTGTAGGTTTTGCTGTACTCAGTCACATAGGAGCTGTGATCTGACTTAATCAAGTAATTTCATAAGAACATGGTATTTTTTGAAATCAGGAAAAGGTGAAGTTGGAGAGAAAAGCCAATCAGACTTGAAGTGCAGTTGTTCAGCTCTTACGGAGCTGCCTCAGTGTATGCGAGATTAATAGGTCAGAACTTCTAGTGCTGAATTTTGCATTTGGGAGTATTTTAGTCATATAAATACTACTGGCAGTAAAAAAATCACTGGAAACTTTGTGGGAAAAAGTTGTTTTTAGTGGGTTTCCCCCCTTTTTTCTGGTAACAGAAGTTTTTTTCTGAATACTTTTACTGATATATATCTTGACAGAAAAAGTATCAAATGGCTCATTTATCTTTAGAATGAAAGATACACTTTTTTCTCATGTGTTCCATCCATTTGCTTAAGATTTACCATCTATAAAATAAAAAGAGAGCCTTTATAAATTTTCAAAAAATGCAAGAAATATAATTGTTAGTATCTCAGATTCAGTAGTGACAGTGAATGACAGTTCTTGAGCTCTGCCTTATTTTGTGCTCTATTACCCTGTAGACCATTGAATTGCTAGATACCCTTTACAAAGCCCATTTTCTCTATCTCTTTTTGTCTTTTTAATTGGCTGACTGCTATCGACCACAAAGCACACCACAAGCCTGTGATCTCATAAGCTCATGTACACTGAAAAAAAATGCAAGTCCATTGTAATAGCTTCTAAAAATTGTCAGGAGGAAGAAATTCCATATTTCCAAACAGAATTCCCCAACGGAAAGAACAGAAATGCTCTGACATACATGCAAACATCCCATCTTGTGAAACTCAGATGAGTCCTCAGAATAGAACTGAGGCAACCACCACCACAAAGGCGACACAGCAATGTAGGCTGGAATAAGGAGAATTGGTTTTTCATGAGCAAGATATGAGAGATGGCCAAAGACAACATAGCACGTTGAAGCAGGGGTGTCCAGGAGCCGGGTGGGATCCCTTGGTTTGCTGATGTGGTTATTTGGAAAGGAAAAGGAAAAATTAAAACCTGACCAGGTGCACATCTCTACATCTTTGAACTTACTGTCCTCGGTCCCTTTCATAGTAAATGGGGATATACAGGCACTTCTACTGTAGGACTGATTCTGTAGGGTCGTTGGTGCTGAAGTGAATGTCTAAAACAGGTCAGATGAATCACATGTTAAAAGTTCTTGTCTCCCTTCATTGACCCTGAAGGGGGGGTCTAGGAGAGCCAGTGTAGTTATCTCACTATGTGATGTGAATTACAGTCACCCACACCAGAGGACAGGGGTCTTCCTTCCTGCTGTAGATGTAGCACAGGGGAGGGGCTTACTTACGGCTTGCTTTTGATGGAGAACTAAGGCACCTACTTCAATTTTCCCCCATCTCTGTTACCGCTGGGGACTGGAGATCCTGTCCTTGGCCTGGGGAAGGAGGCAGGCCAGAAGACTGCTGTCTGCTGAGAAACTCCTGACCCCTGAACTGACCCTTTATGGGTCACCATTTGATGTCAAGTGGAGCTGCCTACCTGGGGGTGCTTTGACTGACTGCTAGCAGTGCAGGGAGGCAACTGCAGAAGGGGCACGTACAAAGTCACTTCTGCAAAACACTGAGTAGCCTTCTCCTGGACAGCTTTGGGTGCTCGCTGGACTTGCCTCTGATGTATCCATTTATATAACTGATTCATTTTTATTTGGTTTAATATTGAAAGAAAACCACAGACTATATTAATACTTCTCCCATGTGAAGAAAGCAAAGTGTTTATTTTAAACATATGTAACGTACAATTAATATACAGAGCAAAATATTTAGTACTCTTTAATATAAAACATAATACACTAAGTGCTCATAACAAGCCACCGTAATTCTATATTGTTGACGATGTCAGAGCACTCATGAGATACAGTTATTATATGGTTGATGCTAATTATACAGCTCACTTGCTAATTAGATGAGAGTACTTCTGTAACTTCTATTGCAATTTGTATTAGGAAGCCACTTAACTGCGTGATGTTAAACAGTCATGGTTGCTTGTTCTTGAGACAAATGTAAGCAAAATTGGGAATGTATTATACCTGTCTTTGTATCTTCCTTCTGCTGTCCAACACAGGAGAAAGTCTCCTCATTAGTCAGGAAGATTAGGATATTCTTAGAAAAGAAGCTTTTGTGTGTGTGTCTCTGAAAGAGATCACCTGTCATGTGGCCTTGAATTTAAGAAATTTGTGGTTCTAAACTAAATTCTGTGACTGTGGAAGGCAGTTTCCACTGTAGTCCTGTAATCACTGGTTTGTGGGCTTGCCCTGCTGCATACATAGGCTTTTGAAATGGGAAAAGTAACATGATTAGAGATGTTAAGTAGGTATCCTTGTCTGAGAGGAGACATAGGCTCTAGGCTCGCACCTCAACTTTTAGTACAACAGTGGGGAAAAAAAAGAAAAAGATGTTTTTCTATTTGATAAAACCAGCTTTCCTCCTCCTAACCCTTTAAAAAGTGTTGCTTGAAGTTGGCCTTGCTTATAATTTACTGGTTAGAACCAGCACCTCCAGTGAAATGGCTTAGCTCTTATGTGATTGGAAACACCAATTCCTAATGTATCGCCTTTCGTATCTGCATTTGTTTCCTTGTTCGCTGTTTTTTCTTACTCAGTTTCTAGCATATTGCAAAGTTATATGCAGTGACATCTATGGCAGAAATGACATTATCTCTTTGTATAAGGGACAGCATAAAAACAATATCCAGAATTGTTTTAAATTTCTTTCCGATGATCTGTGCCTCAGGGAGGGAAGATAGGGGAGGGATAGGAAAAATCCTTTGAAAAGAATGGAAAATCCATTTGCACAGATGTCTGGAAAATCAGTTTCCTCCCAAGCTGTCGTAAGACTTTTGAAGAAATCATTATATTACCTTTTAATCCCCTAGTGCCAGCAGTTGCTTGTGTGACCAGACATTGCCAGCAATGGTCTGTGTGTCTGACAATCTTTCCTCAGAGTCCACATGTTAATTAGATTTGTTCCTGTGGAGAAGCATATTCATGTGCACATAAACACATGCATTTTTTGCTTTTCAAATTTTGACAGAGATTATGAATTGCAGGTATTAATAGGAACTGTCAAGCAGTATGGAACACAATTTACTTCCTTTTTGGCATCAAGTATATCCTGTCCCTATAGCGAGGAAGTACTACTGCAAAAATGTTGGCATCTGCATTGCTTGTGATAGCCTGTTCACCAGGAAACTGGGATACTCAGCCCTCCTTTCTTCTTTTTGCAGGACATTAAAAACTGAATAGTATTCCAGTATTTTGTTTTATATCTCATCACATATTATTTGTTTCATATATCTACATCTGTATAAATATGCACATTAGGAATCTCTGATGTCATAATCCATGGTATTACTCTTGCTTATGTCAAAGGTGGTGTGCTGTATAGATAAATATGTATCACACGTGACTTTACTAGCATTTCTACATACGTAACTTTACAGTTGTCTCCTAGGAAAAAGAAACTGTGGAATGTAGTACTGGAAAATTCGTAATACTGGTGTACGGAGGACTGGGCTACAAGGGGGTCTTCTAGGCGCACAAGGAATAATCCTGTGTTTTGCATGCATTTTTATATGTTAAACTGCTGTCAATTGAACGATTGATAGATTATTTCATGCTCTGAGTACTACTATCAATTATCTACAGCCAAATCTCCATCCCTTATTTACTCAAGTAACTGTACAGAAGTTGAGGTGTTACTCACCTACGTAATATTGAAAAAAAAAAATTGTTTCATGTTGTGTAAATGGTTGATTATTAAACCAGTACAGTTGCTAATGTAGAGGTAATACTGTGTAGTTAATATGATATCCCATGTAAACAATACTGCCTTTGTAGTCTTAATTCTGAATATACAAATCCATGCAACTCTCTCAGTAACAAGGCTTTGCTTTAATTGCTAACAAAATCTGGAAAAGTTCTTGTTGAGGATGTGTCTTCATATAAAATGTTTTATTGGGCACCCTTGGGTAGGAAGTGGTGAGCCAGACTGATTGCTTAAGCCTCAGTCACTGAAATCATAATTGTGTGTGTTGGTGACCCTGGGATTAGGATAAGAGAAAGAAAGTCCCTCTGTTTTTAAGGTCACGTTGCTGTTAAGATTTGTTAGAGGAGACTATTTTTGCATTGCGAAAATGGCATCTCTTCCACCGCCTTTGTTTTTCTTTTATGATCCCTGTATAAGAGTGACGAAGATGCTCTCTGAGCTTTGTTTACCGTGCCACAGAGAGAGACGATGTGCCCAAAGTCAACCAAGTAACCTCTCAAAGCCACTTAAAGGCACATTATCTCAAAGATGTGAGCAGACACATGGTAATTGGCTTTCTCCTGGTAGTAAGTAAAGTTATGTTAAATGTGGGCCTGAGGGGAACCCCTGTTTTGGGTTGTAGTTTATTATTAGGTGAGGAAATTACTGGACACCTCCAGCTGCCATTAATCAGCCGTGGAGTCTGACTGGAGCCAAGTGAGAGGCCTGTGGGTGGATGCCGCTGAATGGCAGGGAAATACAACGAGACAGAGACAAATGTTTTCCAGCCTAGCAGCACTAAACTCTGCCCTTTCACAGTCCTTAACATGCATGTTCAAATTGATTTAGTCTGTTTACCCCCTCAGCCTAACCATCTATTTCCATTGAAGACTGACAGTTTTATGTGTTGCTACCATGTTATTATGTGTTGCTGCGCTGCCAGTAGCTATAGTGTTTCAGAAGGGCTCACTTCCAGACATAAAGGGAGAAGGGGGGTGGGGAGCTTGAGTCGCTTAATTCCTTTTTACAGGGTGCAAAACATGTTGAGCATGACACCAATTCTCTCCCTCTCTCTCATTCTTTTCTTCCTTCCTTTTCTTCCCCCCCTCCTTTATTTACTTATTCATTTATTTATTGATTTTGGGTCAACACATGCCATGAAAAAGCCTTAAATGAACTTGCACGCTTGAGAAACGCATCTGTCAGGTGATGTAAGTGTCTGGCTTATTCCTCTTTCCTGTATAGTTTACAAACATGCCATTCCTTCAGGGCTCTGGTATGCTGACGGAGAGGTTGCCAGAGGTGGGTGCTGCTCAAGCAAGAAGGAGCTCAGGTAGCAAAACCATGAGCTTCAGCTGACTCCTAAACATTCTTTTAGGTCCACTGCTGCTGCTCAGCTGGGAGGTCAACATACTGAGGTTGCAAGAAAAGCTGAACTCGTTTATTGTGCGCATTCACAACATGGACATGCGGGGAAACAGAAGGGAGGAGTTGTTTCTGTTTTGTAGTCTTTTGAGACAGAAAGCATCAGCTCATTATCTAAAAGCCTGATTTCAGAGAATTAGATTCCACTAACACTTCTTGTGCTGGCTAATGCCTTGTTCCACAGTTTGGGGGCTGAGGGTCTAGTCAGCAGTGATAAAGGGAGAGCCAGGATGTGGCTCTTTCTCCCCACAGGATGGTATTTTGCCACTTGTTTTGAAATTTAAAAAAAAAAAAAAGACACTTCTTGTCTGACTCGAATGCAGGAAGCTATGAAACCCCGGAGAGAAAGAAGTGGCAGACAGAAAGTGAATTTTGAGCAGCTCGGTGATTAGGCTTGTCCTCTGGGACTCACTTAGGACTGTCTTATTAATTCCGGAGTTTAGAGTTTTAGTGCACTCAGGTGGTTTTCTCTCTTGTAGTTTTGAAGGTTTCTTGCTCCTTTTCCAACCTGTTTTCTTTCCAGATGATGCCTCTTTACTTTTTTTTCTTTTTCTTTTTTTTTTTGGTTTTTTTTTTGTTTTTTTGTTTTGTTTTGTTTTAAATGAGTGTGCATATATAAAATATATGATAGCTCTGCGGAGTAATTGCATCAAAGTTAGCCTGCAAAAGTAACACTATCCTCTGGCAGATTGCCAGTCAATAAAGGGGATTGTTTGGGCTTCTCCTTGCATTGCCCGACTTCATTCCTGTTGAATCATAACATATTCAGAAACTGAAAACAAAAGCAAAATGTACTTATATACACAAAATGCTGATTTCTGAGCTGAGGCCAATGTGTATGCATATTAAGGTGTGCCAGGCTCTGTGTACCTATGACAGGCGGATCCTCTGTGTTCTGCTTTGCACTGAAAGATCTGCAGAAAGGCTGCAGTATCTTCAAGAGAGTTTTGAATGATAAATAATTTAGTAAAATTATTTAGATAAATAATTAGTAAACTAATGCAATAAGCAGAACAGTCATAATCCACAGTGCTTCATGTACAGAGCAGATACCCCTTGTAGTAGTCCTGTCCCTGTAGGAGAAAAAGGATGTCTTAAAAGCTCCCCCAAAAATATCTTTGGCAAGCAGGTGATCTTGCCTGACATAGTCTTTGCTATCTTTAAATGGTAATTCCACCCTGAAAGCCTATGCTGGCATCCATATAAAATTCAGATCAGGTAATATCGTAGCATTCTCTAAATGAATCTTACAAAAATTACAAAAAAATTATGGTCTCAGAAAATAAAAGCATTGCTTGTGCGTTATTTAGCAGCAACTGCCTGCTAAATTCATATTAATCCTGTTTTAAAAAAAAGTCTTGTAACAGAGTTTGCATCATTTCATAGCATCCTATATTATTACATGGATAACTACGTTAGAGGACTCCTTTTTCAATATAACCAGTAATATTTTCCAGCCTTTTGCATTAGGAAAGCTAATGGTGTGACCAAGCCACCCTAAACCTTGTGTTACCGAAAAGCGATCAGGTTTTGAAATTATTTATTTATTTTAAAATTACTGTATTTTTATTAGTACACAATTAAGGCATTAACATCAAAACAAAACCATTTTATCTGCAGCAATCTCCTTTTTGGGGGGCAGGGAGAAAATAAAGGCAGGTGCTGAAGAGGCAGGCCTGTTTTGATGGATACAGACATTCTCCACACCACATTTCTGCACTCTTTTCAAAATGACATTTTTACTCCGTTCACCACTTGCATTTGTGCAGGACCTGTGGTTTAAAGTGGTTTTTCCCGAGTACTCTTTGCCTGCGGTCATATTCTGTCCGTGGATAATGGAGTCACTGTTTACAAAACCTGGCTGTGTGGCTCTGGAGGAGAATACTTCGGAAGGTGGTGATGTGGCCTGTGAAAGCCGCTAATGCCATATACACTGATCAGCAAGATCAGGAAGAGCTCGGAGGTCAAAGGGTTGCCAGTTCCTCTCCCCGTAGTGGAACCTCTGCTTCTGCAAAACCAGCTTTTCTCGGCTGGCTCCGCACGTCCTCTGTCATTCTCCTCCTCCTTAATGGCTGGTTTGGTGGGATTTGCTTCTGTGCCAGGAATCAGCTCCTAGTCCTTCCCTAAGCTGGGTGGGCACAGTGACCAGTCACTTCCAGAGATCTTTTGGGTGTCTCAAATTAACCAGCTTTATTTTCTATCTCTTCCCTTGCTGCCCTTTCCAGCTTCCTCTTACTGATGGTTCTCATCTCTGACACTGCTGGGTTCCCCCAAAGTCTGCGAGAGTTGTTCCCGAGTCTTTCCTCTGCTCCGATGTTATATTTTTTTTTTATGTGCCAGCATGAAAAAGCTTAATACTGTCAAATTCTATTTTCCAGTTTTCAGATTGGGAACATTGAGATCTAAAACACAATAGCTTTTCTTTTAAAAGTATAGCCATTCATCTTTTCTATGACAGCTGCGTACAAAATAACCCTGAAAAGCTGGCAGAAGGCTCAATAATGTAGGGCGGAAAAAAATCCTAGGCAAATGGTTACATTAGAACATTGATCCTGCGTGGCAAGCTAAGTAACTGAAGCTCAGTAAGGCTAAGCTTTTTTTGTTTATGTTTGTGTCAGAGCCTCTGTTAGAAAAGGAGGAGAAGCAAAAGCAAAACCCCTGGATTTGTGTAATATTTTTAATCATCTAATGTTTAAAATCAGAAAGGAAAATTGTTTGGGTCTATTGATGAATGCATTCTACTAAGGCATCTGTTCTCACACGTTATATAGCTTCAGTAAGAATCACAGGGAAATTGATCCTTAATGATGTGCCAGTCTTTGACAACAAGATGACTTTTGGCAGCAAATCTGTATGTTTGTTTTATGTTTGATACTTTTTTGGTTGGACCTTGAACATATGTAATATAATATTTGTAAAAACATTTGGAACCATTAACATTCTGATAGTCTTATTTGTAGTAACAATCATCCTCAGACCTTCACCAAAACAAGGGTAAAGTTTCCATGATTCTGTCAATGATGTGACATAGGGAATCCATACCATTTTGGCGTTACGTATTTTAACTGTTTTCCAAATGCTTGATGAGGAAGTGGGTTGAATATTCCAGCTGGGGAGCTGTGAGTGAGCTGCAGTTGAAACGGAGGGGCAGTAGTTGTGTGAATACCGAGTGGCTTTCACTGTTGGTCATTGAGTGAAACCTTTGTGGAGTTAGTGTACGTGCCAAATATGACAAAATGGTTGTTGGAAGTCCTCCGTGATGGCTTTGGTTCTAGTACAGAATTGATCTTTGACTGTGGATGAGTCAAGTATTGGACATAATTATTATACTTTGTTGTATTTAATTATTATGTATTATATGTATTATGTATTATATGTAGTTAATATTTGTAAGTGAGTATGGAATTGTTGTGGCAGCTTGTCTCTGCTGGCGACTGGCCTCTGGCTGGACGTCGTGCCACTGATCACAACTCTTTGAGCCCAGCAGTTCAGCCACTTTTCAGTCCTTCTCTGCGTTGCTTATCTAGGCTGTGCTTCATCAGTTTGGCAGTGAGGACGTTGTGGGAGGCAGCAGATCTGACTTTCTGTGTTGTGATCAAGAGCACGAAGCAGGGAAACAGGCCTCTTTCAATCACTGACTTGATGCTGGTCATTATTACCGTATTTTTAAAATGTGCTCTCGAAATACAGCTATGCCAAATTAAAGCAATTGCCTTGAATTGATGTATACTGCATACACAGTTCTCTCTGAACTAATCTTGTTTCATAACATTTTCTGTTCCCAGTTGTGACTCTCGAGTTCTTACTTCAGTAAAAGTGGGGTTCACATTGCAAATTTTAGACTTCTTTTTCCCTTGCATGTAGTGCTGAGTAGTGCAGTCAGCGTCTTTAAAATTTTCTTTCAAAATGTGAGTTGTAAAGTGAAAGCATCTGTTCAGTATCTGCTTCCACTGAAATACTGCTATGTAAAAGTAATTTTTCAAATGAATATGCGTTGAAAATATATGAAACATCTTATTCTTGAGGAGCATATCTAACACTAAGACTTATTGTTCATATAATTGCCTAACATCGTTAATTTTTCATCATTAAAAATTTTAAAAAAAGAGGAAAATATGTAAACAAAAAGATACCTTTTTAAAAACAATATACCTCTCTGGAGAATATGTAAAATGCAGCTGCACTATTTAAAGATATAAATTGCTCCTGTAAACATACCTAAGAATTTATTTAAATTTGTTTCTGTTCAAAAGGATACAATAATGCTTAATATCCCAGCTTTGGATTCTGCAAAAACTTACCCACATGCTGAGATTTAAGCACATGAATTGAAGGGACAATGCTATAGGAACAGTTTCATCATACTTCATTTAAAAGCTGCCTTTTCTGAAGTGGAAAAGCAAAGCAAAGTGTCTCCAGCATTTTCCAGCCATAACAGCAAAGGTGGAGAATATCAAAGCCAATAATTGCTAAATGCTCAGTGGCTGGGAAATTTAATTTGGGGCCTTTCCTTAATTCTCCCTGCCTTCAGCTTGTTCCTGTAAACACACAGGTAACTGCATGCTATAATGTAAGAAATAAGTATTTCTTTATGTAATGTAAACCTAATTTTTCATGACTTACCTGTAAAATTGCCTTACCCAGTGAATTTTAAACAGCTGGCCTATACATCCTTTTCAGTCAGCTGTTTTTCCTTCTGGAGATACTTAAATAATATCTTGAGGGTGTTTCCTCTTAATGAGGTAATAATACCCATATCCTGGGCTAAATAAACTGAGGCCAAAGGCCTAGGTGTTTATTAGCAGAGGATGTGGGTATTAACAAATTTAACAGGAAGCACCCTCGAGTTATTATTTTACTGACATTTCTAATGATTATGCGTTTGAGAAATAACGGGTTGAGAAATAATACTTATACTTTTAAGAGGGCAGGTGAAGCAGAAGATAATTTATAGGTTGGCTCATGGCAAACAAAGCTTCTATCAGTCTGGTACCTTCTGAAACGGGCGGTGATGCCAGAGGTGGGAGGATCAGTACGCTCTCAACTGTTGTTGCCTTGGGCACTGCAGGTCAGCATGCTGCTCTCCTTAATGCAAGAAAGCCCACGGAAGTTTTGGTTTTCAATTCAAAGCCAGTTAGACCGCGCATCCTTTTAAGAGACTATGGTTATTTGTCAACAACAGAGGTAGCAAAAGCACAGGAATCTGTGAAGTTTGCATGCTGTTAGCTCTAATAAGTGACAATTGGCATCCTAATCCTCTTTAGTAAAGGAGGTTTGCCCCCAGTGGAGCAATAATAACGAGCTTAGCACTTAGAAAGACTGGTTCTCATCTCTGGATCTTAACTGGTTTTGCAGAGATGGACAGAGGAACTGAGACAAAGGGAAGTTAAAGGGCATGCCAAGTTCCTGTCATAAGTAAACAGCACTTTGGAGAAGACTCCGGACTCTAAGCCTGGTGTTCTAGTCATGTTGCTTCCTCTGCCTTGTAATACCTCTGTCCTACAAATATTTGTGCTGCAGGAATAGATTCAGAGGCCTTGGCTCCACTTACCAGGCACCTACCGCTGTGGATAGAGTTTCATTTACAACACTTTTCATTTTGTATGATGCAAATGCTGGCAGAGTGCAAATGTACTGATGAGAATGTACAAACTACTCACAAACTCAAAGCTAAGCACAGATGTACGTATTTGCAAGACACGAGTCTGAGAGAGATCAGATTATGCTGTTTAGTTTCAGTCATGAAATCAACAGCCATATAAAATCCCACCAGCTTCCCTTTATTGCTACAGAACAGAAACTTATTGGATTTAAACATATAAAAAGAAGGTGATCTGGTGCATTGACAAGTCTCTACTGTTCTTTGTTTAGGGCAGAAATTGTAGCAAAAAATTTTCAGGTTAGCTAGCATCTGTGATCCAAGTTTTTGCCAAGCTTGATACTCTCCATTAAAAATTTGGTAGTGACTAATTGCTATGCTGACAGCTTGTTTAAGTTGAATATAGGATGCTAAGTTCCTCATGTTAGAACAAAACCAAAAATACAATGGCTAGTTATGTTTTGCCTGCAATTAACAGAATAAACATCTTAACAGGCAGAGAGGACACAAACAGATGTTCTACTACCTGTGAAAAACCGATATTTGCTAGTTCCACTGTAGCTTGACCTCTGTACCTTGGGAAGTTTCAGTCCCATAGGATTTAAATGATTTATTGATCTGGATGCAATGAATATTGCAGAAACAGGCTGTATTTCTAAGAAGTTAAATACATCCTCGTTCTGCATAGTACTAATTAATGTTTGAAAGGAATCCACAGGCTGCTTTAATCAGAGTGGAGATATCAACATTGTTCACCATATCCTTGAATAAGTGGGAGGAAAGATGAAATATGCAGAGGAGATGATATTGGGAAACTGGATGAATGTGGAAACAAGGAAGTCGGTACCGGTAGTTACATCCTTCTCTTTAGGCTTCTAAAAAGATTTTGTGAGATGGACCAAAAACAATCCAATGGAAAAACCCACTTTTTTTGTAGCAAGCTAAAAACCCCCTCATACCCTACAATGAAGATTAATTTTGTATCACAATTCTCTATCCAGAAATTAGAAAAAAGCTTCATAATATATATGAAGCTTTTTTGTAATTAGAATTAAGATTTTTGTTGACAGATTTTCATGACAAATTTTAAAAATAGCAAATAATTAATATCAAGTGACTTTAGGACCAGCTATAACATAGAAGACTGCAAAATAATATCCTTACCTCTACACTGGAAAATTGACCATAGTAGATTTGTATGAATTTTGTTTTGTTTACTTTTTTAGAATATTTGCTTGCATTGTTTTGGGTAATTATGCCTTTGACACAGCAAATACTCACTAGTGTGTGCAGCTTTGAGTATCTTAGGAGTTCCACTGAAGTCAATACTTATGGCAGACATGGGAAGACTCCAGTCCCAAACCCGGTGCTGGCTGTTAGGGCTATGTTATCTACCTAGCTAGCTATCTGTTCCTACCAACAACAGTTACACCATGTTGAAACTGAACTGCAGCAAATCTCTATGTTTTTAACTGCACTAATTTTTATATACATCTGTCTGAAATCAGTGCAGAGGAATAAACAAATGGCATGCAGCTTGATTTGTTCAACCTGCTAGAGATCACTGGGGGTTTTTTTGTGGGTTTTGTTGGTTTTGTTCTTTTTTTTCTTAAATGTCAAACAAACCTGCAGTTAATTTTCCAAAGGAAAGTGAGATTGAGGGAAGTAACAAATCCATTGCTATAGAGGAATGGATGGATCTTTCCAGCTAGGAGCAAAAAGTCTGCAATCAATATGGAAGCGCCCGGAGCACATGTTCCTCCTCTGCAGCTCAGCTCTGGCCAGCTGCGTGATGGCATCCTTGTTTCCGTGTGCTCACGGGTGCAGTCTGGCAGCACGTTAGGAAAACTCTTAATGCAGAAAAAGAAAGTGAATTGAGAAAGCAAAATGGTGAGAAGAAAGAGCAGAGGGAAGATAGCAAGGAAGCAGGGAGGAGAGTAGAGAGGTAAGAAGTGAAAGGGCGGAGGGCAGAGTAACTCACCGAGTGAGCCAACGGGGAAGGAAGACGTTCCTCCTGCTCGTCGGTACTGGGCTTCCTGCTGATGGTACCACTGGCTTGCTTTGCTGGGATCTGGATGATGATGACCAAGGAAAGGAGTTGTCTCTTCTTGTCGTAGCGCTAGCTCTCTGTGGTGTTTTGGAGGTTGCTGAGGGGTGGGAAAATGGAAAGGAGTGATCATCTGAAGTATACACAGGACTTGGTGCATCTGTGATGGCTAGATCTTTAGCCAGCTCTGAACTTTTCCACTTGGCAAGCTGAGAGACTAATGTTTGTTTCACAGAAGACAGATTTCTTCAACAGAAAGGTATAATGCCTTTTTTAGGCTTTAAACCCAACTAACTCCTAATAAGAGCCCTAGTTAGTATTAGAAAATAAGAGATTACCATTAAAATACTATGATAACGTGTCTAAAATACAAAGAAAACTCATAAAATCAATAGGAAAACACAGGCAGGCATTCATGCATATGTGTGTATAAATCTCTGTCCAAAGGATGACTCCATTAATGACAGGAGTATTACATAGAAAGCATTAGCACAGTTTTTTCTATTTGTTACTCTTTTCATATAATTTTCATACCTCATTTTTTATGTCACCATGTGGGGTTTTTTGGGTTTTTTTTTTGTTTTTTTTGTTGTTTTTTTTTGTTGTTTTTTTAGCAGAGGTGCTCTGCCTTGCAGTTTTCAGATTATTTCTATGGTACTTTATGGATTCTGAAATATTTTATGTGGCACTGAAGTGTTTGACCTAGAAGGCAAATCCTTCTTTGACATGTATTTGAGGAGCTAATATGTGGCTTCTAAATTTCTACTTATCTTTTATTAAGGCTGGTATGAGGGCATCCTCCAGGTGTTTTCAGTTAACTGTTTGGTGTACTGCAAAAACATTTCATACATGTTGTGTACTGTGTCTGTGTACTGTCTGGAGCTATTGTAAGACAGTATCTACTGAGGAAATCACTGAAGACTTCATATGTATGATTTTAACAGTACAATTTCCCTTTCCCTAGAGGTGATTTTTATATATATATATATATATGTCAAAATTAAAATATATGACTCCCAAAAAGGCAGCCACAAAACACAAGACTGCGGTTATATAACACAACTCCAGTGTCAAAGAAAGGCTGTATTTTAGGGCTTTGACACCATTGTCATGAAATACGGCTTAATATAAAACTAACTGAAAGTCAAATGTTTTTTGCAAGAGAAAGGGACAGTAACTTGCTGTTCTTAAAGTTCCTGTGGTAACAGGGTTATGTTACATGTAAATCTTGTGATAAGGCACTGCTAAGGCTAAAAGATGAAAATTAAGAAATAAAAGAGGGATCATGCCAGTATTCAGCTGTGAGCTGAAAGCCTTCATTTAACTTTGTTACTATGTGAATAACTCTCAATCTGGAGAATCAAAGTCCGTCTGTCCTACAGAATGTACATAATGAGAAGGGGACACACATGTCTCTCCTTTTCTGTCCTTGCAGAAGGCTCCCATGGCAGCAGAGTTGGCAAGGTTCTACTTTTATTTCTTCCCAGCACACCAATGCACTTGTGCCCCTTCGGATGCTATGACTACTGGGTTCGAATAGCAACTTAGTCCAGTATTTCTTTATGTTCAAGCTAGTCTATGGACAAGGGTATTGGTATTATTGAATCACTGTGTATAAATTTATGGACAAAGCAGACTTATAAAACTTGTGGTTGTTACAGTTTAGAAATGAACTTGATTTCAGTAAGAGCAGGTCCAGAATTACTCAAAACAATTGTACTTTTCAGTGTACGGCAGCCTATTGGGGCAACAACTTTATTATACACAGTTTATTTTTAGATATGAGCAGTAAGATGATCTTTTTGTCTGTAGCTGTGAGGGAAAACAAATAGTTATTCTGAGTTTGTGGGACAAAAATGATGCACGTACTGAGTTTCACCTCATGAGGCTATTGATAGTGTGAGGAGCTTGCTGTAAACACAGTGCAAGTCTTACATTGTTCTATATTCTTAAAGATAATTTTTATACTCTAGCAAGAACCAGGATTTACTGAAACCTATGATAATGAAATGATGGAAATCAGATGCAGTGGAAATCAAACCTCTTCGTTACTGTGGTCAATGAGAATCTGTAACTGGTCACTATGTGACAATTCTTAAGATCCTCAGAAAATAACGGTAGGGTTGATCCTACAGTAAAGGATACGAGCCAGCATATAAGGACACTTAAAAAAACCCCTTCAACTTATGTAGTCTGGAAAAGGCACAGAGATAATGTCAACTTTAATTACTGTTTTCTTCTGAACACAGGGAATAGGCCAAAGGGCATGAATGGAAATTAAAGAAAAATGGAAAACAGATGGTAGGAAGCATGCTACAGGAACTGGAATACAGGCAGCACTGTACATAATTTACCAAAAAGAAAAGGGGCCTTATGAGTTATTTTGTCCCATTTTGAACAACATCATCTTATGGTCTGTTTCACAACAACATTATTACTAAATCAAGTCCCTATTGATAGCAACCACTATATTGTTGCCAGAATTTAAAATTTTCCAGCTTTTATAAGACATCTTTGAAATATAGGTCAAGCAAAATTGGATGCTGAAAGATAGCCACATAAATTAATAGCCTGACGTTCAAAAGTGCTGGTCACCAAAGCCACCGTATATTTCAGGGGGTACTGGTTGAATACTTGCCATTTTGGAAAAGGTTTGACATTGATTTAAATGCTTCAGTGTGGGATTAGGAGCCTAATTTTAATAAGCATTTTTAAATAAATCATGTCAATATTTATGATGATATATTGCAAAGTGCTGTTGCATTGTTCTAGAGGCTTTCATCTGGATAGGAAATCATTTAGTCCAGGCAGAATTTCTTTCGCTTTACAGCAGACTTCTCGAAGTTGAAGGAGCTGATTAGGGAATGGCCCTCGTGCAGTGGGGAGGATTCGAAGTCTGAAATCAGAAAGACTTTAAGCCACACTAAGCCATAGACTGGTGAAACACAAAAACCAAATGGTAGCCCTTGCAATTAATCCTAAAATTCATGCTTGTTTTTGAAATTCAATTTTTTCTCCTCTCCTCCATATCCTGCTGCAGGAGGGGCAGGGTGACAAGGCAGGGTAGGCAGTGGGGCTGACCTGCTCTCAGGGTATTGCTGAGCACCCCACGGGCTGCCCCTACGGCCGTGCCTGCTCAGCCTCCTGATGTTTTGGCCATCTTGGGCTGGTGGGGAGCAAGGGGTAGCCCGCGAGCCAGCCCACAGCCAGCAGCTTACCGCTTTCCTGGCCCTGTGGCTGCCAGCTGGTCTCCCCGGAGCTGCTGCAGCTTTCATTTTGGTCAAGTTCTCCTTCAAGGTAGGGCCCTGGGGCTGTACCCTTGACTCCATACTGGGACTGTCACTGATATTCAGCAACATTTTGCTGTCCAAATACTAGCTGAGGGGTCTTAGTGGACCAGCAACAAAAAGCTGCTTTGCCATGGCCGGCTCCCGTGTTATAGGCTCAGCAATCAGCTGGCATGCGTAAGTGAAGGTACGCGGTGGCGTGGGTGTTGCCTGCTGGTAGTGCCTGTGCCTGCACCATTCTCGTGCTTGTCTGAGGTTCTGAACTAGGTTGTGTGTGTGTGAGTTTGAAGCCAGGTCCCGCTTGAGTCTGCTGAACCACAGGCATCATTCTCCCCAGCCTGTCAGCATTAACGGTGTTACTCAGCATTACGCAGGCCAGTAGTAGCTTTAGTAGCAGACAGCTCTCCTCCTAGCTACCCCATATAATGTTTATGGGGAGCCAGTTCTATGCTTTTCTTCTTGGGAAAATGGGAAACTTCTGGTTTGTTGCGTTTTATCTAGGATGAAGCAGTCATGTTCACATCATATATGGAATATCACAGCAGTTGTCTGGACAGCCTTCATCAGAAGTGCTGTTTCGAAGGAGAGGAAAAAAAGGCTGAATGGTTACTTGCAAACATGTTAACATAAGTTCAGTCATCGCTGTGCTTCCAGCACCATGATGGGAGAAGGTAATGAGGTCATGGGTTGTTTTTTTAGGTTCTGAAGACTGACTTTGAGAACTGAGGAAAAGTAAATAAAGGATTATTTATTAAATGAAGAAAGGATTACCCATTACAGGATAAATCTTGCTTGCCTTACGTGTACAAATAGTTCCCATTGACTATGAACAAGTCAAATACTTACATAAGACATTTATAACTTTTTATGTAACCTTATAAAACGGCATATATTCTTCTATGTCCTGGGCTTAAGAGGCATGCAGAAGTTAGCCAGTTAGGTGTATACTGAAACAAAGTAGCCTCATTTTTACTACAGATATCTTCAAAGACGGGTTTAAACAAGAAAACTTCTTATCTATTTAACCACGAGGCAAATTTATCCAGAAAATATCCAGATAACTAAGCAAGTTTCACTGGGGAGTCTCAATTGCTGTGAGAACAGAGTGGCTGGGAAAAGGAAAGGAGGACCATGCAAAGCATGAAAACACCCAGAATGTATTTAAATGGAAAGTCCTCCTCCTGCGCATTCCTCAGAGTCTCTCGGAACACAGGGCAGGGCTAACCCGGGGACGTTCCTTGCTGGATAACGGTAACCTTTACTATAAGACACTACAAATTAATTTCAGAACAATTTTCTTCTGGCCCACCAGCTGTAGTTACTCAAGGCAGATTAACAAGAACATGGTTTCAGCCTGTATCCAACAGCATGAGCTAAATACCACTATTATAGAGGATGCCAACAGAGATAGTGTTAACTGTTAACTTAGTGATACTCCTAGCTAATGCCAACTGTCCCATCTCTGGGCTGCGTTTTTCCAAGGTACAAGTGCAATATCACTGAGGAATGGGGAGGACTGAGGCGCTTCTGTCATCCCCTGCACGGGTGATGCAAGGATTCATACCCACAAGATACTCCATGGCATATGGGTGCCCTGCTCCTGCCCCGACTTCTCTGTCAGCTGTACATGACACATTTGTACTCGGTGACTGTTTGTGCCTCAAGTATATCTGGTATTAAGTCACTTGGCAGTTTGCGCAGCTCTTAGCTGATGTTATGCTCTGTATACTAGATATAAAAACTGTTCTCATCATCTTTCATCCGTACTGGTTCCGTTAGAAATCACCCTGCTTTATGTTTCCCGTAGTTTATCTCAGGAATGCGTAGATAATGGCCTTTCATTAAAAGAGAAGGAAACATTCAGCCTCCTATTTTAATTTTATTCAGAGGAACAGCTGAATCCAAAAGGAAGATTTGGATGTTTTCCCCTCTTTCTTTGAAAAGTCAGCTACAGAAATTGAGGAGAGCAACTTGAATCACCGCTGGACAAGTGCATTCAGTGCTGCTCTGGAGTAACTCACAGACATTCTTTTCCCTGTGGTGAAATATTTTGAAATCCCTCATTTTTGTCTGAATGGCAAATGCCAAAACCTCAGTGTTTTTCATGAGGAGGAATTCTTGTCTTCTGGCCAGCTCAGTTAGCCTCACAGCAAGAACTGGGAAATTAAGGTTATGGCAAGGGGAAGGCTTCCACATTCATGTGGAAGTAGGCAGCAGTTGCTTTCAGTCCTTTGACCTCCTGTAGCACCGAGATATCAAGCATTAGAATCATGACACTGTACAGAAAGTTATCGAATCAACTAATTCCTCAGGGCTTTGGCCATTATCTCTATCTATAATTTTTCTCTCAGGATGGTTTAGTTAAGCTTAGACATTCATCACGAACTAAAGATCATGCCAGGAAATGTTCACAGCAGCTATCAAGTACTCCATGCTAACTTTTTCAAAAAAGAAAAAAAAGGTAAAATGATGCATTCTCTCAATTCCATGCTAGAGTGTATTTCCTTTCTTGATCACAGTACATATTGCCATGGCCTAACCTGTCACCCATTAATCTGAGTTCAGTCTTCAGCTTGACCTATGCTTGTGCTGTAACTTTTGCAGATTCTGTTTTACATTAACTCAATGATAGGGCAGTTTTTATCCAGCTAAAATATTTGACTAGGCTTTTCCTCGCGTCTTTTCTGTGACAACTGCAGTCCTCCCTTGTGCAGCTCCCTCAGAGTGTGGTTGCCAAGATTACACTCCTAGAAGATAGTTTTGAGCACGTCCCCCTTCCCTCGGCGTCCCTTCGCTATCTGCTTGTCCTCAGTCTGAAGGCCCTTCCTTAACCCTCTGCTAGTCACTGTCGTGATGTCTCCATCCAGTCTATAACGCCAGGCCCTATTGCCAACCTCTTGTTTTGTCCAACAAGCTCATCTTAACTATGTGTGGGCATGGCAATCTCTAAACATACAGAAAGTGACTTCAACGCTGTCCTTCAAACTCCTCTTCATTAATGTGTTACCAGTCTGTCCCCTGGGGAAGGGTAATGTTGCGCATGTGATTGCAGGATTGTTTCACCGATTTTTTTGTGCTTTCCTGCCTGTACACAGTTATTGCTTTTCTCCCACAGCTTGTGGTATGGTCCTTCTCTTTCTCTGTGTCTGCATGCCCTCTGGCATGGCGGTGTGGGGGTTGGCGAGCAGGGCTCCCTTTTGGGGCACCCTTGGGAGGCTGTGGCTGAACAGCAATGCTCCTCTGCCTGCCAGAAGTCTCGTTAGTCACCTTTGGCTCTTCAATCCTTTCCTCTCCTTAATGGATGGACTCATAAGCAAGACCCATAAAGTCATCCAGACTCTGATTCTCACATACCTTGCTGTATCCCAGTGTGGCTTCACAGGCAGCAGTCCTGGAAACGCTGGGTTTTTTTCTGAGAGGGAGAGAGAAACCATGTGTCTAGCTTTTTGCCTTTGCATAAGTTTTCTCTAAAGTTGGCCACTGCCTTCAGCTGACCGGGTCTGTCAGGTGCTTTCTCCCCTGGCTGAACTGTGTGTGCGTCTGTCCCATTGCGTGCTTCTAGGTGATTCAATAACAGAAATTAAAATGTGTTAGCAGGGAAAATACATGTTACGTATACTGTAAAATGGATCATTAGAGGGGTTCTATCCTAAAATGGATGCATTGCAATTACCACAACCTAATTAGCATATAATTTCTGTACAATCATGGAAACTCTATTCATGTTCATATTTTCTCTCAGAACTCTCATAGCCCTCCCAAAAGCTACAAACAAGAATGCAGAGTTAAGGATAGGAGATGTTATATTGCTACTTCCAGTTCTGTGTCTCTCTAGCAAGTACTTTCCATTTCTGTGGGGTTGAAGTGTTTGCTTTTAAAACTAATTACAACAGGAATTAAGGGTTTTACAATGGCTTTGTGGTAATGCAGTTTTAAGTAGAGATATATCTGTGAACCACTGCAATCTAACATAATGATGTTTCTTTGGAACAATTACTGAATTTATCTTTGATGTAAAAAAAAAAAAAAATTCAAATGTTTTGATAGGTTACATCTGCATCTGATTTTCTTATTAGCTGATTTGGCATGTTAAATTTGCATTGACACCTGGCAGCTTATTGTATGTTGAGGCCTGGGAACATAACGTGCCATTTTCTAGTGCTAACAATTATGTAGCGCTAATAAAGTGCATGTTGACCTGCACAGTGCTATATAGAGCCCCGTCAATCAAAACTGTCCTCTGAGAGAAGGTGGAAAAAATCTCCATGGTTTATTATGCCCCATTAAGCTTCCTAACCAGTTACAGCAGCTAATTCTAAGGATTTTTAACCTAAAATGCACTTTATTCAACCTAGTCCTTTTTTCACATTTTAGGGTGTTGTTGCTGTTGTTACTGGATGCCACTTGTGACATGTCTGTCACTAGAGTCTGTAAATTTTCAAGTGGGAAGCTTAGAAGGGTAGAACAACCCCCCCCCGCCCCCCCAGTTTGATGGACGATCTCAGCTATTTTCAAAGCTAATGTATTAGAAATGAATGATGGACTGTTTGTCTTTAGAAAAATACGGATCTTTCTAGAGTTGGAAGGGTTTTCAAGCCACTGGGGAACAGGAGAGGGAAACAGCAGTAGGTGCAAACCTGGAGATAAAAGTCTGAAAAGGATCAGCAGCACTTTGGAAAATGTTTTAGATGTGAAACTGGAAGCTCAAGCCATCTGTGATGTTGGCCAAGAGAGATGAAACTCTTGATGGAGTAAGTTGTTTACACGCGCTTGGGTCCCAGGACTGACTTCCAGCATCAACACCACTCGGTTATGATGTCTTCTTGATCAGCACTGGAGTCCAGGTTTCTTTTTTACCTTCACACAGTTTCATGTTGTGTAACAGGTCTCACGCCTTGAGTCTGTCCTACAGCCCTGGTTAACCAAAACTCAGGCTCTGGAATTCAATCAGGTGAACTAGAAGCCTTTCAGGGTGGATGCAAAGCACTGCAAGGCACTGTGCAGAAGCTGGGAGCAACTCAAGCACTTTGCCATACCCATGCCAATCGAATGTGAATTCAGCAGCTACTCAGGATAAGGTTTCTCTTATCAAGAAAGACAGGAGCTTTCCTGGAGTCATAAAATACTCCATGGAAACATATTAGTCCCAAGAAAAGTGTTTTTTACTCTTGAACTCATTATAGACTGTAAGAGCTGGATATTCATCTTGGCTATGCAGATCTGGGTTTCAAGCAGTGTCATTTATTTGACACAGTTTAAAGCCACAACTCTAGCTGCAATTCAGAACATGAAAAATAGTTTCCACTGGATTCCCGTAGTTTTGACTTCATCACTTGAGTTACAATGATTTCTTGTTGTGCCTGAACAGAGTCCACAAACTCTGCAATTTACTGCTTCCTGCAACAGTCTGACATGGTCCCCTGTGGGAGAAAAATAAGTTAAACAGAGAACTTTTTCCTCTTAAGGAATTATATTGATCTTGCAGATGCTGAGTTGACTTACTGTGTTTTTCCTTAGAGCACTTGGCTGCAGATTCACTTAAGAGTAAATATAAGAGCCCTATCATCTCATTTCCCCTTAAGCCTAAGCATTATAATCTGTCAGTCACTGACATACAGTTTTTCTTTTAAGGATGAGGTTTAACAGTATGAAACAGCTCTTCAATGTTCGCTAAATTCGGTGTCATTATTTCCCAACTGTAACTATTTCATTTCTCTCAAAAAATCTGCCGTTTATATGCAGCCTGAATTTCAAGTGCAATATATAGAAAATATAAATATTTAAATTTGAGATATGGTTTACACTGTTCTTTACTGGAGTGTTTCTTCTTGTTTCAAAAACCACAAGAGTGTAGCTTAAGTAGCCTACTTGAGAGAGCAAATTCATCATGTGTCTACTTCAAGGCGCTCTTGTTGTTTAAGGGCTAGCTGGGCTGTGGTAAATAATCCAGAGACCTTGACAGGAGACAATGCTGACTCACATTCCTTCTGGAAGAGCACCAGCTTGCATGTTTTGGTATCCTCCTCCTTCTTTCTTTTACCCCTTTTCCATCTTGTTCTCTCTGAGATGGGAATGAAGAGATTCCTTCATCTCTGGAGACTTCCGTGATGTTTATTTGACATAGACCTTTATGGTTTTGTTTCAGCTTGACTGGGCTCCTTGAGGATAGTTTCCGTATTCTATAGCTAGCTACAATACATTCTTCCCTGCAGACTGTAATCTGTGTTTCCAAAATGAGGATGGCTCTTGGCATGTGCCCATAGACCCTATGATCTCACACAGCATGAATCTATTGCTTTTACATCTTCATACAAGATGAGGAACGTCCTCACAGGCTTTCCTGCCTGCGAAGCTCTTTTCACATTCAGCCTTAAGCGTGTGTGTCCACATCAAAAAAGATACACAAAGACACATATATGTATGTATATAAAGATACGTAAAGGATATACAAAGAGTATGTGACCATTAGCTTGACCTCAACCAGGTAGCAGCAGTGATTTTTCTGTCTTGAGGCAATCTTGCGGACGTCATCAGACGCGCTGTGATAAGGCAACACCACATCAATAGTGCAATGTGATTCTGTTTTGATTTCATATTTGAGAATTGACCTTCTGCGCTAGGTAATGTAAACATGAAATAAAAGAGGCAGTTTTGGTCCCAAAGGCTTACCGTTTTAGCGTATGAATCTAATGTACTAATCTCTTATCTGCTCTTGAGTAGTTGATGTGCACAGAACGTGTAGCTCGAAGGCAAGGTACACTGCCATGGCACTTCCTTTAAAGCTCAGCGTGTTGCTCACCATCCAGGGTTACTCTTGTAGTCTTCCAGTTGCTTGCTTTATTCCAAGTTGTTTGCATACCAGCGCTAAGATGATTTTATGCTTTTGGCAGTTTTGCCATAATTCAGCAAAACCAAGTAACCTTTGCTTTCGTTCTGCAGAGCTCATGGCTGACAGAAAATGACCCTGACTTGCAACTTATATTTCCACAATGAAAGAGACTATGTTTAGAGCAAATGATTTTAACTTCCCTTAGTAAATCAAGGGAAAAAAAAAAAAAAAAAATATTCTCTGGCACTGTGTTTTAACGGTAATTGATTTTAAAAAATGACTTTGCTTCCTCATTTATGGCTAGGAAGCAATAAAACTGCCCCCGCCCCCCCCTTCAATTCAGAAATTCACCACAGAGATGTTGCAAGCAGAGAGCGCCAAGAAAAGAGAGAGTGTAAAATGCTTTGTAAACCAGACATCACATTTCTCTATAATGGTGGATTACCGCAATCATTTTCCCTTCCTTCACAGAGTGCAAGGGATATAATACTCATAAGAATTATGCTTCAGCCCTTCAAATGCTCATTACCATGTTATACAGTTTAATCAGAGATGATATTTGTTGGAATGAGCAAGTTGCAGACAGCCACTGGGCATTACTGTGGAATGCAGGAGTAAAGGGAAGTCCTGCTTCATATTTGGCTTTAAAAATTGGACAGCCTACAGGGTGTAATGTGCCTGGCTCGGGCTTTGGTGAAATGGAAGTTCATACAGCCGTCCCTTCTCCTGTGCTGCTGCTGCGTTGAGATCGGGCACAGATGCAGACCCTGCCTTCCCTGCTCCCCTCCCTTCTACCCCATTCTGGTATGGAGCCTTTCGTGGTCTCTGAGGATTGCCAGGACAACTGTGGCGGGCAGCATGAGGAGATGGCTCTCCCGGAGCAGCGCACTGCCCCTGCATTGCTGGGAAAAACTGGGGAGGGGGAAAGGGTTAAGCCTTTCCCAATTAAGCAAAGAAGCACAATATAGTATTTAATGCAAAATCTGGGATAACACTTCTGAGCTTTCATTTTAGTGCAGATGCATTTAAGGTCTCAACGACCGTTCTCTGCTTTTGGCAAAGGCTCATTGCTGATGTTTTCAAGTGTACTTGTGTACAGAAAGTTACACGCTGGCTTTTCTCTAGCAGTCATAAATATGAACTAAAGATGCACCGATGCCTTTTGGAAAGAGGAAGGAGCATCTGAGTACATAGCTCATGAAGAAGAGTTCTGAAAACATGTCTAATAGGTTGATGCAATTTTGTGAGGAAGACTCGAGGCTTTTTTTCCTTTTAATCTATTAGAGTTACTCAGAGGTGAAATGTTGAGTAATGGTGGAGGGGGCTTATGAGAGGAAGAGGAGACATTGATATGCATTTCCATCTCAAATTACAAAATGAGCATTTTGAAGAATTTTCATGAGCAGGAACAACTAAGTCTGTCCCTCGGTCTATCCAATGCTTCCTGTGAATGCTACTAAAAATTGCAGTGTGCTTTCCTATGGTTTTTAGTGGCTGCAGATGATTATGGGGTACTGTGGCATAACAAGTATTGCAATTTCTTTTTGTGACCCAGGTGGGAAGAGAGTACTTGTACTTTGGCTGCTTCTACTCTTTCTGTTCATAGCTATGATGAGCACTTTTTAATATTTTTTTTTTCAATTTTACCTCTGCTGACTTCCTAAAAGGATAGAAATAGTTTAATTGAATTGGGCTAGCAGTTTCTGATTTGTATGAGCCCAGGCAGACCCCTAAATTATGTGGGAAAAGTGCTTTTTGAGAAGATTGTCACTGAGAAGATAAATATTTTGTAACAGTAGAAAGCATGAAAGGCAAAGTGTAGTTGGGGTCTGTGGTGTTCTTCAGATTGTGTTCCTTTTAGGAGGAGTTTTTCGCCGGTTAGAAAAGCTGTTTGGTGCTTGCGTAACATCAGTTTTGCAGTTTTCTCTTTGACACCTTATCCTAGTTACTGTGACTACTGTTGTCCACTTTATGGATGGGCAAATAATGTGACCATTAAAGATGCACGCTGAGGTCAGAGGTTGGCTGATGTTTATTTAATTGAGTCCCGTGGCAGAAGCTGGAAAATCCTCAGCAGGAAAGGTTGTTGTCCAGGGCACATAAGACAACTGAAATAGGTCAAATAATTTGAGACTGATGCTGAATCTGTTCCTGTGCAATACTGTAACAGAAATTCAAGGTCCTAACATGTAAGATAGCTACTACTGGTTTGGGTATATTTGAATTATAATAAGGTAGATTCTACAGTGCTTTAGCATTTTACTTTGCATCCAGTTAACGGGAAAAAAGAAGAAGGTGGTAAAACATGAAAGAGCTCAAAGTCCCCCTAATTTGAGAGAAAACAATTCTGCACCTGAACGAGATGGCTGGCACAACTCATTGATGAACATGAACCCAGAATGGTGTGCCATTGCTGCTGATTTTGCAATGCAAGCTGAAAAGGAAACAGGTATTCCTGGTTAGAGACGGGACTTTCCTGGTGTGCATGTAGTGCCAGTGGGTGCCAGGAACAGCAAAAGATCTTTAATGCACAGAAGGGGTTTAATGACTTAATGAACCTGCTGTACTGAATCAGTCAAAGAACAGCAAGTAGAGGTTTTAGAAAAACATGCTGACTTCTGGCAAGACCTGCTTATTTACTGGACTTCACTTAGTTTGTGGGCTATGATAGATCATTACTTTCAGATTATGTATGAGGATAATTACCAGAATTTCAGTGAAGTAGCTGTCTCCTTATTTTCTGGGGAATAGTTCATGTATATATAGAAAAAAATGCTCATTTATTTACGCGATTTCCCTCAAGAATGCCCAAAAGTCTATGGATGTTTTACCTAAGTGTTCTCCTTCTCAAAATTTAGTTTTACTAACATATAAATATACGGTGGGATATACCATCCAGGAGAAGAATAACAATGATAATTATGAGAAAAAAAAAATTTCCACTGAGACTGTAAGGAGACAGTCTGTTTATTGGCTGGAACATAGACTTGACATGCTTGGATTATATTACTTTTTCACTACACACTGTGCTAAAGAAGCTCAAATTATTATTTTTGTTTTCCAAGTGTCATGTATGTAGCGAACTTTGCATTGAAAGAGAAGTGAGTGTACTGGAGACTCTCATGAAAATCTGGGGATGGTAATGGAAATGGTAGCGTGTAAAGGCAAAATTAGGTGGCTTAGAGTATGCTTATAGAAGTGAAAATGCTGTTTTAGGTGCTTAAGACTATGATGTTATCCTGCAGTGTAAACAATTTATTTACAAGACAGTAATACGCAACATTTGACCTCCATAGCTGAGTAGTAAGGGAACCTATGTGCATTCTTATAGTTATCTATATGGTGAAGCGGGAATATAAACCTCTCTGCAAAGCAAAGCAAAAGTATTTTAAAATATCATAAAGGTCAGACTCAACTGATCAACAACTTCTTAGCATAAGTAAAGCTGCATGTAAAAATGGGTTTGAAATTTTGCACTTACAGTCACATCCTCCCCTTGCGTAAGGCAGAATAGATTCCTTATGTCCAGTCGAGCTGGGAAAATTTATAGCATCTGGCAGCTCAGCTATATACATTTTAAGTATACAGATTCAGAGGGGAATATTATTTTAAAAATATGCAAAACATTTTTTTTCAGAGAAAAGGAAACAAAAGTTACGTATTACAAAAAACTTAGACATGCCTCAGTTTCAATTTTAGCATGAGCCTTATATTCCTTAAGCAGTTTGCAATCACAGGTCAACTTTCAAGGGGAACACCCTGCTCCCCATGGGGAAGGATTTATGATTTTATTTAGGATGTATGAAACGTGATGATTTTGGCTGGATTGCAGGAAACAAAAGAGGGGGGGCAGCGTATACATGCATTTACACCCCTTTCACTCTGCTTGTTGTCAGTGAAGTTTTAATGACAATGAACAAAGGCAGAATGTGGGCTACAGAATGGGAACTGTGTGCTTTGTAAGAATGGAGAAAAAAAAAAAATTAAAAATCGCTGACCCTTCTGTGAGCGGAAGTTGCTGGTGCTGGCAGAGCTCTGAAAAATAAAGCTGCAGCAGAAAACAACAGCAGCAGATTCAGAGAGCCCCCATTAGGGACCTTTCTTCTAGATCCTGAGTTCTTGTTCTCTCTGACCTACTGAAATGATCTGTTGGAATACAGTGCAAACTCAGGCTTTGGAAATAGATTAAATCAGTTGTGTTTCCAAAATTCATGTATGTGCAGACAAGTAACTATATTCCTGGAACATGCAGGAACTTTTCATCCCCTGAGCTGCACGAATGGACATTTACGCATTTTGAGGGAAGCTGTTTGAAACGGGATTTTTGAAACCTAAGAGAAGTGCACGGTATCCAGTTAGTTGAAGGAAGTGCTTCCCACTGTTCCTTCTCGCCGATAGTTTAATGTTATCTAACACATGGTAATTTTCATTTAATGAAAGCGGTGTGTGTGGGGAGAATCGCTATCTAAAATAAGCAGTTTCTGAGCCAGATCCCTGGCTTGCATCCATTGCCTCTGCACCACCGGTGCACGAGGGAATTCCTCGGTACCGCCGAGCCGCGGGAGCCTGGCCCCCGCAGCACCCTCTCGCTCTGCCTTTCCCGGCGGGGAGCACGCCTGGGATGTAGCTGAGGCTAGGCAGGAGGGATACTTAAACCATTTGTGCATTCTGGCAAGCCCCAACTGCTGAAACAGCCCTTGGGAGGATGTTGCAGCTGAAGGCAATTTTGAACAGTCTGAAGCAGCTCCGTGCTGCTGAGCGGGGTCCCAGCGGGCCCCCACGTGGGATGGAAAGTCCTGAGACTCTTGCAGATTCTTGTTGCTGCACTCGGATCTTGCTGCAGGAGGTGGTGACCGAGTATCTGCACCCAAATATGCTATCAGTAGCTTCAAAAAAGAGAGACAGGCTTTGCTGGATGGGAGTAAAGACGCCTGCCTATCATCTAAACATATCTTCATTTTGTAAGCAAAGCAGTAACTTAATAACACACTGGAAGTAACAGGTATTGCCTGGGAGGCTGAAAGTGAGAACTGAACTAGTGAGCTGTGTTCCACCTGGGATCTGCAAGAGCCTTGAGGTCATTGACAAAGATGTCTTGACTTGAAACTGTAAACTTTCTTTGGGATATGCTCTGCCCTTGAATAATCAAGTACGGAATGATTTATTGACATTTTATGCAGATAGAAGAATCAGTCTAAAGGGAGACAAATACGCTATTGAAATAGGTTTCTTTTTGATGGAAATAAAAATAAAATGCTTGGCTTGTTTCGTATCACGATGTAGCCTGCAACCTTGTACATGTCCTTAGAGAGAGAGGGTTCATACCGACTACAGATATATAACGTTAGCTCATTAAATTTTTCAAATAGTATCCAACACATGCACATTGTGGACCTCATTACTGCTCAATGACAAGCTTGCACAGCCTCAAATTAGTTAAAAACCAGCAGCAATGCAGCAGCATGCCCATATGAAAGCAGAAAATCACTGCTAGAGACGTTAGGCATAACAAATTAAAAGTCTGACAGTCTCACTATACGAAGCTGCTCATGTCTGTCTTCCTTCTCATGTAGTAATGTTCCTAAATACATTGTAAAATATTAAAATGGAATTACACAGTAACTACTTGACTGGAAAACTTTCCCTCACCTGTAATATATGTCTCGCTGCTTTGTTAATATTGCCATTCAGGTACAATTTAAAATCAACAGAGAAAGTTATTCCAGAACCTGCACAAGGAGGTCACAAACTCCCTTTGAAAGCACTGATACTTCCTTTTGTTCACTCTTATGTATCTGATTACAAATTACTAAATCCTACTGCTATTTGAGAACTTTTAGATTCTAATCAGTACTTTGATGAATGTACAGCACAATGATGCAGATGAGTGATGTCACCCTTTATGCATACAGCAACATGCATGGGTGAAAATGCGGAGAAATCGTTCAAAAGCACTGGGACCTTTGTGATCTAGGAGCTTCCTTTGTAGCCAATCCCGACTGTAAATTGTTGCCTAACAACTAGACGTTGTTAAAATGTCTAATTAGATGTTTAAAAAAGTCACATAAATACAAGATGTTCTGCTTAAAATGTGAAGAGTTGCCTGTATGTTAATAAAATAGAATGAAAATCTGGAATAAGGAAATGTTACAGAAATTGACTTAAATAAGAAGGAAACATCAGTAAGCTTCAGCAATGTCAGCAAATTGAAGATCTTTTCTTTAGCATTTAGGAATTAGGTAACTTCCTAACACTTTGTGCTACAGTAAAGGAGACTTTTAATTAAATTAAGTAGAGGTAAACATCATAGCCTTTTTCCATGGAATGAAATGTGATGCAATGAAAGGAAAATGATGTAGCCAGCTGTTAATAAATAAGCAAAAAATTCTTAAAAGGTAGGGTGTTTTTGTAAAATATGATACCAAATCATTGAAGTAAAAATCGTAAGTATAAACATAGTGCTGTGTCTTTTTTTTTGATGCAAATGACATGGTCCTGACATCTTTTAGTCTGTTTAACACGCTTATATTCAGTATTTTCATTGGGTATGAAAACTCCATAGGACTATTCTTTAAACTAAAAGCTGTGCTGAAGGGATGTGAGGACGGTGCTTTGAATTTACGAAGGGGAAGGAATGCAGAGATCTGCCTCTCTGATACCTATTCAACACCAGCTGACATCCCAAAAGGGATAATGCTTGTCCAGTCTTATATAGCCTTTATATTTCTTTGCCTGTGTGGTTTTGCATTATAACGTCAATATTCTTTTAATGTGGATTATGAAGGAGTGACCTTGCCTTATTTTAAAACACACACCGTTAAACTAGGAAAATTGGGGAATTTCCTGTAAAGAGGACTTTCCTGCCACCTTGCACCGTGCACAGGTAGTTGTGTGTGGTGTTCTTCTGAGGTTACCCACGAAAACAATAGCAAGAAAAGGAAATGTAACCGAAGCATACGTTCCTAAATGCTACGGGGTGCACAGAAAAGGGTTCTCTCTAGAGGTGCTGCAAACTGAAAGCAACCACCTTTTAGTAACCTTCCTCCTTTTCTCTGCCGGGGACTGCTAACACTCCCAGCCCTTTAGGCTGGTGCATCTGAAGTACAGGAAAAAGACTTTTCCTGTAGAAGTTGTTTGAGTATCTTAGATATACCTCCTCCCTCTTAGGTAATCAATGCTGCTTATTGGTCGTAAATGTGATTAAGCAATCTGCTGTGCTTGTATCAAATTGGCAATTGAAATAGCGTAAAAATACTAAACCACTTGTAAGTTTGTCAGCAGAACTGAACAGATCTTCTATGGTACTATCTGCGATCATAGTTATACGTTTAGTGTAGTTTGTTTTCAGTTCAAGAGAACTAGAAACCAACTTCTGCACTCTTGTAAATTTGGCCTATATCCCTTTATTTTTCTATCCCGTTCTTTCTGAGTTAATGTATGTGTATTTCTACGACTCCAATTGTCTATGCTGTTTTATCTGGGAAGGCCGTTATACAAATCTAATGCTTTCCCCAGCCGCAAATAGGTTCTCCCTGCAGTGTGTCACTTTTCATTATCATGGGGTGATGTCTTTTCAACACTTAAGCATGTCATGTCACCACATGATTAACATTTAAAGCACTAGTACACTGCTTTTAGCAGTGAAAGTCAGTATTACTTACCTACTTGGTTCCCTTGTTGATTGTAATATGGGAAGTCACTATCCTCTGACTGGACAAATTTCTTTCAAGTGAGCTTGAAATAAACACGGGTAGTAACACAGTATCAGTTCAGTTCATTCCCCCTCCTTCCTCTTCTTCCATCATGTCTAATACATCTGATGCGCTTCAAAAGATCCTGGGCATAAGATAAGCTGTAAGAAGTCTCCAGTTATTTCTAAAGAGATCAGGGAGTCTGAGACATTGGAAGGGGTCACCTTGAATCTGTGTAAGTATGAAAAAAGCAGGCATGTTAGCCAGGATGGTCTGTCTTTATGCTTTTTATGCTATAAAGTGGGGCATTACTGTGGCTTGGAAGGAAGGGTTTTTATGATCAAGAGCAGAAGAAAAGGATTTAGAATTGTTAATATACTGCTTGAGTGCTTAGCCATTTATATTTACAGTAATTGCTTCTGGGGAAAAAAAAGGAAAAAAGACCTTTTCCTGCCAACATGTAGGAAAAAATAAAGGCTGATTGAATTAAGCCTGGGAACCAGTTTGATTAGAAATTGAAACAAATCTCCTAGGACTCTAGGAACCTGATTCATTTGTGGCATTCCTTCCATACTCTAATGGGCTCTAATGCTTGATAGGGAAAGATAAGAAATGCTAGTTTCTGAAAACAGCTGTTGTGGGTTTGGTAGGTTGGAACCACATTTTGAGAGCTGAATGTAAACCATAAATATGTGGACATGCAGGCAAGTCAGATTGTTCCTCCAGATATGATTTGAACCAATGGTCGTTATTTCAGAAAAGTTCACAAAAAAGCACTAGAATTACACCTTTCACTTTTGGAAAGAAAAGCAAGACCACCATTATTCCAGCGTGTGATACTGTATAAAATGTCGGTAATGTATAATGGCATGTGTACGCTATATGACTTTTAATAGGCACTTGGAGGTACTACATATCAGCATTTCGGTATTTTCTGTTTATTGAACTGTAGCCCAGTGCCATTTTGCTGGGATGGTGCAAGTATTGGTTTAGAATCTGATTAAAATAAAACCATTTCTGTTCTACTCCTGTTAACGTAACTCAGGCCTTCAAATACCTGAAAAATCATGACCCCACTTTCTAACTTTTCCATCACTCGTTAAAACTTGTAAGGAATATTTGGCTATTAGTTCCTTGCAGGGCTTGGAGCCCTTCGCCTCTAGCATCGTTCCCAGTGCAAACTTGGAAATGAGATTCTTGAGGCGTGAGCTGAGAGCAACCAAATCCTTTGGTCACTAGACGTAGGAGCATGCTTCACTTCCTTGCTTTCTCACTCCTGTTACTTCTACTCATCACAGATAAATTAGGTCAAAACTCCTCAGCCTGTCCCTGATGTAACCCGCAGCTCGAAGACTTGTGTATCGCAATCCCAGAAGAGAGGCTGTGAGGATGCAGGTAAAGGTTTCCCAACCCACTGCGTTATTATAATCCCTAGGCCTCATGATACCATGTGCAGAGGCAGAAAAACTGCTTGGCGATGACTTGTCTAAAGAGCTACCTAAGATTATGTATTTCTGGTATTTTTGCAAGTTTTGCAAGTCGTGGACAAAACCAAAAAAGTCGCATGTAGAATCACTGTATTAAATGGCAGTGGAAGTATACAAACACTGAAACAAAGAAGAATATTTATGGTGCATTTGTGAAACACAGGTTAGGAAAGGAGTTTCCACCAGTCTTGCAAATGAACTCTGTGTTCTTGCATATTCTTAAATAGAAAAGTGAAAGTTTTCATATATTGGTGATTGTAGAGATAGTCTTTTTAAAAAGAAGTTGTGTAATAACAAATATGTTTCACAGGTAGCTCTGTTTTCCAGGTAGCTCTTTGAAAACGACAAATTAACAGTGATTATAGTTTTATATAATGTATAATTATCTATTATTTACAGAATAAAGAGTGACTAGTGAAAGTCGAGGTCATGCCATAACATGCAGTACATGACGCGCCAGAGAAGAATACTTTTTTATGTGGCCGCTTCTTTCATCACTCAGAAATTGTGGGAAGATAGTTCTAAAATACAGCCTTGATAGGCATTATATTTCAAACTGAATTTCATGAAGCAGACAGCGCAACAACTAATTAACATTGACTTAATTTTTAAAATCTTAAAATGCGTGGGTTTTTTGGTATCAGCTAATGGTAGTAGAGTCTTGTTGAATGCCATTTTGATTGGATTATTTTTATGACTTTTGACACATTATAGAGTATATGCCAGAACTGAACCATGTAAATTCAGCCTGCATTTTGGAAAACAAGTTTTCACCAACGTCAGTGTGTAATGGAATGGTATTTGATAATTTTGCAACAATTGCAAAATGCAGCTAGTCAAAGAAAAATGTGTAAAGAATTATATGCATGAGGTGTGCAGGAGCACTTTGCATAAAAAATTTTGTGCAAATAGAAATAAAACTCCCCGTGTGGTGTAACCTGGAAGTGTAATGCATAGAAACTGTATGTGTAGTTCTGAGAAAACTTTTTATAACCTGGCTTCCTTAGAGCAAATTCATCCTATTATACCAGGATGATATACTGAAGACAGATCTGTCTTCTGCCTTAGCAACACAAAACTTGTACAAAAAAGAGGTAATCTGAAGCATTTGAATTATACCTGTCTACAAATCATTGAACTTAAAAATATGAAATTTATTCATTCTATTCAAGAAGTAAATGCAATAAAAAGCTGATGAGTTAGCGGGTTCAGTTGAAGGTTATATGACATTTACCAAACATTTTTGTGACCCAAATCTGTGGACCAGATGAGAGGGATAGGGGGAAGACAGTGATGCATAGCTGATGTTTCAATACATTCTTGTACATTTTCTGTGGTTTCCCATTGATTTGGTTGTGTTTGATTAGATCTGCTGGATGGCTCCACGCTCACTTGGACACTGCCCACTACATTCTTGCGTGCACTTGATGATACTATGGTTGTTGGTTAAAAGCTGTAGAATACCTCACATACCTAAAAGAGCCCAAATAATTTTTAAAGGGATTTGTGGACAGGATTTCAGCCTCAGGCTTAGCAAAAAGTAAAGATTCATTTATCACTGGAGACTGAGGAGGGAGGAAGGAATGAAGGAAGCTGGGAAAGGGAAGGACAAGGAGGCAGTGGAAAGGTAGGCAAGAGAAAGTGAGAGAAAGCATCAAGTGTAGAGGTATGAAGGAGTGAGATGAGTATAAATGGAGCAAAAAAAAAATGCAGTCAGCCGTATTGTTTTCCTTTGCTTTAAATGCCTTGTAAGCAGAGCAGTCAACAGGCAGATAGTTATACCAGCAGGCACTTTAGATTATATTAGGGTGCAAGGCAAGCTTTGCTCTCCATGGTTTGTGATATCATTTGAGCCCCCTTAAAGGATAAATGATATAATTTGTGATGTGACTCATAGAGGAAAGCAGATAATCAGTGGTGTGCCATAATACAAGTGAGAAAAAGACAAAATAACGGCCAAAGAGCAGTTACAGTAGACATGGTGTTCCTTTTGGCTTCTGATACTGTTTATTATATAGTATTATCATTATTATTTGCTAATGTTATCATATCACCTAGTGACAAAAATTCAAGGCTTGGAGCCAGGATCCTAGACAAAACAGCCTAATGCTTTATGGCAGTTTCTTCCTTTGTTGCTTATTAAATTGTTTCTGTGAATGAAAATAATGATAACAACAAGGAGAAATGTACACCATGCTGTGACCAATTTCCTGCCACACTGTGAGTGATGCACAGAACTGCCTTCTGCAGCTGTAATGATGCTCTGGGATGAAGGGAGCCTGAATGCGGACCTTAAGAGTGCGGCTGGAGTGACCTCCTGAATTGCACTGTTAACACTGAGAAGACAGATGACTCAGTTCTTCAGACTGCACAGCTTCCCGTATAATGAAAAACAAAAATACAAGAAAATAGGTCTGACAGGGCTGGTTGGCATTCAGACCGCGGTTTCAGTATTGATTTGCTGTGGGGATATCAGTTCTATGGTGAAGTTAAAAACTTCCTAGCTTACCATCTGTATACGCATTTTGCTGCCTTTTCTCTTCCCGTGTTTTTATTTATTAAATTATGCTAAAGGACACCAGAGCAAATCCCTGATGAAAATGAAGTGCCCTGTTTTTTCCAATAAATGGATAATATTTTTAAAAAAGGCTATCATATGCAGTTTTATGCAGAGCCTTGAGCTATGCTATGTGTCATGTTTTTCTAAAACCCTTTTGTTAATACTTTTGTAGGCAGACTTGAGAACTCCAAGAATTAGCTAATGTTACACCAGTAAAAATGTTTCTTGAAAAAGACAGATATAAGGAACATTTCTACTGGGGATTACGTTTGCTCGTGGTTTTTTTTTTTTTTTTTTTTTCCATTAGATCATGCTTCTGTGGAGTTCCTAGACGCTTACTGGAAGATCCTGCTGGCTCTTGGACTGTGATGCAGAATGTCCCTTACGTTCATTAGTAGCTTATATTGGAAGCAGAGGACTTCTGAGCTTTTCAGCTGTAATTCAACAACATTAGTCTTAGGCAGGAAAGTGAAAATTTATTTACTGAAAGTAAAATATTTGTTTTGGCCAGGATGCAGTTTTTGGCACTAGTACTGACGCCTTTTAGGTCGAATTATGGTAGGCTAGTAAGCCTGTGATTACAAACACAGGCGAATTTAATAAAAGTTCAGTCCGATCTCATTCCTCTTGGTGTAAATCCAGAGTATTTTGCTGAAATCCATTGCCATCTGACCAAACTTTGTGTTTCTATGGTCTGCTAGTGTACATAGTATTTGGTGTGATCTGCTCAGGGTACGCGTATATTTGAATTTTCTCATTATCATAGAAAGTAAGAAAAAATAGCCAACCCGCTTTATAATTAACGATGAGTGTAATGACAACCTAGCAATCCTAAGCAGGTGACATAAACTCATGTTCCTGATGTGACAATTATCTGTTTTAGTAATAATAATTAACAGCAACAACAATAATGCAGAAGTGACCTCCTGAGGAAAGTATTACTATCCCTTTTATGCAGACAAACTGAATCCAAGAGGTTAAACAGCCTGCCCCGTACTTCCACATAAGATGGAAATGAAACGTGTGTAGACAAATGGTGAATTGTGTCACGTGCATAGTGTTACTTGTGACTTTTAGATCAAGCTTTGTTGTACTTACACTTTAAAGCTCGTGGAGGTAATCAGACCAAGACTGGGTACTTTCCTTCCCTACAAGATGAAACTCCTCTATGTCCTACACAGGAGATTAGTTTATTAAAGAACCTGTGCTTCATTGCACTCAATATTTTCTGCTTGTATGTAATGGGATGTCTTTTTCCTTTGTTTTCTAGTTGGTCACCATGCTTCCTTTTTGAAGAGGACAGCTGCTAGCAAGAGCCATACAGTTCCTGTAAAAGTTGTCCTTATATCTGGCCTTTGACAGCTCAGAGAAGACAGTAATCGTAAGTTTGGAGGCCCTGAGGGTTACTCTCCATGTTTTCCAGGAGACTGTGTAGGCAGTAAATGCTGGTATTTTGCACAGTGGTCACCCGCTAGAGAGCTGGGACTACCTGCGGATGCTGGGCCATGCAGAGCTCTTGTCACTGCAGAATTGGCACTCCCATCCAGAAGAATTAACAGAAATTTTACTCCAGAGTTTCACCTCTCTTTTGAGTAACCCAGCCCTTGGACCAGAATTTGCGATTTTGATTCCCTAAATTGAGACATTGGAAACAGGAGCCGGATACATAAACTTAATAGAATAAACTTGCTGTGGAGGCTCTGAGCATGCTGTGCTGATAATGTCAAGCACCTTGATGCAGATACTTCAAGCTCAGCGGTAGGTATGTAGATTTAGCAGCTAAGCCTAAGAGTTCTGGTTTACACTTTGAGATCTGGTCTATGCTTTTAGATGTCAGAAATTGTTTAAGTGGCTATTAGACCTGCAACAAATTGCAGTGGAAAGATCAACAGAGCATGGAGAAGCTCTGTTTACAGGGTACCAGAGACCACTTGCATAACAAGCCTGTCAATGATTTATAAAGTGTACAGACACAGTACCACAGAAAGTCTCACTCAAAACAATTGGTTACTCATTAACATATTGTTTCAGTGATCTTCACATCTTACTGGATGTGCTGGACAGCAGGAAGGCCTGCCCATCTCTTTAGCACCTGATGATCCTTGGACAACTTAGTTGCCCTCTCTGTAAATTAATGTCAGCTTTCCTGCAGAAGTATAGGACTGCCTACTGAAGTACAATGTCTGTTTTATTTGAATGTTCTCTGGGAAACAGTTTAGAGAGCATCCATATCAAACAATTTCTGCACTGCAGTATTTGTACCTCGAAGAGTTAGGTCAAGGGTTTTGGATCAAAGCCTAGCTGAGACTGCATACATCATGGGGCCCAGGGAGAGAAGCATTAAATTTCTTGCTTAAAATTGGCTGTTAAATGCAAATGCATCATCCTTTGTGTTATATAAAATCCAAGCTGAGTGTTCTATATTTTCTTGAGGCAGCAAACTGTTGAACAGACTCCCCTTCATTTCAAGGTCTTTCGATCAGGCTCTTGATGAATTCATTAAGCTATATATTCATTATAGGTGATGAAAAGTATATAACCTTTCCGGGAGGGAAGTGGTCTGTTCCATAAATAAATCTAGCCCTGTAAATTAAAGATGTGCTAGAATGAAATACCTGGATCCAACAGTGTTGTAACTTGAGCAAGGCAAGTGTTTGTAATGGTAGCTTTGGGAAGGAGGCTACTCACAGTGGAATGGATGAACCTTACAAAGTGCCCTGATGGTCTAAAAATCCAGGCTGCACTGGATCAGGGGAAGAAGTAAATTCCAGAATCAAGGTCCCTCAGGGAGGAAGCCCTGCCAGAGTTTCTCTTTTGCTGTATATTGAGCTCCTGTCTGAGCATGACCTCAGATCAAAAGCAGTGCAGTACTACACTAACAAAGAGGCCTAACAAGTAGGAAAGTTTAGGATTATATTCTGAGAGGTCGTCTCTTATGATCTGTGTCCTTTAGGAGATCAAAGGACAGGGACTCATGGAACACTCTCCTTGTTTAATTTGCTCTATTTAATACTGAGACCCTTGCTTTCTGTATTGTTTGCAGTTCCTCATGACTATGAAAACTGGCTTCAGCATTGAAAGCACTGTAGTAGTGTAAGGAAGAATTAACAAGTTGATGAGTTCCACATATCCATGTTGGCCAGAAACATTGAAAAGTACATGGTGTTTCTCACTGTTGTTTTCAGGCCAGCTACTATCAGGTGGCAGCTAAGTACTTAACCAGATCCACATCCAGTAATGTCAGGTGAGAAACAGCAGGCGTACTCCTACACAAGAAGGTCCGGTATAGCCTTTGCCATATCTTGCTAGTGATTTTCCTGACATGCCAGTACAACTTTGGCTCTCTGTAGTTTATACTTCATGTGTATCCTAAAAGCAAAACATCAGTCAGCCCCTAACTTAACCGGAGACTTCAAAAAATCCCCAGTCCTCTACTTGTATTATCAAGATTTCAACACTTCAATGTTGGGTTTGTTTTGGTTTTGTTTTTTTTTTTCCCCTCCCCTCCACTTTCAAATGAACTGTGAAGCTTTGCATACTTTGGTGCTAAATGTAAGAGCACTGCAGATATCAACCCAAGGCACCATTTTCTGACCTTTTTCTCAGTTGCAGCTTGCTCATGGTATCATTATCAAATTTGTTGGCGCAACGAACTGGCTACAATTGGTATACTCCACAGCACTCGCTATAGTGGTTGGATGCTGATGAAGAATGTTTTATAGCAATGTCAGTGTTACAGCATTTCAGTGGTTTTTCTTAATGATTGGACACAATCCAGTCACAAACATGTTAGGATACAAATGTAATCTGTGTTCGTGGAAAAATAAACATCCCAGCTAAGACCGAAGTAAATCCTCCTCAGTACTGAATGTGACCAAGGTATGAGCCAGATTGAGTATGGAGAAACAAATATTGTCCTCATATAATAGTTCATATGAAAGCTGTACTGTATTAAATCTGTAGTTTTTTTACATTTGAGTACCAATTCATGACACAACCAACTTAAATCTATTAATTGCTACCTTAATTTTTTTAAATTGGGACCCTCCCTCCCCACTCTCTCCCAGTAATTGAATTTTGATCCCATGGAACCAGCTCTGCTCTCAGTGAAGCTCTCAGGAGCCCTGCAAAGCTACCGTAGACAAAGGGGCTATAGTCGGTCACTTACCAGACACAATGTACTTTTTTTTTACAGTTTAATGTAGACTCAAAATAAGAGCCACATTTTTTAATTTTAGCATGACAAGTCATGTGCACCCACAAATCATGCTGTTGTCATCAGGGTCTTAAAAAAACATATTTCTTGAAGAAAAAGTAGACTAACGCAGTTAAACAAAGTACATTACAGGAGAATGAGAGGAAAATCCACAGAGGCTGAAGGGGAAATTAGTTTACTACTTATTAGTAACTTCTAAAATCTCTCTTCTGTGCCCTGAATTATTAAATAGTGGGCTGGAAAAATGTAGTCTTCCTGCAAGAATGCATTGCTTTCTTCAGCATAAATATCAGTGTCTTAAAATGAAAGTTTGTCAGTACGTGAATTGTACTCTTATTGTGGTGCAAGCAAATGCTCTGTGGTATTGAAAGAGTTTTCCTTAATAAAATGCAGAGGCTAGAATGGTAAATCTTTTGAAGTTGCTCCTAAACATGTAATATTTAGCTTGAGAAGCAATAGTGAGGAAATGAACATGATAAGAGCTCATTCAGTAACAGCCCTAAATTGATTATTTCCTTCCTTATGTAAACTTATCAGTCAGCCCTTTGGGCTCACTTCCGAATACCAGCTCAGCACAAGAGTCTTATCACAAGGAAATGGAATGTAAAAGCCCTGACAAATTTGATAAGGCACGTACTTTGGTTACGATCCTCTCTCTCCCCTCCTCCCTTTTAAATAATTCATCTGCACTAAAAGGGGAGATGCCCTTCCTCTAACTTTTGTATAAATATAAGTTGATGTTGTTACATTCAGCATAAACCCTGGTTATTTATTCTGCTGATTTCTCAGAATATTCTTAGGTAAAGAGACTAGAAGATATATTGACACTTATAAGCAGCTTTGGAACGGAGTGGCATAGTGCTCTGAATAGATTATTTCTGAGTTTTGAGAGACGCTCGTATGTGTTTTAGACACAATCTAAAGATTGTAGGTAGAGCGGATACTGTAGGAAACTTAAGACACTCTGGTTTTATTTGCCACCTATACCCCTTTACTCCATCCATGATGCCATGGGTCTTGCATCTCCATGTGATGTCAGAACCCAGACTGAATAAGGATCCAACAGCTCACAGTACAAAAGCCAAACAAGCAAACTAAAAAAAACCTGCCATACAAACACCAAACCACACACACAAACGCATATATGGCAAAAGAAAACTGACAAGCGAGCTCTACCCGCCAGCCACCACAGCTTTGCAGAACTTTGCAGTTCTAGCAGCCAGAAAAACAGCAAAGCAGTCCAAAATACAAATTTAACTTCATTCACTTGTCCCAGTAAAGTAATAATTTCAAAGTGTACGTAACAAGTTTTGTGGTTCATTGCATACCAGGACAGCAAAGCCTGATAAAAGTGCTCAAATGACAGTACTGTTTTTGTTTGAGATGTGATGACATGCTCCTTAAGCAAATGTTATAGGCAGCAAATCCATGACCCAGTAAAATACACTCCAGACCATCAAAGTAGTTCTACAGCTTGATGAAATCCACTCGTCTCTAGCAAGAATGACCTAAAACTCTTTAGAGGAAAAAAAAGTGTGGTGGAATTCAGAAAGAATGTTTTTTAAGCAAACAGTGACATACCAAAGTTGAGTGTAACTTTTCCAGTGAAACCTAAAGCTAAGCCAAACTTACCTGATTTATTTTTTCCACAGAAACTCAAATCTTGAGTCGCTTTATGCAAATTGGGGAAAAGTTGTGACTGAAGCTGGACTGACATATGATTTTGATTGGCTACTTAGCCAATTCTTTGAGGAATACTCATCATCCAAACAATGTCATAAATCAAGAGGGGGCTTAATCCTGGCAGTGTTGAAGTTTGTGGTGAAGATACCATTGATTTTAATAGAGTTAGGATTTCTCCAAAATTTTCATGATGCTTTCCATGAGGAAGCCCCTAGACTTCTTCACAAGACATCCTAAATTCTTACTGTAGAATAAAAGGTCTGTTGCGATGGCAAGTATATTTGGTGAAGCAGTGTGATTGTGACAGAAAGAAGACTGGAAAAAGGTCATGGAGCAAATCCAGAACGTACCTATGTGCACATGAGCACCCAAAGAAAAGGAAGGCTTTCTGATGGAAGACTCGGGGTCAGAGTAGGTGAATCTATGTTGCCTTTGCTCTGTCTCTGTGCATAATATGAACTTTCATAACTCTTGTGCTTTCTACGCCATACTGATATCACCAACAAACTGTATGTACCAGTAAGAAAATCTTGTTAATGTTTTGTAAAAAAAAAAAATCAGAATTAGAAGGGATAAGGAAAAACTATAAATTTGCAAAGCGAATGCTAGGTAGCAAAATAAAAAAAGAGGGTGTAACTGTCATTTATGTTTTTGGGCCTACAGCAGCAAAGTCATCAGGGAAAGGAATTACAGTAAGAGATACTATCTTCTTTTAGTGCTGTATTTCCTATCTTAAATTAATAGTGCGTAGGATTTTCATTATAATTGATACAATCATTTGTGAGTCTATTTTGTTACACAAGCAAGTAAAGAGCGCTTTGCTGCTCTGTGAAGCCTGGCTTGTTTTATGGAGTTTAAATTAAGGCCTTCAAGATATTAGTAAGGTGGACAAATACTGTTGCTGAAATTTTCAGTCCAACAACCAAACTGGTGTTCCAAGCAGAGATCACATGGAAGGGCTTGGACTTTGCATCCATTTCTGTAAATGCTGATGTTTGTGTTTAACTCCATAGGAAAAAAAGTTTAGTGACTTCAGGTACTCTACAGCAACTGGCTGTAGCAAGCATGCGTGGGTTTTACTTTGTGACACAGAGCTCAAGCACTGGAGAAGTGCAGAGCAAATAATCAGATGGTCTGTAACACAGCATAACCTCTGTTCATTATAGGCTTTATTGGTAGTGATAAAAATGAGAGGGTGGCATTATACTAATCAGTCATTGATTGCTTGGAGGTAGAGACAGGGTAAATTTAGAGAGAGCTTTCAGAGATAGTTCCCAGCAAAGCTCAGTCATCCATGATATGCATGGCTGAGCCTCTTCAGGTTGGATTCTGCCACCTTTACTGAATGTAGTACTATACTACGAGAAGAGGCACATCGGAAAATTTTTGTGGTCTGCTGGAAGGTGGTAGAATTCGGTATTTATTTAGGTCAAATAGACTCAAGTACTTGGAGACCTGGGGAACTTATGTAATGCACTGGCTAAGTGAGCGTGGTATGAAGGAGCTACATCCTGCACAGCTGAGGAGAGGCGCGGATGGAATAACTGCATACTCTCCGAGTAGGTGTCTGCCAGTATTTCATGGTGATCTGGAGACAATTGTGTGGCCAGAGACTTTCTAATAAAAAGGTCTGCAGAGTCCCAGTGCAAAAAACCCCACACAACTCTCCGCAAAACTTACAAAAACAGACCAAACCAGAAGATTGAAAAAGAATTTTGTATCTTGTGCTTATTAATCATGAGGTTTTGGAAACATGTGAAGATCACCTACTACTCGGGCCAGCCTTCAGGCTTCTGTACTACTTTGAAAGAGTTTGGGCTGAATTCAGGTCTCGGGTATTTTAAAAGATAAACCAATACATGTTGTTGTCTTGAAACATGCAGGAAATGTTTTAAGGAGTTCAGCTTGTCTGTTTGGGTCAAGTAGAAGGGCATAAAGTCAGGCTGGTTTATTAACTAACAATAAGTATGTTTCCTTCTCTGCTAAACAGGCACACATTGTACGAAAACAATATGGAACGCATGTGCAAGGATTCTGTCAGGTAACTATATGTTTATAGCCAAAATTAATTGCAAGATAGTTTTCTTGTACCTGAATTCAGCTTTTGAAAGAGCATTTCCATTACTTCTCTTTGTCCTTTTTTACAAGCTACACTTTTCCCACCAATTAAATATAATTCCTGCTAATAGATGATCCATTTTTGGCCGTGTTGCCAGTCCTGAATAGTTGCTGTAAAAGATGCAAATCTTGAAACAAAATGTGTTTATTTTATACTGTAGTTCTAGTGCTAGTTATGTATTTATAAGATATCTGAAGCTGCATCATACATTGTCACCTGCATTTCCAACAAGCAAATAAGAGGTCAGGTGAGCAACATGTGTTCACCTTGTGGGTGATTCAAGGGAGTGGTGTAACTCAGGAGTCTCTCCGCCAGCTGGTGTGATAAGCCATGAGGTGACGTATACGTAGTGCTCTGTGCCAGGCTCAAGCGCTAAGGAACAGTGCAAATGTTGTGTAATGTGGGGGGGCAGCGTGTAGCTGCTCCAGTGAGAAAGTTCCCAGGGAAGGGTTGTGGCCTATCTTACCTGTGTGCTTCACACGGCAACATCGTGCTGTGGAAGCAAATTATTATCACCTCCTGGGGCCATCTTCTCAGTGTTGTTTAGAACCCTGTGACTGGAAGTGTTATTGTCAGATCAGGTGCAGGTCATCCTTTGTATGAGAACTCTTCTGCTTGCTTCAGAACCAGCTGTTTGCAGTCAGCCGGGGGTATTTAGCTCATATTTTTGTTTCTGTGGACATCTAATACAGGTGAGACAATCGAGATCTGAATCACTGCCAATATAAGTAGTAAAAATAACTGCTGCAGACCAGATTCTTATCCATCTCAGATTGTATCATGTAATAAGCCAAAGCTATGATCTACAGTGGCTTCACAACTAAGCTGGAGATAGGCATTAAATTGACCTCTGGCTTAATGTAGTTGTTCAGTGTGGGTTCCGTTATGACCCCATGAGGGGCATAACAAAGAACATTGCACACCCATCTGTGAAGTTGCTGTATTTTAAATGTATGTTAAATTCTCCACTCTATAGAAGCTGTACCATGGAGCAGACATGCTTCCTCTTTTGGAGAGTTAATCTCATGAATTAGCATTACAACAAAGCCTGCAGAACCTACCTCCCCTTCCATTTCCTTTTCTTTTGTGGTAGATCAGTTATTCACACGACATTCTTAGTTTCTGGAACCACCTCTTTGTTTTGCAAAACCTTGTTCCACCCCTGCTGTCTAGTAGAGACCTGTTCCAAGCTGTGTTCCACCGGCTGGGAACACGCACAGGCAACAAAAATGCTTTTCTTACAAAACAGTCTTTGCAAGCATTGTATCTGCTCCCCGCCCTAAAGAGTAAAGATTTTGTTGAGAACAAGTAGAATTGTATGCATTTCCCTTGGGATATTCACCTTAGCAGCTTCAAAAACTGTTACTAAAAATCTGCATTTGAGGAAATGGCCTATACATCAAAACAGGTGAAGAGATTTCTCAGACATCTTCTGTCATGATCTGTGACACTTCAGTGCTAGTCATTTGTGCTACCATGGGAATACGTTTCTAAAATAGCATGCATTGTTCTGCTTTTAATGGTTCAAAAATCTTGAGTCAATTCTGTGAAGTACCTTTTGCTTAATTACATCTAGTATTAGAGTTTCCATTCCTTCAGGTACTGGATTCCCTGCTAGAAATTACACCTTTCCTTTCATAACCAGTAATCATAATAACTATAATCTACACTCTGTACATTTATTTTGTGTTGACTCATTGACTCTTGAGATTCGCATATCCAAAGGTGACTTTGTCCTGATGCAAATACATGGATATTCCATTCCCAGGCTCTGCAATGCCTTGTGTAACTTCAAGAGGAAAACTTATGCTAACATGGAAGACAAGGAATATTAGAAATGCTTGTTATAAAGTTGGGAACAAGTCTGGCCAAACCTCAGATACTTTTTCTTTTGGATGGAATGGAAACAGAAAAAATATTTTAAAGGAACTGACTGTGCGTAAGATGTCAGGCTTATAGAGAAATTTGTTTATTATATTATAATTATATATATAATTATATATATATTATAAAATGTTTTGCAGAAGATGTGTTTTCATTGAAGGCAGTGAACTGAATGAGACTAAGATAAAAACAATTATTATTTTTAAAAAAGTCAGTAACCGCTGTGTCTCATCCTTATGCACCTGTACTGGTGCCATGTAGATGGTTTCTGCATCACGTCTGTTCTATTGAAATTGAACATGCTTTTTAATTGTCTGAGGGCTTGCTGAGAAATTGGTTTGTTAGGGTTACTGCAAATAGAAGATCTTAGTAGTCAATTATTTCTTTGTCTAAAAGAGGTCATTACATTTGATGATAGAAACTGTCAATGTATAAAAATATACAACTGAATGGAAGGTGAGAACAAACTCTGACAAGTGTAGTATATGGCCAGTGCTCTTGACAAGACACAGAATTAAATTGAGCAAATGGCTCATAAAGCTCATTTAGCAGGAGGACAGTAAAATCCTTCCTTTAAGGTGATTTAGCTTTCTAGTAAGCATTTATATGGAGACAGGGGTCTACCCTGGTAGATGGGGGTGCTTGCTTTTACTAGGCACTGCAGACAGCACTGCAATATAACTTTAGTTTATTGTGGCACTAAAACTATTAAACTGTTACAGTCTTTTTTTCACTTGAAGTGAGGGTTGTCTCTAACCAAAAGGGGATAGCCATTCTTTTCCTATGCTGGCTATTGTTTTTGATGGACAGTCATCTCTGCATCTTTTTTAAAAGCATGAGTACACTTTGTGCTAGATGGCTGCAAGGGAAAATAATATAATTAGAGAGGTTGATCAGTAACTCACAACTACAGTAGCTCCACTTAAAAAAAAAATGTTAAAACAGTTACTTCGTTCTCTGTCTTATTGATTAGCATCATCCAGATGATCAAGATTAGTGAGGGACAGCCACAGGGCTGCCCAGCTTCCTGGGGGACGAGACAAGAGCTATGGTGGGTGCAGAGAGAGCCCGGGTTAGGAGCCCTCCCATGAGGATGGGGATCTGACTGATGTCCCAGGTAGCAGATAGCTGCGGTGGCTGCGGCCAGGCGTGCCCCCAGGAGGCAATTCCCTCTGTGGATAGGTGTGGGTGTTGGATATGTGGAGTCCCCAGATCCCTTGGAGTCAAGTCCCCAGTAAGGCAGCTGACCATGTTGGACTGAGATGGGGGGCTGTCTCACCAGACTGCTCCTGAGAGGCAGCAGGCCCTCTGTCTGGTGTCCTGGCCTGCTTGTGTCCACCACTGGTGTGCCACCACTGCTCGTGGTAAAAGACTGCTCCTGCCAGCTGTGCCCCTACCCGTCCAGCCCCCATATGGCGTGTGGCTCCTGTGAGGTGCCTGCCAGGCCCACGGTCCTGGGTTCACTCAGTTGTTCCAATTTCCATGCTTATTCTGGGGAGGTGCATAAAAACTCTCATTCCGACTTGCAAAAGTGTTTTCCAGAGTCACTCTGAGGTCACAGAGTCCTCTGAGTCACTGGGGTCACTTAGACATAACCTAAGTGTCTTTAAGAGTCCTTTGAAAGTTACTGGCAGTATTTTCTCTGACCAGGTCACTATCTGCTTACTGAAAAAGAGGATGTTTTGTAATACTAGCACATTTTCTGTCAAACTGAATGAGATAAAGGTCTTGCAACATGAAAGTCCTTATTTGGACTGAAAGCTCATCTTTTAATTCATAAGTTGGTTGAGAATAAAATATATCTAAGAACACTGACAAATCAAGACTTTCAAAACCAGATTTACAATAATGTTTGAATCTCATGTAAGCTTTAGATCAATTCTTTATTGATTTTATTCAACTTCAGATAGAGTATTTAGATGAAATAAGATTTCCCTTCCCATAACAATCCTTGTGTTGATTAAGAAGACATATACACTCTGTTATTACCCACCACTGTTACAGAAGCTTTCACATACCTGCTTTGTTGAGAAAAAAGAAACAGAAAAAGGAAAAATATAGGTTGCCATCACGGGCAAGCACCAGTCTGAAATTGAAGTCAGGTGTGTGGATCTGGTTCAGCATGACAGAAATCCTAGTGCTGTGCAGAGCCTAACCCAAAGAAGGACCCTATCGGTGCTGCTAGCCCCGGATATGACGCTGACCAGTGATGCAAACTAGCTGGCATTATAAACCATGTCTGTGAGTCTCTCCTCAGCAGAGTAGCCGCCTCATTCCCAAGAAAGTCTCAGCTGTAATCTGAACGTTTTAGTTCAGTCCAGGAAAATCAAGAACTTGCAAACTAGAACACGTCTGTCTCATACGGACACCAACAATGTGCTTTAAGCTGTCTTAGAGACTTTTTCTGGATCTGGTTTTTTACCATTTGCTCTATGACAAATTCTAGTATACTCATATTAGCAGATTGTTCTTCTTCTCCACAAACCCCACAAAACTGACTACATTTTCTACTATATCTATCTCACTCCAAGACAGAAGAAAAAATTGTAAAGTCTCATTTATCCCCTGTTAGCTAGGTCAGAAACCACTGTTTATGTCAGGCCTATCATTAGTCAGGTTGACCAGTCTACCCTGGCGTACTTGACTTTAAACCCATACCTAACTTTAACTCCAGCATGATGGTTCTGTTCAGATCAGACCTTTATGATTTCAAGCCCTTGTGATCCTTCTGAAGACACTCACTAATCTGGGACTTCGAGTCATTTCATGTCTTTTGTAGCTGTATAATTGAGCATTATACAAAACGCTTAAAATCTTATTAAACCATTGGCTGTGTTTAATAGCTAACAAAACTAAACAACAAAATAAGAGCAGTAAGCCAGCCGGTACGTTAGGAAAACATGGCAGACTTGCACAGAATGTAAGCTCTGCTTCTTAAGTGGATGAGATGGACAATTATTTACTATATTTTGAAAGCACCTGGCACTAAGTCTATTGGCCATCAGGACAACTTAAGTGAAAGTGGTGTTTATGACAGTGCCATGTTAAGTGGATTTGAGTGCAACAGAAATAAACAGAACAGCCTCTGGAAAAGTTTCAGGACTTTCAGACTGGCGAGTGCTCTGGTGTTGCATACAGCTCATGTCATTTACTAGGAGCCAAACACTCAGCACAAATGACAATATATGCTTTTATGTTTGTTGGTTTCTTTCATTTATTTTTGTCTGTTTCTGTTGTAAAGAAGGTGGATTTCATAGAGCTATATTAGTGTGCTACCTCCCCTCTCACTTAAAAACAATCTCTAGCCTGCCCATCTGACAGATCCTACATCTTTCAAATGCACGCCTTTGCTCTCCTCCTCATAGGGAAAACTCTCCTTTGCTGCTCTACTTTGTATCTGACACGAACTAGACAATTCTGGTTTCCTTTAAATGAGGTAAACCGTTTAAATTTTTACTAACCATTGCGATATGTGCTGCCTGCTTTTCAGAAGTGGTATTTTGGTAGATGATCTATCTAAAATGGACAGATTGCATGCTACAAACTCCAGGATGTCATCACCTTGCAATCTTGCATCTTGCTGGCAAAGCCTGCAAGATTTGCCTATTGGCTGTTTGCTGCAACTAGAAACATCTTTCTAGCCATAGAATGGGCCTCCCATTACTCCTAGCCAGATATTACTTCTTCATTTCAAATGAAGAATGTCAAATGATTTCTGAATTCAGCATTTTACCCAATTTACCAGACCCAGCAATTTCAAGAAGTCCAAAATGGAAATCCAGAACTTTGTTTTCAGGTCAAAGATAGTGGTGGAGGGTTTGTAAGACATCCCCTTATCCTCTCCTTTGATCTACTGGAATTTCTGGATGTGGAATATGTCTTTTCATTGCCTTAAAATTCTCTGTTGCAGAAGTAAGCACTCTGGTGGGAGAAAGCTCATGCAAGCATTTTCTTGTCAGTGGTCTGTTGTGACAGTTGCAGTTGCTCTCTTCAAATTTGACATGGGAAGATGAGCGTGGATAACTAGGAGAAGGTCATGGTAAAAAACCAGTTCCGCCACACTTGTTCCTCCCCTCCCTGAGATCCCTGATATACCTTGTTCAAGTGGCATAAATTACTGCTGGCCCTGGAAAGAACCTATATTCAGGCAGAAAATGTTAGAAACAGAAGTCAAACCCACTAGGTATAAACAACTTCAGAATCTGTTAAAAACAGTGAAATTTTACTATCTTGTCTTCTGTCATTTAAATGTGAGCATTAATAAAGTTTTCTTTCTTAATTATACATTGAAGTTTAAGAGCATGTTCAGAAGGTTGGTATTAAATACCTTTTCTGAAAAGTTTGGCTGTGATGAATATACTTACTATCAAACAGTAAAAAGGTCAGCATTTTCACCTTTTAATGGCCTAGTATGAGGCAAAAAGTAGTTTTGATTCTTAGCAATTTCTATTTTTTAATGGAAATTTATTTGCATCTTCAATTTTACATTTTGGGATAACACTTTTGCTTCTATCTGGCTTTGAAGTCCAAGAACAGTATTTAATTCCTTTAATTATACAATGAGAATTTTTTTGTCTAAAATACTACTTTCTCCGGTTAACTAGCTCTTTCAGTGCATTTATGCTAGATAGAACATAATTTTGATCAATGATGCATTCACACTATCAATTACAGAATCCTCTAGAGTTTACAAATAAGAAATCTGATGGATTCAGTGTCTCATATGCAGCTAATTGGTAATGTGCAGTAACTTATCAGATAACAATTATCCCCAGTAGTTTTACACAGTATTTCTGCGAATCATCCTTTGACACTTTATTTAGAACATCTGTCAGCATCTGTGTTATTAATCTCATTGGATATCACTCAGCAGCCAGCATTCCCCTGTCTGCAGAAGAAGGTAAAGAAACCTTCTAGGTTATCTGTAGCACAGCTTCTTGAAAGATACCTCCTTTCTCTTGTCTGACTTTTTTTTTTTTTTTTTTTTTGGTCTTGTTGTCTTTGATGAAAGTGAAAATACATATAACATTACTGGCTGCTTACCTTTGGTATTATTCTTGAAATATTTGGTGGTTATGATGAAATTGTTCCGGTGATGAAAGAAGTAAAAGAACTCACTAGACAGGGAATGTATACAAAGAACACCTTAGGATGGAAAGGACCTCCAGACAATGAGTGCAATCTCCCTGCTCAAACCAGGTCCAGCTAGACCAGGTTACTCAGGGCTGGTTCAGTCAAGTTTTGAGCATCTTCAAGGATGGAGATTCCTCAAACTCTGGACAGTCTGTTCCAGTGTTTGATCATCCTTGTGATTAAAAAAGTTTTCCTTATATCCGGTGTTCCAACTTGTGTTTATCATTTTTCAGTCCATCTTTGTGCTAACTTCTGAGAAGAGTTCAGCTTGGTCTTCTCTATAGTTTCTGAACAGGTAGTTGCAGATGGCAATGAGGACTCCCCTTAGTCTTTTTGTAAGGCTGAACAGAGCCATCTCTTTCAGCCTGGCAAATGCTCCAGCTCTCTGAGCCTCTGCTGGACTCACTGCAATATGTCAATATCTTTCTTGTACTGAGGGGGCCCAAAACTGGACACAGCACTCCAGGTAAGGCCTCACAAGGACCTGAGAGATGGGAGTAGTCACTTTCCTTGATCTGTTGGCTGCAGGGTGCTGTTGGCTTTCTTTGCCAAGAGGGCACACTGCTGGCTCATGTTGCTGTTGTCAGGACCTCTAAATCCTTTTCTGTGAGGTCAACCCCCTGCCTGTACTGCTGTAGAAAGTTGTTTCATTCCAGATACAGGACTCTGCTTTTGACTACTTTGAACTTCATGAAGTTCCTGTTAGTCCATTTCTCCAGCCTGTCAAGGGTCCTCTGAGTAGTAGCCCAACCTTCCAACATCAGCCACTCCCCCTAGTATGGCCTATATAGTCTACAAACTTGCTGAGAGTGAACTCTGCCCCATCAGGCATGTCATTAATAAATACACTAAACAGTATTGGCCCCAGTATCAATCCTTGAAAGATGTTGCTAGTAACCAGATACCAGCTGGACCTCAGCTCTGTGAGCCTGGAGATCCAGCCAATTTTCCACCCACTTCATTATCAACTTATTCAGTTCATATCTATCTCTAGTCCTAGTTTCAAATCCAGATCAGCTCTGGTTTTCCCAGCTCCATCCCTGCATGCTTGAGCAATGGTGCTATATTCCCCCCAAGGTGCCCCTCCCTGCTTTCTCCTTCTGCGTGCTTTTTGTGTTTGAACCCAGTCAAGAGTTCCCCACCCCTCCATGCTGACCCTGTGCTGTGCCTGCTCAACTTTCTGCATCTCAGTTTGGACCATTTTTTGTGCTTTCAGGAGGGTGTCCTGCCATATCAACTAGCTTGCTTAAGCTTGTTGGCCTCTAGGCCAGTCTGCCATGGGATCCTGCCCAGCAAATCTGTGAATAATCTGAAATGCACTCTCCTAAAGTCCAGGGCTGTGATTCTACTGTTTGTCTTTCTCACTTCTCTTGGGATTTTCAACTTCACAGTCTCATGCTTACTGTAGCTGTGGCTGCCCTTGATCTTCACATTTTTGACCAATTCTTCCTTGTTCGTAATGGGTCCAGCAGAACACATCCCCTAGTCAGCTCATTGATTACCAGACATATCTACTCCTCTCCAAGCCTTTCCTCTTCACCTGTGTCCCCAGACTTTATAGTCACTCTTGGTATGCTCACCCGTCAGTGTCATTGTGCTCACATGAATGAACAGCAAAGATTAATAGTCCAAGGTCCAGACAAGTCACATTAGTGTCTCTGCAACATCCCAGACCAAAGATCTATCAAGCAACAAACCGCCTGGGAAGTAAGACAGGTTGGCAGATTGGTCAATCCTTCACAAGAGAGTCTCCGATGACTATCATCTGCCCCTTCTTCTTGATGCAGACTTAGGCTCAACTGGCTCTGATGCATCCCTTGATGGGTCTCATTCCTCAGTTGTTCCTGGGGCACCGTACGTGTTTTGCAATTGCAGATCTGCAGAGATACAAGGAACCTTTCTTCTGTTGTCAGGAGTCACAAGTTTGAAGCATGACTTGTTCCAACAGTTGAGTTAATAACTAAACTTTTAGCAGTTTTGATAGCAGAGCAAAGCTGGCATGGGAGAGGTGAAAGAGGAGGAACATGTTGGGGGCATCAGACCTTTCAAGAACTCTGATGTGTTTTATTGGGCCAAGAAGACAGAGCGTGGAGAGCATAAGGATGAAGAAACTTTGCCAATCTGGGGAACTTCCAGGTGCACTCATTGAGTCCAGTGTGGCTACTGAAGGGAGGGGATGAGTAAACTAATCTGCTTGCAAGTGCTGAGGAAGGTCAGAAGTAAGATGGGTGTCATAAAATAATATAATAATCTCCAAGCAATCTTTCCCTCATTTCCACACCAGAGAGAGGCAAAATCTCCAAATTTCCCAAGTGACCAGAAATTCCACCAAAATAAAGTCTTATTAAAGAGAAAGCTGAGAAAGTATCATGTATGATGTTTCATTCTGATTTTGATTACTTTTGTATTTCCTACTGTATAATACATTAAATGAAAATAGTTTTGAACAGGAAATTTGAGAAAGAAACCTTCTTCATTTCCTTGTATTTGTAGGTAAATACTAACTTAATTTCAAACTGAAATATAACAGCAAAGGATTTATTTCTGCAAAATCTGTTTCTGTTAATGGTCCATATTATCTGTTGATGAATGTCTGAGCAATCATACTTCAGACTCTCCTCTTGAAAAAGAATGGGATACCTTTACTAGTGTGATGGATTTTAAATACTCAGTCTTGAAAGGGGTGTTCTTTGTTATGCCTAACGTCCACAAAGACTGTTTACCCCTTTGTATTTCTTTATTTAAATCCTTTGATGACTGGACTGCATTCTGGTAAATGTATCTGTAAAGTTAGTTACCTAAACCTGCTGCTGCTTTTTAATTTTTCTTAACAAAGTGTGGTTGACAAGAGGATGAGGAAAAGAGATATGACTGAAAATGTATGGTGTACTAAAAATGTAACATACATACTTTATGTGTATATGCTCCATACATAGTCATCACCACTATGAAATATTAGCTTCTACTTTGTATGTTGTAAATGAGCTTCTTAATGAGTTTGTGAGATTTCACAAGTTAGAAGCCAAAGCTTCCCTGTGGCTTTCTAATTTTTTGTAATTTTTTTGCCTTAAATGACTGAAGATCAGAAAAGTGTCTGTGCATAAAGTGGGATGCCACTTGGACACAATGACTTGAACGACATATTGAATTCTTGAATTGCAAGTAAGAAGGCTACTCAGAGTGGTTATCTAAAGTGTTGTGTCCTTATAAATTTAAGCAATAAAACTTTGGATATTTAGGTCATTCTGGAAGATTTTGTCAGTGCCCTGCTTCAGGAAAGTCCTTAGTCTTATGTTTAACTTAGTCTTATGTAGATAAGGGAACTCATTGCTTGTAATGTATGTACTAATGCAGTTTACTCTTTCCTAGAAATGTTTTCAAAACCAGCTTCTGAGTCACTTTGAAGCTAAGGCAATTCCAAAACCTAACAGTTTGTTGCCAACAGACTGCATTGTTGCAGCAGACTGTTGCAAAAAATTACAGTTGACCCCCTGGTTCATCTGAACCGCTTTCTAACATTTCCAGTAGGCTTTTCCCAGCCAATGAGCCCACAAAAAATGTATGTTGCACTAAAAAAAAAAAACAAAACACCAAACCCAACTTACAAAGCATCTAACCACAAGCAAAGTTACAAAACCAAATCCACCTTAAGGGGAAATGAGAAACAAAACCAAAAATCCAACCCTGGGTCATAATGTTGATTTTCTGTATCACAAACTCATTATGAAGGTAGCTTTTACTTAACCTCTTAGTTCTCACATCACTCATGTTAATGGCCAGGTTTCTGATACCGGTGACATTTATCAACTGATCATCTGTGACTCCATGAGTCACTGTCTCCAGGCTTGACATAAACCACTCAGACTCTGTGCTAGGGTCACCTGGACTTTGTCACTATTTAACAATTGCAAAGGAGCAGTATTTTCTTAAAGCACAGGCCAGACCCTCCAGTGATGTAAACGAGTACAAGAGAAGCAAAGTCAATAGAACACTGACGTTTTCCTAACACTCCAAGGCAGTTGAGCAAATGGTGAAGCTCTGTTTCCCTCTGCGCTTTCTTTTCTTTGCTCATTTGTTCCTTTGCTCTCTTCAGGTACATGCAGTAGTTGATAAGCTGCTGTTGGTTTATTGCATCTGAATACTAGGATGCACTGATTATATATAAATAGATGAAAAATTTTGGGCTGTTCACCTTTTGCTCTGTGTCTAATGTAAATCTAGAAGTAGTGACAAGTTTATTTGTTTTTCTGCTTTTAAAGAAAAGGCCTTCTGAATGCAGAGAATGGTTTGGTGCTTTTTTACAGAGTATAGAAAGGTAACGTAGGAGTAGCACATAGGAAGGAAGTGTTTTATTTACCCTGCTTTTTAATAGGTGTTGCATTTTGGTCATGCAAATCTTACAACTCTGTGTAGAAGCTTTGATTTCTTAAGAGGCAGAACACTCAAATTAGGCCCATGGCTAATTCTTTCCCATGCCCACATCTGTGAAGAAAAATTTGGTGGAAAGAGGGAGAAATGAAAAAACACTGTCTCTTTAAAGGCAATTCACATCTCCGTTCTTGTGCAGTTCAAAGTCTGTATCAAACCTAGGACCTGCAAACTTCCGTTGCCCTCTTCACATAGGCTGCAATCTACTGCACTGCTTGCATACAGCTAGTAAAGCTCTAGGTAGAAGAGGGCCCAACTGCAACATGGAGGCCAAGGTTAACCAGTGAGCCAGAGCCATTGACAAAACTGCATTGTAATTCAGTCCTGTTCTTGGCAGCTAGTTTGAGAATACATACAGACTTTTTCCAGGTCAGCTGGGGCTCCAAGCCGTGGGAAGTAAAAGATGCATGCTTAGTGAACTTCTTGAAAATTGCAGTTCTTTTATTCCTGACCCGATAAGTTAAAGGTATTGATGGAGTTCAGAAATTTATAGTAGGGGAACTTTCATCTAAGTACTGATGTATATTTCTTTAGCACATCAAGTCTTTAGAACATTAGACTAGGTCAGGAGAATCAGACCACTGACTCAATGCAGAGAGTTTCTCATTGTCAAAACACTGTCTGAAACTTCTGTTGGGAATTTAGTACTGCTGCTAGTGTGCAGCTGCTGGTTAGTCAAAGGGCGTGCTTATCCATGTGTCTCTGCTACTCTACTTCAGTTCTACCCTGAAATAATGTGTCACAGGATCTATTTCTGGATTAATGGCAATGGCAGAAGTCACCAAACAATCCGTTCAAATTATTCTGTTGACCAAATGAAGGCTTAACTCTCTTCTAAAGACAACAAGGCCAATGTAATGTTGAATGCCATAATTAGCTCCATATGTTTTGAGGCAGTAGGGTAGAGTGAAATGGCCAGAAGTATACTAATAAATAAAGACCATATCCTGGTATTGATCTGTATGTGGAACTCACCTCTGAAATCAATAGGGAGCACTGAAAAAAATCAATGGCAGGATATGACCCTTAGATAAGCTAGTTTCAAATCATTCTGTCTCCCTACTATAAGAAGACAGGTTACTTTGTGTTATCTAAGCCCTCAAACATCCTCAAGAAGTTTGGGAAATATGGAAAAGCCACATGGAAGGGAACTGATGTAGAAAGATTTACATGACAAAATACTTGTGTTTTGTAAGACCTCAACTAGTCATTGGTTTTTAATATCAGCTCTCTGGATGAAACATTTAAATGGTTTCTTGTAATCGAGACTGAAAGTCTCTGAGAATACCTTGGGGAAGAGCGAGTGATGTAGTAAAGGGAACCAGTGTTTACATGCACTTCCTGCTAGCATATTGATAACCTTGCCCTGCATTTTAACATGGGGAAAACTCTACAGAAATTAGGCCTTCAGGCAATTGCTCTGCATGAGAAGTCAGCCATGTATTGAAGAGAAAATGGAGCTAGGAAGCTCAAGGGACACAGCATACCTTCTTTTCTGAGATATGGTTTTGACAGATGAGCACAGTGTAGTGTGGTTATTTTTCCTCTACTGGATATCAAAAAGGCCTGTTTTTGAAACACATAGGTTATGGTTCTTGGCTGTATTTGCTTGTGTTAGATCAGTGCTGTGTGGGATCTTCTGAGGCACAAGACTGCAAACAGGGGCCTCAGTGAAGCATGTTACAGCTCCCTTCAGGCTAACAAACTTGATTTCTTTCCTTCAGAAACCAAAGTGAAGGGATGGGCACATGGACACCTGCATACCTGTCTAATATGGCATCAAGGTTCAGCTGAAACTTACACCCAGACCTAAGTGCACCAGTCCTGGCTAACTGTGATGCTCCCATGACCTGAATTAACAAATAGCTTTAAGATGGCTGCATGGATACTCCTCTCACTAATTGCTTTCTACTACTGTGAGTATACCAAAATTTGCTGGGAGAGAAATCATCAAGCAAATGTTTCTGGGAGGGAGAAAAACTATTTTTGATACCCCAAAGTTTTAATGTGGGCTTACTCTGATGAACATTGTCAAATTCTAGTAATATGGTACAAGGCATGCTTAACATCAGCTAAAAAGAATTGCTATAATATGGAGAAAATTATAGATTTGAACCTGAAAAAAATTGAACCAAAGGCATTTACCCAAAGAGCTTCTATCTTCAGAATAACTCTCTTTACTTGCCCTTGCTTGTCTTCTGTCTTTTTTTTTTTTTTAAATTGCATGTGCATTTAATGCACATGAAATATTTCACATTGCCAGACATGGTATTAAACCTACACTCAGAGCCTTGTGGACTGCTTGTTCCTAATATTGGAAGATGTAATCTAGCCAAAATCCCCTCTAGATGGCTCCGATGCTTTCATTACGTTACCAATCTTTGCTTAGATCCTTGTCTGACTCTTTTTCCCTATCTGTAGCTTTGTTCTCATTTAGAATTGTAAGTTTGAAGGCTCCTATTTCTTTTTATCCATGATGGAGATCTATCTCAGTAATACAAGCTTTTGCATGCTGCCCCATTAGTGTCTCATCTTAATCCATGCCTTGAGGGTCCAAATCTAGGGAGGATAGAATCATTCAGTCTCCATACAGATCTTGGACTCTTCTCAGACTGTGCCAACAAGTGTGCCAATTAAAATTGTGTTTTCATGACATTGCAAGCCAGCCCATTGCAGAGAACGTGGATGAATAAAATGGATTTATAATTTAGGTTTCAGACAAAGAATGATTTTCCCTCCAAATTTATCTGACTTGTATCGTGTCATTGTTCACGATTTAGTCAGAACCTGGAATGCTACCTTCAGATTATGGAAGCTGGCAAAATTCGTAACCTGGCGAAAGGGAAAATATTCACATAACTCTTGGCAAGAAACCAAATCAAACTATTCTTTTTAATTGCAGATGAGTAATAGCGCTCTTACATTTCATACAAATAACGTCAGCACTCTCCTGCTCTGTGATTGATGGGAAGTTTTAAGTGGAGTGTTTTAATTCAGCACAGCTGGACGTCTCTTGTTGGATTCCCCTCCTAGTCTAAGAAATTTTTGGTTTTAGATGTATTGGCAACAACTTACCCTGTTAAGGCTGAAAAATATCCCTCAAGAGGGTAGATGCTGAATTGTCAACTCTTTGCTTGGTCAGTATCTCTGCTAATGAAAACTGGGGATTACCGTTCAGTTGTTTGTTTGTTTTTTTGAACCCATTCACTTGGTCTTCAAGGTCTTGCTTGAGCTTTTGGATTGAATTGTAATGGTCCATCATGAGTAATGTGTCTGTAGCCTAAGTGCTTCCTCGTAGTACTTTCAAAAAGAGATTTTCCTTTCCCAGGATCTCTGCCATTTTGTTGCTTCCTGTGGCTAGGATTAAGCACCTGGCTGCAGACTTAGGAGACCTCAGAATTCCCCCCGTTCCTTTAACCCACGTACGTGGCAAGTGGCAGAGGAGGGCTCCTGTGGGGGTCATAGGAAAGCGCTGACAGGGAAAACCACACATTTAGCTTGTGTAGATGCTTGAGAACCTATCTTAAATCCAGTGCAGATTCGAAGGGGATTGTGCAGCACTAGTGTACAGTCCTTCCTACCATGTGCAGGCCACAGTGCTTTGCCAAGCCAACAAAGGGTATCTAGGGTAAGAAAACTGCTGGGTGTTTTGAGAAAGGAGGAAGACCTTAAAGCATTTCCCTTAAGCTTCCTAAAGGGAGAACTTTAACTGTTCAGCAAGTGGAGCAAAAGGCAGGATTCTTTGAGGATCTTACCATGCTACCAATTATGGTGTTAATTTAAACTAGGTATATATCCACTTAGTGTATGAAGTTCCCTAGCATCAGACTCACATGGATTTATTTGCAGTCTCTGACTAGAGTCAACATGAGCTTTCAGAGCCCTGGAGTACATAATAACAGGAAAATCGTGGCTCTAGTTAAACACATCCCCAGGGAAAGCCTGGTAAATGTCCAGGGTAGTGATTAGGAAAGGTTAACTTATGATGTGACAAGGAAAGTAGTACAACTTAGATAACACTAATAAATGACACTGGTGAAGAAAAATGATAGATTATTCTGATGTGTTCTGTTAAAAAAGAAATAAATAAACCAAGCAGTTTTTAGAGGAATATGCTGAACCTATCTGTCACTATGTACCGTTACTTACTATCCTAGCATATCGATTTGGATGCCTATGTGTGGAAAATGTATTACATATATTTAATATATAAGGAATGATCTGGTGTGCTCCATGCAGGACAGGACATTATACAAACTTCCAGTTTGTGCAGCTGTCATGAGTGAGCAGCCACAATGCCATTTATATTGGAGGAAAATATCAGTAATAGAAAGCATTTACTGAATGACTGAAAACAAATTTGCAAGGGAGAGACAATTTTCTCTTTGCTTTGGTTGGTTTTACGCTCCATACATTGTAATCCTTAGATTATGGAGTTAGTAAATTGAATTGTGGGGACTTTTTGCCTTAAACAAGCAAAACCCTAAACTTCCAACATTAAAAAAAGCCCTCTTTCGAGGATTAGCCATTTCGTTATTGTTGATTTTCTTATGTTAGGATTTACACTATAATCTTCTTTCCTTCTACTTTAGTTATATGAATTATTATTGCTGTGTTTCTGGCAAATATATATTTTTAGACTTTATTCCTTGTTATGTTGCAAGCTCTCGGTCTTGTACAGACTTTCAGATACGCTCTCCCTCTTATATAGTGATCTGAAATACAGATTTCAGCAGGAGAGTTCATAATGAAAAAAATTAAGCAACATTTTAAAATCTGGATCTAAACAGTTCTGTCTTGCTCAGTAGTTGAATAATTGCTCAATATTTGGGACTTCCTGTTACTCTGATGGACTCAGCATGTCTGTTCAGCGCCGACGACTGTGGTGCACAGATATCTGATCTGTCTCTGAGAAATCCTGGTTTGTCTGTGCAGCGCTGTCTGGAAATTGTAGAGCAGGTCTCACAACTCAAGCAGAGCCCAGCTCCGACACACTCCTACGGCATCCAGTTTGGCAATCAGTTTAGCTGCTGTTTATTTGGGTGTCACTGTATTACGCTCCACTACACTGCGTAGACATTCTCAAGTTGTGTCTTTTAGGGGAGTTGATGGACATGTCTTAGCACAATGAAAAACAGAGACTCCTTACTGATGCATTGAGATCCTGTGGGTATCTGTAAAAAGCTCTATTTCCTCAGGTCTGTTCTTGAAGTCTGAAGCAGATGTTTTATTACATTTTCAGTGACTCTAAGGAAAAAAAATCTCTCCACTGCAGCAGGAAGATGAGGCCTTCTGACAACAAAATTTTTGTTCCAAAGAATATAACGTGTATTCTATGGCACATAAAGAAAAAGCTACTCAAAATACTAACTAGGGAGATGCTTCCCCCACCTCTCCCATAATGAATAAACAATATTTTCCTGGATGATGCATCTATTATGCAATAATGCCAAAACATTAAAACTTGAGTGTTTATATCCAGAGTAAGCTAATGTTCAGCAAGGTCTAACATACATGCTTTACACCATGGTCTACAAAGTGTCTCACTGAAGTGTAAGCAGCTGACCACATGGTATGTCCCTGATGCCTTTCCAGATTCAGGCACTTAGTCTAATTTTGGCAGTCAGTGAGATTTAAAGACCTAAACATCTCTGAACATCAGGCCAATTCTTCAAGGCTTGCGCAGGCATAACAAGATTTGTATCAGAAGTAAGAAGCTGGCTACAGACGTAGTTACCAGTTGAGAAGGTCTCTGTGTTACGTTAACATAGGTATGTACCTATGGTTGCTTTCTCTCTGGCACAGTTTCTTATTGCTACTTGTACTCTTCTTCTGATACAATGGTAAGGATTTCAGCATGTTTGCCATGTTAATGGCATTCTCAGTACTTCTATGTGAAGCATAGACACCGAGGCCAGCCGCCAGCCTTGTCAGGACGACCGTCTCTCACAGAGGCACTACCATAGAGGCAGTGGATCCAGCTACCATGGGAAACTCCTGGGCAGCTCTTGTCTGAAGTGGCTCGTTGCACAAACCCCAGATCCCACTCGACATATGGGGAGCACAGCCAGGTGGTGCCTCACTGGGCTGAGGGAAACTAGGGCTTTCCCTGTGGAAGTTTTTCCAAGACAGCTCTCAAGGTACCCCCTCGTGCCCAGAGTGCTGCCATTTCTCTCTTTCTTGAGCTGTGTTGTCCAGACAGGGAAATAATTCAAAACAAATTGGCTTCTTGTCTGGGCTCCAGGAGGCTGATGGTCTAAAATACAAGAAGAAAAAGAATAACACCATAAAAAGATGTGCTGCTCAGCCAGCTAAAAATGAACATACTTGCCACTGAGACCAAACAAAACCTTGGTTTTTGTTTTTATCAGCTTCATTTACAGGATATATGAACAGGCTTCATTTACATAAAGGTGCAAAGTTGAGAAGAAAAAAAAAATCAATTCTGTATAAACTTCTCAGGAAAAAGATACCTTTTCACTTTTGCTATATGATGAGAGAATCACTAAACCAGAGCAAAACACAGAAAACGGATGTATCAGATCTGAGGACAGTTACTGTAATGCCCTAGCTTTTCCTTTAATTTGTTTAATTAAGAAGATGTTTATAGTGTGTAATACGATTTTTTTTTTTCCTCAATTGGCTGCAGTCACAGCTATGACTCTCTATGCAGTGAACTGAAGCTAGAATCCTATGTGGTTCAGCCAGTTAAAAATACTAAAATTACTTTCTTCCCTCCTGCTCTTCCAAGCTTTCTTCTTTGCAGATGGCAGAGGACAATATGCTGGGTCTGCAATAACACTGACTCAAAATTCCTTGCTAATTGTAAGATAACTTCCTAAAGATTGCAAGCAAAAGGAAGTCAGAGAACAAAGCAATGTCAAGTATGCACATGTCACAACACAATGTGCTGATTCCAAGCCTTTGGAAACATGCTGAAAGACATGTCTGGGGAAAAAAAAAAAAAAAAAACCAGGGAAGTGCTTCCACGCAGTCTTTTCAGCAAGAAAACAACAGCTGAATGTGCCTGTTCCCACCAGGAAAAAATACCCTGAAATAACAAAAGGTGCTGGAAAGCTAGAAATGAAATCATCAGATGGCGAGTACACTCTTTTGTCTGTTCCTAAAATTTACATAGACTGTAATTCCACTACATTGTAAATCAAGGGATCAATCTGGAGTAGTGTTTGACTGCAAGGTGCCAAGACGACCAAGAAAAATGGAATGTATAAACAGGTCTCTCTTACAATGAAGGACTAGTGGAACAAAACAGAAGTAAAGCAAACAAAGGGCCACACTTTCAGATAATGTATCTGCAGGAATGCAAACTCTGTGCATTCCTGATCACTCCTGTAGGTACTGAAGGTACAAAAGACACACTCTTGAGGAGAATGGCATACACAGTGTTTCTTTGTGAAACAGAGTCTGCATGCATTCCCTTCATAACCACAGGTAAATCTTTGCATCACTGATGTACTCTAAAGATGTGTTTTCAATGAGGGCTGTCACTGTTGGCTTGCTGAGTCCAGTTTTCTGTCATCTTAAGAGCTAAGGGTTGAGTAAATTCCAGGGGGAAACTTACGGGATCCCAGTAAAAGATGACCTGTACAACACAAATGAAACACTGCACGCATCTGACTTAAGATGTTACAAAATATCGCTTCCAAAACCAGAGGGATATCATACATAAATGCGAATGAAGCAACATTCAGTAATGAGTAACGATGTGACTAGGCATTTTTCTTTCAAAGCGGACAGAAGGAAATAAAATTATCCCTAGTTTCTGGAAGCGGAAACAAATACTGAGATGAAAAGCAAGTTTCCTAACATTGCATATCAGCTCCATCTTCAGATTCTCAAGTGACTTTATAAAACTGTTCCTTTTTGTTAACTGCCGCGCCCCAAAGAGCACTTAAGACAAGTGCACCTGAAAGGCTTGTTTTGCATTCGGTGCTTCTAGCTGTGCTCCCAGAGATACACGCCATAAAATGACCTCAGAGTTTGTTCATGTTTCCTACGGTGGGCATAATATGCATGAAAATGCAAATCCAACCTTACTTTAAGCAAAAGTTACTTAGGTATATTTTACCAAAATTTTCCAGAGGTGTGTTAAAATCTAGCATAAATGTTTCTGCCAAATATAGAAAAAGCGGTTCTGTGATTATAAAGGCTGAACATGAAATAAGCTGAGAAACTATTATTTCCCTTGGCTGCAAACTGTAGTATCTCTCTCAAACCTATTTGTCTGTTAGATATCCCTTGTCAGTGTAGTTTTTGGGATTTGGGTCTTTCTTGCTGATTCGAATTTGAACTCCAACTGTATGAAGCACCATTTAAATTTGGTGTTCAGCTGTCTTCCATAGATTTTCATGCAATTAATGGATTTCTCCTTCCCTCTTGGACTAAACTGAGAATATCTGACTAAGTCTCACTATTGCAAGTGATGTTCATGGAAAATGTGGCTTCTTTTGAACCAACATTATTGTTTTTATTTTTTGTGTAAACAAAAACCTGACCAAACTGAGTCTTCTATTTTTTTAATTTCACTGCTTGCCATACAAGTTAGTAGCTTACTTTTCTGAACTGTGGTCTGTTATGGTTCCAGGACTATATGCCCACATTGTGCCTATATAGGCAATAAAATCTGCACCAGTTGCCAGTCCCAGGCGGGCACGATGCATGCGTAGGGAGCAGCATACTGGAGGACCGCTGTCTGCACCGGGGGTGTAACACTAATGCCCATGTGTGCAACTTCACCCTGCCTCACGAGGCAAACAGCTTTGCACCAGCAGTGAACTTGAGAGCATGCCACAAGATGCGAAGTATAGACGCTAAGCAAATTTACCCTAAAAAGAAACCCTCTGCCGTAGTAAATTGCTGTTGTAGATGCCCTTTGAGGCTGAGACTGTGCCTGACTCTAACATAGCCAAATGGGAGAGTGAGATATTCTGTTACTGCTGTGCTTGGCGACATAAAACTTGGGAGCTGGCAGGAGCAGGTGGGTAATTAGGCACATGAAACTGTTAGGCAATGAAGGGAAAGAGAGATGGCAAATGCACCTTAAAAAGAGCTTTTGGTTTGCACTTTTGTTGGGCCTGCCAGAGGTTTTGAAATAATGCAAAGGAAGAGCCTGCTGTCCTGGGTATGATATTCTAGCAAATTACTTTTCCAGGACCAAGGGAATAGTGTCTTTCATCATAATTCCTCCTCTCAGACCCCTGCATAAATGAATTGAAAGCTAACTTCAGCTAAAAAAAAAAAAAAAAAAAGAAGAAAAAAAAAGAAAGGAAATACAAAGGTTGAACCCAAGCACTATTATACTGTCCAAAAGCACTGAAGAGATTGTAGCAGGTGGTCCCACCACCTGTGCTTGTCTACTTCAATTCCAAATAATCTCCTTATCAAATGCAGGGAGGAGCAGACAGCCGGGAGGGTCCCACAGGAAGAGCAGTGACTGAAAAACAGAGTGACTAACCAGAGAGATGGGAACCTGCAGGGAGTACGTAACTTGGGGAAGGCGAAACAGAGTGAAAAACATTAGAGACAGATCCTCGTCTCATTTATAGCTTGTATATCTACAGCAATGCTGCTGGCTTCAGGGGCAGCCCCTCGCATTTATGTCATGTTGGTAATGGATGGGAGGTAAGAGGTCCTGCAATTCAAATGTATAGGCTACCACGTTCTAATGGCTTGCAGAGAAAAAGGCCAATCAAACAATGCTTTTATAATAGCACCTATTTTCTTTATCCTTCCTAAATTGCTACAGGAAATGCTTTAATTTAATAGAGTAGGCAGATGCATTGCATGAATTCCAAATGGCACGCTAACAGCGTAATGATCCCTACCCTCTGCGTTGCAGGGAGGACTGTGGTTTGTTTCTCAGTGGGCTGCACCTACAATAGCTTTTTATGACTGTCAGATTTTGACTAAAAGAAAACAAAGTGCTGGCTGAAAAAGAAGTAACAATAAAGACCGCTCCTGTCATGTATCTGAATATTCCCTTTCACTCATTCTTTTCTGTGCATGAAATTTCTTAGGTAAATATAGCTAGAAGGGGAAAGATACCTCAAAGGAGCATGCTGTTGCCAGCATGTATCCTCACATTCAAGTGAGATCTTTTGAAGTGAAAGCGTTCTCAAAGTCGAGGACTTCTGTGTCAAGCTGCCTGCTGGGCATGACACACAGCCCGGAGCTGATGGCTCTACCTTTTCACAAGCTGTTCTTTTGCAGAACGAAGTCCTGCTCTTCATGTGGCAGCCAGTATTTCATTTTCATCTGGGCTGCTCACTGTGGTGCAGCATCGCACTGACATGGCTAAACGGCTTCTCCGGTGGGAGCCAACTTGGTACCACTTTGCCACCTTCCACTGCACTCCCAGAAGTGGCCCCCGAGTTCCTTGTAAATTTTACATCTAGGCCCAAAGGCTTCCTGAGCTTCCTGTCTGCACCATGCAGTGCAGAATACTTTGTGATAACCTCTTACGAGATTGAGTATGCACTCCTTGTTACTTTGCTTCCATCTGTTCCTCGTTGACAGGACATTTTCCTGTCCTGTAAGGATCGGCTTGGTAACAGCCCTGATGCTAGTTTTGCTGTTCTGGGAGGTCCAGCTGTTAGTCCTGGACTTTCCTTAATCCCTTCTCTATTTTAGCAACACAAGAGGATATGGACAAAAATGGGGCCTGTTGAAACTCTTCAGAAAGTTTGACTGGCACCCTGGATAAGGGTGACAGACCCCAGGATCCACATTTTCCATTGTGATAATTGTCCATAAAAATGAACACTGTAGGAGAGCTAATCCCAAAACATCCAATGTAGTTTCTGCAAGCTTTAGTGGTTTGTCCTGTTGTAGCATTGCTTTGTATTGTTTTTTCAATGAAGGTACCTTCACTTTGGATTTAACACCATAGTCTCAAAGTATTGTCCATCTTGATAGCTATTTGGCTGGTTCATTTTGAGCAGCTGTTTTGAGATCCTTGAGTGAAATATTCTGAGTTAAAAGAATAGTACTGCAGTTTTCTTTCATGCATCAGAAATACTTCTTCCATTTCTTGCATGATGTCGTCAAGACAACAGTGTCCCAATTGCACCTATACTGTTCGCCGCAGTGTTTTGGAGCACACAGTGTTTTGGAGAACCACAATGTTTTGGAGCAACTTTTTTTACGGAAATATTTCCAAACCTGCGCAGCCTTCTTTTTTTCTTTTTCCCCTTTTTTAAAAAAGTATTTAAATCTGTAAGTAAATATTTACTCTTGGCTAGAAATTACTTGACATTTAAGATCTGCAGCAAGAGTAGGTTTTTTGTTCATATGACTCTCAGAATGCACAGGCTTTGTGCTAACTTTTCAACCAAAAATGCCACATATGCAGAAGGACTAAGGTTCTAGAAGTCTAAAATGAAAAGTGATGACATTCTGCAACTATGATGCCTCAGAAATATATGACATTTTCTATTATTCTGTAGGACGATGACTTTATACCTTCATATACTTACACAGTGTGGCAAGGTTTATAGTAACTTTTCATTCATCACTTTGGCACTTTTACAGTCCCAGCTAGCGTTGCACTTAACATGCTTTTTTAATATTTGATTTCCTTGACTAAATCCATAAACCAAAGACAGGAGAGATTAAAATAACAAGAACTACATTGGCCTAAATTCAGTTCAAAGTTTATGCTGGCTGCCACTGTATACTTTTAGCAGAGGAGCAAGAAGTTTGTTGGTAAATGAAGTAGCAGAAATGCTTGTGCTCTCCTCTGTTGTGAAAATGTCATGTCAGAACAGGACAGGCCTGGAAGGACTTGGCGTGAAGAAGTGGCAGCAGTGTTGGTGGCAGCTTATTCAGACCTTCTTCTTCCTGGGAGTATGTAATCCTGCTGATCCGGAAGGCTTTTGGTAAAATACTTAAGGTTCCTGTCAATATGATCTTCCTTAGGAATTCTGAGCAGGCTCTCAAAACTGGGTAGGAAGAAGCAATTCATATTGCTATGAATCTAGTTTGAGGATTGTGATAACTGGAGTAATTAACAAAAGCAGAAAAGTATGTGTGGTAAGATTCAGATCAGGGCAGCAAGAATTTTTGTTTCAGTGTTGTCATTTCCATATTGATCACAACACTGGCGAGAAAACAAGGGAAGAAGAACCAACTTTATATAAAGTTTCTGCTGACTTCACTCCAGGGCCATAGTGATTCTTCCCATTTCAGGAAGAGTATCCTTTTCCAGATGACTTCTAATATTCTTCTTTCTTCAGCTCAGGTAAATAGAAAGCTGTTTGATGGTGATAAAGGCCCAGTAATCACACTAGAGGTAATTTTCATCTCTATATAAAAGCCATCTGAAGATGTAACCTGCCAGAAATTCTATGCTAAGGTTGCAAAGCCCAGAACTTAAATGTTAGGAAATGTCTTATTCATAGCTGCCAACAGAATCTTAATTCAGCTTCTTTCTGTGTTAAGATATAGTCTTTAATTGCATAATCATGTACTATTTTTTCCAAAGGACCTCTGTCTCACTCAGGGCACAGGACCTACAAGAGGGCTGAGTAGAGGTTATGCAGGCACACATAAATCTGCCACTTCCTAATTTAGCAGTCCTTGACTTTGCAACCTAAATAATTTTGCTTTCAGGGAGATACATATATTTTTTTTTTCTTAAATCATGCTAGAGGAGCATTCTGTAAATGGTTTCCTTTGGTGGGACTTTGGACATCAGCTTGCGAAGGCTCCTAAAGGAGACACAGTTAAGAAATAGATAATCCAGTAAACACAGCCTCCATGCATTTTAAACATGCATAGACTAACACTTCATTTGCTCTCAGTTTGGAGTGTCACATGGTGTTTCAAGTGCTAAAAGATTTACTATGGTTTATGGCTCAAATATTTCTAACTCAATTTGTCGTTTAGCACCAAACTCCCCTGTCCTGCAGCACACTCAAAGGCTAAAGGGCATTGAAGCATTCTCCTGCTTCACTGCCCATGGATTTGAACAGCTCTTGTGACCTTTCTATTGCTCTTGGGATCTTTTATGAAATTAATTATTAAAATGCAAGGCCTCAGGTGTATCTGTGACGTAATGCTTGAGGTTTTCAGTGCAAAACCAGATTCCCTCAGTCACAATAATTTGTATACATTAAACAGTTTCTCCTTGAAAAGAGAGGTCCTTCCGTATAATATTGTTTTTTTAATCAACCTTGTTACCATTTTTGCTCTTCTGCAAAGCACTATTAACTGAGTGCATTTCCATTAAATTTCAAAGTACATCTTAGTCTTTATGACTGGATGTTACTATTAAAACATGCAAGTTCTGGCAGGTATGACCTCGGGTGCAAACAACTTTATTTGCTAAGAATAAGCTATTTAGCTATGTAGCTTTGATTATAGTTCCATAATTAAAGCGCTTGGGCACTACGACAGTGAATGGGCTGAAGCTACAGGTATAATTAGCAGGAAATAGAAACACAGATAAGAATGAAGTTTGAGGAGTAGGTTGTCATATCCAATTCTGCTAACCTCATAATGGCAGAACATCTTCCCCGGTCATTTTGAGTCAGCCTGCAGACAGGTAAGTGAGGAGGATGTTACCACAGTGGGAGACTTTGCAAGAAGAACAGGACAGTTGAGCAGGGAGGATTTTGGAGAATACCCAACCTTGACTTGCATTGAATGTTGAGTACAACTTAACAGTTATTGGAAAGAGTCCTTCAGTCCAAGAGTCTTGCGTTTAATAGGTGGCCAAGTCAACGGGTTTGTAATTTGTAAAAACAATTTGCTACAGAATTGCATATCAGTCTGTTAGAACAATAATTATTGAGTGGCAAATGCATTTTAATGTCTTTCAGTGGCAGCTCCACAACTGATCCTATGAACAGAGATCTGTTACAATCCAGGTTTTCATGCCTTCAGCAAATGCTGGTTTTGAGTAAGAATTCAGCTGTGGAACATTGAAAACCTTCAATACAGATACGTGTCTGGGCTGTATAATAGATGAGCAATCTGAGGCAACACTGAAAGAATCCTTCATTTTTCTCTTTTCAATTTCTCCCCATCTGGGTTTACTAGATTACCCAACAAATACGAACTGATGTTCTAGTCTGCAGAGAGTTCTCATGTTTGGAGGAAGTAGGGATTTCATAACAGTTTTATGAGATGAGTTTAGAGTTGCTTTTTGGAAATGTGTTTTTCAACAGAGGATGTGTTTTATCTTTCTTTAGAACATATTTTCTTGATTTAACTGGCAGGGGTTCATATTTTTTGAATAATTTAAGCAGTGTGGATCCAGGGCCCAAATTGTGTTGACCTTCCCTGGTGAAGGGAATGTTGAAATAGCAAAGAGAAGTCTTGAGTTGAAGACCAGGGTCAGTGAGAAATGTTTCAGCTGTTATGGTCTCCTGATTTAAAAGGCAAATGAAAGGCTTCTGTGCATCGTATTGACGTGATGCGACTGAATGAATGCAGATGCATCATGATCTGAAGTCTGCTAAACTTGTGTTTGGAGGGGTGTGAATATCTAAGAGTCTGTTCCTGGGAGAAGCCAACCACTGGTTCTGGAAAGATCCCAGCAAATCGCAGTAAAGTTATGCAACTAATCTTTATGGCTAGGATGTGGTACAAAATAAGATGATTTATCAGTTTATTCAGAGTTTCTGAGCACCACAGACATTAGCGGTTATCACCAGGGTCAGGTCAGGAACAGGGCCCCAGGAGCTGTCCTAAAGGCTCAGACAAAAGTCTTATGTGCATACAATTTGTGGCCCATTGTGGGAGGAGCATTTTATATTATGTTGAATATTAGAATTTTCTGTTAGGCTGCTCCTTATGCAGTAGACATAACAGAGAAGCATATGACCAAACCCAGGCCTAATAGGGAAGAATGACTACAGTATCTGACAGTATCTAAGACCTTATGCTCCTGCAGGACTAGAGATAGTTTCAGGAAAACTGGGTTCCCAGGAAAAGCAGAATCTCAAATCTGTTTTTCTGTTAATTCAGTTGGGCAAACAGGGAAGAGGCGGCAGCTAACCAGTTGCCTGTTTTCATTCCTGTTCTGAGATGGCCACTAATTTTTTCCATTTATTGCATGGGGAGCTTAGGCTTTGACCCCTAGGTACTCTATGCCCAACAGAGGGGCACCTAAAAGATTAGGCATTATGTCCCCACAGCTGTAGCCTCCTGAGTCCTTAAATGGATGTGGCCGTTAGTGTAGGAATTCTTGAAAGTATAAACATATTATTGTCTTTCAGAGAGTTGCTTCTATAATCAGTGGCCTACTCTTGTAGTTACTACTGGTCAGAGACTAAGCAATAAAACTTCCAGCCCACAGGGGTTTAAATGCAAAGTGTCATAGGTAGATTACACCACACAGCTATGCTTCAGGCCAGCTAGCCATACCCAGCCGAGGTGGTATTTCTACATGGTCCAGACATTAACCTAAGCACAGACCCACGCATGAGTATGGGGCTGTGCTTGGGGTAGTTAGCCTCCCTCAGATTAAGCATTTGGTGTGAAAAAGCTGTAGCACAACTGTTTTTTTAATTGGGTGGAGGGGAAGGGAAGGCAGCGTGTTCCCCATCTGATGTCTGTTATTTGAAATTATTTCTAGTATTTGGAAAATGGTTTGACTAATATTTAGATAGTAGTACTCAGCCATTTCCATCAATTATTGAAAAGGAATCAGCACAAATAATGTTTCATTTCTCAAGCTGCTCTGCTGCTTGAAATAAAAATGGATCTGGAGAAATGCTGAGATTTTTGACAGAGATCTAAAAACAATGGAGTCCTACTGGGGGGGGGGGGGGGAAATCAATGGAATTTATTCAGTTCCTTTAGAAACCCAGCCTCCGCCTTCAGAGCTTTCTCAACAGTCTGTATTTTTCCCAATTGCTAGCAAAACAAGGGTAAAGTCTTTCCCAAGGGAAATCTGCTCCAGCCTGTTGCAACGTCTGTGAGGAGTATGGGTGCTGGAGGAGAGTGATACAGGGAGGAACTGTGCTGTCAACAACAGGAAGCTGGTGAAAAACGAGCGGTGCCCCTGGGGAGGTGAATGCAGAGCAGATGGCTCTAATTGTGAGTCACACTGTGACAACTGACAAGAGAAATTTTGCACTCTTGACACTTTAAAGATACCAAAAATACCAGAGAGCACATTCCACAGCTTCTTGAAGACTTCCATATCGAGGGAGCTGGGGGGGGAAAGCTCCAACTCCTCCTGTTTCCATCACTAAACAGCCCATAAAATTTGCCGTTGATAAGCTTCCAAGCAGCCAAGCATTCTAATACTTAGATAAGTCACTAATGTTAATGAAACCACTGAAGAAATAAGAAGGAAGAGGTGCAAAGGGGATTCATGTGCAGGGCAGCACCAGTTGCTTTAGATACTGATCCTTGCAGTTAAGGGCGGTTCTGGATAAGAAAGGGGAAAGTAACATCCTTGTTTATAAGCACTGATAGATTTTGAAATCTCTCTTCTTTTTTTTTTTTTTTTTTTTTTTGTTTTCATCCAGAATGACTGCAAGCATTTTCCTGATGTATTTCAATTACTGCCCGGATACAGGGTTGCAGATTTATATTGTGCTTCTTTAGTGGAGTTACAAAAAGTCAAGACCAGAAACCATTCATAGTCAGTTGCCAATTTTTTATTTTGGGATGAATGCCTGGCTTGGGTAGGTCTGCAGATGTCAACAGAGCTACCCCAGAAATAATTTTTATTTGCTGCATTTGCTTGCTTGATGCAACTGCTTTATTACCAGTAGTTTAGTACCATACTCGGGTAGTTTGCCCCTTGGGCATAGCCTGGCTGTTTCACAGGCACCCTAAAACATAAGTCAGCTCCTTTACTTGGAGCTCTCTGACCATTAATATCCAGCTGAGACATTATTGTTATTCTTCTGGTACGATGCAAAAATTTTTCCTGGGTATCTGGGGAGGTGGGGGAGGATTTCATAGTGTTAGAAATATTTTTGGGAGTGTCTCTTTCTGACTGGATTCAGATATCTGATATTTTGGCATTCTCCACTGCTTTGCAAATTGTTGTTATTTGTGAAAGTTGCTAACAATGGAAAAGTGCATCTAGTCACTTGGGAAGGCAGCTACACTGCACAACTCTTCCTCCTACAGCTGTTAAGCTGCTTGCTCAAAAGTGCAATTAGAAAGTTGTTACTTGAATAAGTGCTCATGCACTGAGGTGATGGGTTTGCTCTGGCAGGTCACACAGTTCAGCACTTCTAAGTTCAGTTCAGCATTTCTGACTTGGAGCTATCCTTATCATTTTCTTTTACTATTATTTTGCTTTATGTTATATCAGTTAGCTGGACTCTGCCATTTTTTCTGTGGGGTAAGTCTGCTATATAGAGACACCCAAGACGAAGTAAGTTACATAGGGTACCAGCAGTAGTATAGCGTTAGTGTGGTGCTCTGCTAAGGCTGGCTAATTTGCTCCATCGAGTGTCCCTGTAAATTGCAGTACCTGTGGTAGTCACGGCATTTTGCATTGCATCATCTGGAAATCCCACTAAGCAGCCTCCCCTCAGTACTGCTGTGTCACACTCCTGAGGTTGCACCAATGGGTACTTCTCTTGGCCAGATCTTTTGTGTCACCGGTGCAGCTTGAGATGAGAATAATTTAAATCCTTGGGCATTTTAGAACAAGAATTTCCTTTTGTAACTGCTGTCCCAGACTGGAATTTGAATTCTTTGCTAGCAGATATTTTATACGAGGTCAGCTGTTACTGCCATTTTTAAGATGTTGATACCACCATGAAAAGCCCAGGATTTACCACAAATTGGAATAAATCTACCAAAATACTTGTGTTGTCATGCCTTAGAATTTGTAAGTTGTATAACACCCATGCACATTTTCTAAAATCATTGAACTTTTTTTGTATCTAACTTATAAGGACCTATGCGGATACACACATCCTATGCGTCTCCTAAGACACGCAAAGCCCTGCCATCATTCTGTGGTATCACCACTCCCAGAGAAGCCTACTGTAATGCAAAGCCAACAAGCAGGACTCGGGAAGCCCCCTGCTTTCACGTTTGGTGTGAACTTCAAAATTTGTCTCTTGTGGTGTTATTTTTTCCTGCTGATGGTAGTGGAGGGGAAGAGGAGCAAGTACCATGTTATCTTTGGTTCTTGAATCCTTGGCAGGGATTTTGAGACCACAACTCTTCTCTCCTTTGAAATGCTTTCGCTTGGAGAAGTTGTATGATGCGGTGGAATTTCTTTCTTCTTTATATCTGTGTTGGCTAAAGCGAGACAGAGGAGCTTGAAAAGGCTCGCCCTCCTCAAGGAACGCTATCTGATTCGTAAGCATTCCTAGAGGTTAAGGCTGGTGACTATCAAGAAAGCAAATACTTCACGCAAGGGTAAGTCCTCTAATTGTGTTTGTGTTGAATAGCTGCCAGATCCCCATGTCAGGATGTCTGCAGTCACGGCTCTGATCTCACCATTCCTTCCTCTGCTGTTGCACAATTGTGTTGCATGTTTGTGGTAGGGGAGAAAGTTGGAGAGCTGGGCTATGAAACCATCTCAGGGAAGGAAGCCATGTTTTATTTTAGTTGCTTGGTTTGGATAAAAGCCTGTAGGAGGTTGAATAACATAAAAAACCCATAATGCAGCCCATTCATGGAAACCAAACCTGGTCTTCTGTACAAATATGTGAAATATGAGGTTTAATAGCCAGGGTGGAAAAGGAAATGTCAATGAAAATGTGTTCGCTGGTGGAGTAGAAATCCTGATATACATACGTGATAACTCATTACTTGTTCTACCCGGACTCTCACCTGTAGTTGCAGGGTCTGTTGGGCTTAGGCTTGTAGATGCAATGAGGGAACTTTTGGAAAATGGGTTGTGAATCTGCTCCTCTGATGGATCACTTTAAGGATCTTTTGTGGCAGACAAGTGAGACAAAACAGTGACAAATAACAGGCTGTAAAAGAGGAAAGAAACCCAAAGATACTGCAGGCCATGAGCTTAGCAGTTGGAGAGAGAAGGAAAGAGTATCATAACTCCTTCCAGCCACAGCAGAAGCATTTTGGGGACTCTCAGCCCATGTAAGGGTTGAAAGCCACTCTGGTTACACAAACATTTGATTCCTGAAAGAAGACAGCAGTTGCCTTAGCCACAGAATGTTGGTTAAAAGTAATATCCTGATTTGTCTCAGTACCATAAATCTATCTTAGATGATCAAGTTGTGCATTACTCCTGTTAGGTTAGAACAAAGCAAATTTCACAGACGTCTAATTTTACTACTGAAAAATAGTAAGAGGTTGGGTTAATCTATGACCATCATGTCATCTCACATCATAAAATCTGGTGAGCTGGTAATGGTGCTCCAGGAGGACGTCAGTTCCACTTCCTAAACCAGGAAGTGGAGAATTATCCAGAGCAATAAAGAGCTTGTACAAATACTGGGGAAATCAGAAGTTAATCTGAATACCAGCTCGCTCAATCTAATCAGTATGAATAACTCCCTGCCAACTACTCCATTACCTGAAACAGGGGTCAACTGATAAACATCAGCCAGTCCTCTCATTAAAAAAAAAACAAACAAAAAAACCCCCAACCCCAAAATAAACCCCCTTCATCTCAGAATCTCAAATTCCATCATTCCCGAATAAACCCCCTTCATCTCAGAATCTCAAATTCCATCATTCCCGATAAGCACTAACCAGTTCCTCATCTCTCAGTTGCAGTTCATATCCTGAGCTACATAGATTTGCTGTTAGAGATAAGGATATGAAAAAGTGATATTAATATGCATGTTGCAACCTGTTAGCCTCTCTCAGGTTGCTGTGCCTTACGTTGTAAATAGAGATGGTCAGTGAGTCGGCACAAGAACTTGGGATCTGGCCACGTGCCATTTGTTTAACAACATTAGCCCAGATGAGCAGGTTCAGGGAAAGCAGTACGAGTCATCTGAATGGAGAAACAGATGATTCGGAAAAAAAGGGAGCAAGCAAGAAAGAACGAGAGTGAGAAGGACCTGCTGTATGTCTGGGGGCTGCTGCTGGAGCCAGCAGGGAAAATCTGGCAGCTGAAGGTGGAAGTAGGGAAAGGGAGCAGTAACCCCAGGCTCGTGAAAGATGTCACCCAACTGACATCAAACCACACAAGTTACATTTGGATTCTTATCCCGTGCTCACCACTGTTAGATATTTGTCAAAGTTATAGCCAAGACAGTATTTTTCTGCCCTTCCCTTTTAGCATGGGTGAGATTTTGCTGTCCTAAAAAGCAGATAACACCCATCAATAGTGGCATTACAACAGCAGTCACTAAAAGATCGTTCTTGAATCGATATTCTGGTGTTTGAGTCAAAGGTTTATCTTCAGCAATTTATGCAGTATTTTTCTAAATTTTTGGGAGGGTACAGGAATTGACTTTTTTGCTTTTCTTGGTAACTGAGAGAAGGCAGGGTTGAGTCAGTTGCACTATAATGCAGAATTCTTCCACAGACTTTTTTTCTTCATGTGTTTTAGATTTACAGACAAACTAATCAAAACTAATCAAAAGCAAAATAGAACACAACCAATATAAAATCCCAAAACATGCTTTTAAAGGTCACAGACACAACTATATTTATTTTTAATATCTTTTTAATTCCATTGTGTAGTAAATAAGCAGAGATTATTTCTTCAAACAAACCAAGGTTTTCTTAGCTTGTTTTCTTGACTTCAGTTGTAGCTAAAAATATTATGAACTGTAAACATCTGAGAACAACATGTCTTTTTTACACTCAAATTGTTATTCACTATCACCTTACCTGTTAAGGAAAAAAAAATAAAGCCTATCTGAATGAGCCACAGGTAAATTAAATTTAACTCAATTCTGTGATTGAGAGTAGAGGCCTTCTGGAGAAGAGCTGCCTGTAGCAGCTTATATATGCTTATGTTTATGGAAAATCTATGCCCAAATTAGAAGTAATTCAAAATTATCTCAGTGAAACGTTTTCCTTTTAAGAAATGATATTGTCATTTTTGTCAAAGTAAAAAGTAAGGAGAAACCTATAAAATGGATTAATTTAGATCATTATTTGTGGAAAACAGATTTACTGTTTCATGTTATGTTTCTCTGTGAGTTATCACTCATTTTTCTTTCCTAGCACACACTCTCCTTCCACTATTTAATTTTAATTTCAAAGGAGGAAATAATGAGATGAGGGGTTTTTGATTTTTTTTCATTTGAAATGCCTAGACAGTAATGAAATAAAATATGCTATGCATCCTTAAAAAGCCAGACACTTGCTATTGAGGGGAAATAATGCCTCCCCCCAAAAAAGAGAAAGAAAAATAGAACAGGTGCAGTTAATGGGCCAGACTAAAGTATCATGGGAGATTTTCAAAGCCGCAGATGAATTTTGCTGCACCACTTCCGAGGAATATAAATGGGTGTTGTTTACTTTGTTTTTCTGAAGTTTGAAATTATCCTCTTCAATCTAGGCTTTGCTGGGGGAGTCCACTTGAAATAATGGTAGACATTTTAAATTAACGTGTTACCACCACCTAATATGACAAGGATAAATGCCACTCATCTGTTAATTTTCTACAAACAGTATACCAGAGAATATTACCAAGCATTGTCAGTGAGAAGGAGGAATAGCCTTACCTTACACCCCCACTTTTTATTTCATTACTTCTATTTCAAAGCTGTCTTTGAGTGGGGAGCAAGGTCTGGGCGTTTGTCCCAGGCAGGCAACATTATCTCTTTTTTTCCTCTGGTCTAACAGAACCTTTACTCCTACCTACACTCCCTGTTGCATTTGTTTATCTAAAACGGTGCTGGGGAATTAGGAGTTTAGAAAAATGTAACACTGTGTCTTGATGCATGAAATCATTACATTATTTAACTAAAAAGCCTTTTAATCACACAAAACCCTACTCCAAATACACACGTGCATTGATACACATGCATTGATTCTATTAAAAAACAACTTTCAGGAAGCTTTGGAATGCCACAAAAATTAGACAATACTGTACAATTAAAAACCCATCTAGCTTATTAATGGATAACTCTTGCTCACCTCTGGGTCTAATTCACATGTTGTGCTGATCAAAACACACACCAAATTAATTTAGTTAGATGATATCTATAATCTTGTTCTAGAACCTTAGTTCTTCGTAAGGCCTACTATTTTATAAGGTCACTGTGGAAAGACAGTGAAAACTGTTTATTGAATTGATTGTGGCTTATTCTCATATCCATAATAAGGGAGCTTTTTCCCCCTCATATGTTCTTCCCTTAGGAGACTATCATCTTCCTCTATACTCAGTATTTAAAATTGTTTTGGGAAAGTGCCTGTGTAGTCAGAAATGCAAACTGCTTTTCTTGTGCTGTTTTGTTCTTATTTTTATTTTCCATGAAATACCTCTCACATATTCTTCCTGCACAGTGACCCACTGCATGTAAATTCAAAGCAATAACCATGTTATTTCTTTTGTTCCAATGACTCACTTTAGTTAGGAACAAACTCTGTTGTGTTAGTTGTTACTTCTAAGATAATATCATACACTGCATTCCAACATAATAATGGATTTTAATTCAAAATTATAGAAAACCAGAATGATCGGAAATAACCCAGAGGTGATTGAATGAGCTACATGTAGAATCATCCTCAGGTCTGGATTCATCTGTCTGTCTTTTCTACAGATCAGTTCGGTGTTTTTTCTTCTTCTTTTTTTTTTTTTTTTTTTTTTTTTTAAGACAGTTCTTAATGCTTGAACAAATCCCTTTTTCTTCCCCTCGGTAATGTGGTTAACTGTCTGGAATGTGAGCCACTGGAAATTCTTCCCCACAGAAGAATCTCCATTAAGCTTTCAGAGTTACTTCATCCCCACAGCTGCATGGATAGAAGACTTTCTAGTGCCTAAATACTTACTGTATATGTCATCCTTAAATTTAGTTTTGTTTTTTTTTTTCCCAGCCAGAGCTTTAGAAGCAGGTGCTAGCCTTTTGCTTCCTTTCTGCTTCCTCTGTGGGGAATGGGCTGGAAAGAGCCAACTAATTAGAAAATTCTACAGGGAAATTAATTCTGCAAACAGCTGAGGAATGGCATTTCAGTATAATGCTTACTTTGTCTGTCAGCAGAACCCTGGTTGGCTTGACAAGTGGCAGTTCTCCCAGATGTTACACATGTTGTGATGAGACCAGAACTGCATCATACGTTGCCCATTTACTAAAAGACGTGATGCTCGGGAAGAGTAAATACACTAAAACTAACCTCTACGACATGCTATGTCGCTGTCACAAGGCAACAGCATGGAATTTTTACATATGCTTGAAGTGTAGCAATGAACCAAATAGTTTTTAGCGAGCTTAGTTCCAAATGTTGCCTTTGCTTTCATGTAGGGCTGAGGCACGGGGGAGGAGGGTGGAAAGAGACCTACTAAACTACTCGGTGTGAAAGGGACGGATTGTCAAAGTTAGGCTTGCGTATTGTACACATCTAAAAGTATGTGATCTGTAACATGTCTGAGCAAAACACTTATTTAAACAGTTGGCTGGTTACGTGCACATGAGGATAGTCAGATCTGCATACACAGGCTTCCCTGTTCAGAGGCACCGGTGACTGAAAACTGCAAAGACGATCGGCTCTGAAGGAGCCTGTTGTTTATGGAAACAGCACTGTCTTAGTGAAAATGATGACAGCCTACTCATTTCTCAGAGATCTCACCAGTACCAGTTTTGGCATCGTAGTACTTCTTGCTTATGGACTAAAACCCCATTTAGCCACTTACCCTACCTCAAGTGATGTGCCAGGTTCTCAGCTCGCTTCTCATGACAGACCTTTGTGACCCTCAAGCCAAGAACAGCGTAAAACCCCCAGTCCTCCTCCCAACCACATGCCTTATCTGTTCCTTCCAACATCCCCAAGTTTTTCCTCAAGCTATTCGTAACATGAGGTAACCCTCAGTAGCAGACTCCTCATGCACACCGTTCCCAGACTGACTTGGCATCCCTTGTTTCTGTCCTACCAGGAGATGGTCCTGGGCTCCGCTTTAGTGTTCAGCTATGCCGAAGTGTCCCCCAGAGCCCGGATGTCTGGGATTTTGCCCTGACCTTAACATAGAAAGAGGGACTTGTGAGTGCCCGTTGAGTAATAGAGAACTGCTTTTCTTACCTTTTTGCTCCAAACCTGATGTTGAAGCTTGCAATGTTATGAATACCTTTCTGTGTGGCAGCTGGTTCCTTTTTTTAGATGTCTTTTTCTCCCTCAGTGGGTCTTGTATTCTTGAGCTCTTTTTTGTGCTCTTTATCTCTGTCATGAGTATCTGAATGCTTTTCCTTCCTGTGTCTCCCATGAACTAATTTGTCATATCTAAGAATACAGAAAGTAGTACATTCATGTAAGTCCTGTGGAGATATGTCACATTTCTGTAGCTGAAGATTTTCCAATGCCTTTTCCTTTTTCTCGTATTTGCTCTACTGTAAAATGACTCCCGACTTTTTCTTTTTCTTTTTTCCCCCATTTCCCTTGTCCTGTACTTCCCAAATTCAGTAATATCATATATTCTGTCCCTGTCAAAAAACTCATCACTCCTTTTCTTATCAGTCTGTTCTCTCCAGTATAATTACATTACTTAATACATTGCACAGTGTTAGATTCAAGGACTGTTTTTAATGGTGAACATTCCATATCCTATTACCAGTTCAGTGCTACCATGTATGTCTCATTTGAGAATTACTTGGTTATGAACTTTAATAAAAAAACGCAAATTTTTTGCTATGCTCATGCTGAAGTGTGATCATGTTCCAGCACTCAACACTAACTAAAGGGTTTGACTTCGAAAAAGTAATTTTCACAAGTGAAGATCATGCCTGCAGATGAAAATACTGGCATTCCATTCTTTGTCTTTGAGAAAAATCAAGACAGTTTCTACATTTTCTGAATTTACTTCACCTGATAGCAATTCTAGTTTTCCTCATGAGATGTACTTGCTTATGAAACCACTGAATTTATATCACAGCTAAATATTAAGACCTTTTGCTTATCTAATTAATAATTAAAAAATAATCTTTTTGCATGCTTTGATTAATTTCTATAGTTGCATACATTAACACATTGAAAGGACTAAAAGGTGTCTATCTCCAAAAGAGAGATGCATAGATTCTCAAATGTGAGCAACTTGATTCTAAAGACTCTTTGAGGTAGAGAGGTCCTAACGTCCGCATATAGATTTATTCTGCAGTCACGTTTTCTGAATTAATTGACTTTTTAATTTTGAAGTCCTAAATGCATAACTACTTGGCAGTTTTTCAAAGTGCACCATGATATATCTGATACATATATTATGGAAATTTGTCAACTGGTCCATGTATAACACAAAGGCCTGTTTGCATTTAAAACAAGAATACAATTAAATTATTAAATATTATTATCACTTATTCTTCCCAGAATTGCATCGTGTATTATGGAGTGCTTACTAATTACAGGAACACTGTCAGCTGAAATTTTATGAAGTGATTGTCAAATAGGAAATAAAATGGAAAAAGGGTGCTATTTATTGCAGGTAAATGTCTAGCTAGATTGCCTTTATATACTACCTAGATAAAAGTTCTTAGTGATTTAATTTTCTCTTTATTGTCATCCAGATGTTCAAAACACTGACCCAGCTGGCGTGGAAATTTCTTTTTTTTTCAACTTATGATAATGAATTAAATAATAAAAAAGAGCCATATTACATCCGTGGAGATTCACTAGGATGATCTGCACTAAATGGATTTTTATATGGGATAATTTTTTTTTCCAAAGTTCAACAAAAGTCAAGATTATATCTGTATGTGTTTAGGAGCCAAAAAGCATAAGTAAAGGAGAAATACATCTGTCTGTAGAAGTTGTTGAATAATTGCACATTTGCAGTATTTGCTTAAGGGTATAGCTGATGAATCTTTGTGAGTTCTCCTGTAGAGTATAACCAAGTTAGAGTGGCATGAATAAAGATGTTTTCATGTGATATGATGGTCATCAGAAAGACCAGGAGGGGTCAAACTAGAAGGAAGATGCACCCTTATTTTGGGGGCAGAGGAGTATGTAGGGATGTAAGGATGACAGGGAGGTTGGGTGAACTGGGCAGTGAATTTAAAAAAAACCTTACAATTAATTAAAATGTTTCATTATATTCTAAACACAGTGCTTGTTTCCTTGGGGGTAAAGTGAAATGCTTTGGTTTGTGTGTTGCAGAGACCTGAATTTCCATTTTGGTTTCAAGAGATCTACCCTTCTAAAAACTTAAATTCTATTTCAAAATGGCAATGATGGTTTAAGAGATCAAAACTTTTATTTATTTACTTATTTTCACTTCAGATCAAAGTAATTCATTTACCCCAGTTTCAGGAACAAAGCCACTCACTGAAGTTGATCTGAGTTTGCAAAGGGTTTAGGACATCCCAGACTCCATTTTTCAATTAATTTTGTATTCATTAAGAAAATTCATTCATCTCTAGCTATAATGTTTTGTTTTGCAAGATATTTTTTTTTTTTTTTTTGGTATCTGTTTGCCACACATATTGCAAGAGTTAATAAATAAAACCAATTTGGTTTATGACTTGTTTTGCCTGGACAAGTTTATGAATAGCAATACTGTATATGTTTTTAATTAAAGTCTTTCTTTCCTCCAAGGATGTCACTATCCAAAACAATTTGAGAATTTTGTTTAGAAAGTTTACTCACACCTTGTATTATTATGTATACTCTTGAGACACTTGCATCTGGGGTAGATATTTATAAGAATGGTTTCCAAAGTTCAGAATGGAAACTTTTAAACTTTCATGCTGTCCCTAAGTTTTAATATATGCCTGGCTTAATGTTGCATTGCAATATTAACATAAATTCTTTATTTTGCATAATAGACACACCTCTGGAAAATGTAAGCCTTTTCTTGATACATTTTTGCAACAGCTGCAGATAACATTCCTTGTTGAATTTCTAGATTGTTCAGTAAGGTCAACATTCATAAAGCATTTTATCTACTACGCTTTAAATATTCTCCTCTAGCTGCTCTAAAAATGTGAGCGTTACTCATTTCTCTGAAGTCCCATCACTTTGTTATTTGTAGGCATGGCCTGGAAAGGAAGGAAGGATAAGGAGACAGTGGGAGTGAATCAATATTTTATTGTGGTGACACTCTTGTGTTATTCTAGATAGTCAGTTTTACTTATAACCTTCTGACTGCAGTGCCATCCATCGCAGTCACTCAAAAATGAAAGGCTCCATCTTCTTTGCTGCTAGTTCATGTGATGTAGCACAGATGAGAAAATAGGTAGATATTTATGCCAGCTTTATTCTGACGGAAGGCTTTGACAATTTAAAGCTGCACCACCTTTCCCAAAGACCAGGCATGTGGTGGGGTGGACCTGTGTACAAGGCAAGACATGCTAACCTTCTTCTCATGGTGTCTCTCCTGTTCTTCCTCCTGCAGAAATAATGCCTGCCTCAGACATCGTGTCTTGGGAGCTCTGGGGACAGGTGGCTTTAGACCTTGGAAATTTTATGGGTCTGCTGACCTGAGCTACTGAGGAGCCTTTTGCAAATGTACCTTCAGATGACACACACACAGATTAAATCCCTTCAGAACCTAGTGAGGTCTTTTTAAAACAGCATGAAAGGACACATGTCAGCGGTACAAGGAAATTATGTGGAAGTCGAAGAGCTAGGCTTTTCTGAGTCAGGTAAGCACACCTTAGCTAACACCTCACCATCCTTGCATCAGTTCATGGGAAGTGTCTGGTGCTACTAATATCAATGCACATATGGTAGCCTTCAGAACTCTCTTTAGGTACAAGATTTGGCACACATAGCTATTAGAAATACATCTCTAAATGTGAACACGAGCAGGTACCTTAATATTTAAATGGTGTCTAACTGATAATTAGGTTATGCAAATGTTATCTAAACAGACATAGAAAAGCAGGGGGGGGGTTTACAGAAGGCTTTTTACCTTGCTTCCAATTTTTTCTTATTTTTAATTGGTCATCTAATCATTCCATTGTATTTATCAACAATATTCAGAAAGACAAGATCTTAATTGTGCTAAGGATTTATCTAAGGATGCTATTTAAACATCTGCACATTGTGGCCAGAAAATCATTCTATTAAACTCATCTGAGGGCCTGCTGTTGCCATAAGAGAAGCGTGTTGGGGTGGCTAAGGGTACCAGGTCAGGTCCCTCATGGCTGAAAGAAATAAAGTCATGGCTTGTGGGTAAAAACCAGAGATTTCCAGAAAGGACCATGATTCTTTTGCCATCGGTCAATAAAATTTTTACTGTTGACTCCCACAGCAGCAAAGTTAGGCCGGTACTGACTGCTTCTGAAATCCCACCCTTAATACCAGCCTTCTTAAATGTCAGCCTGCCTGCCTTCTTTCCAAATGTTGAAAAAACCCTGAAATCTCTGCCCCTCAGCCCCACTGAAATCAAAAGAAAAGAGGTTAGCTGGTGTTTTTTTGTTTGGGTCTTTTTTTGGTAGGCCATCTAGAAAAAAAAAAAAGAGTGGAAATTAGATGAACATAAAATTATTTCTGACACATTTGGCAAACGATAGTGTTTTCAGAAGTTTGCTCACAAAACTGTTGTGTAAGCATCCACTTGCTCAGTTTGAGTAAGAGGGTTTCTTGCCAGAAAGGGGAAAAAAAAAGATCATCAGTTGGCAATGTTCATCCTTTCCACTCATATTTTCTTTGCCTAAGACTCCCAAAGTGTTTGGTGGAAATGGCAACATTGCTTGTATTTTTACAACTAAAGCACAAGAGATTAAAGTGAATATATGAAAACATGAATGCTTGAAAAGTTACGTTCCTGGAAAAGAGAGACACAGATGAGCTGACAGAGAAACCTGATGCCTAGAAATACGCTAAGAACCTTCAGATGCTCAGCATTTATGAAAATCAAAACACTTATTCAGGAGCCTAAGTTATGCACTAAGCAACTGACCCAAACTTTCATAAAATGCTAGGAAAAGAGCAGGAATGAGAACATAAAACATTCATAGTTCTCCATCCTAACTACTAGACCATATATTACATCCCTTGTCTTTAATTTTTGAACCCCCCCCCTTGTATAGCCTGAATTCTTGCCCCCGTCAAAAAAAATAGAAACATAATCTGAGAAGCAATTTTTATGCTGGTTTTTTTTTTAACTGGGATGTTGCTGAGGAATTAGAAAAAGCTGCAAGTCTCACATTTTGCTTTACATAGTCAATGTTTCAGTGACTGACCAATTACTTATCATTCTGTTCCATTCATAAGATTATGCCAGATAGAGTCATGTAGGATTTGTCCAGCGGTTGACACGTCCTTTCATCGCTAAAAGTTTGGTTTGGAATGGAAGGGAATGAAGTCAAATACAGGAAGGAAATTAGTACGGAAACTGTAAGAATTTGAGACCTCAGCTATCATCAGACACAACAAAACATTTCCTCCTTTTATTGGAAGGCATGTAATTACTGACCAGGCAAAAATTGCCAAGAATATTTCAGGAAGGTGTTTTGTCTTCTGAAAGGTAATTCTGCCATTAGAATACATGCCAGACATAAGCAGAGCATCACATTGTCATATTTTTTCTTACATGAAGAGAAGTTATAGATGTAAAAAGGGTAAAAAGGTGGAGCTGTCTGTTTCAAGGGACTCTACTTCATGTCTTTACACCCTCAAAAGCTTCTTTATTAAAAGAAAGATAAACTCCAAAGAACGCTGGTAAACTAATTTTTTTCATTTAAGTGGATAAGATTATGATGAATACACCTGATTACGTTATCAGAGTCTAGGAATTTTAAGATAAACTCAGGTTCCAGAAAAATTCAAGCTATTCGCAAGTCAAAATAATTTTCAAATACATCATGTGAAAGACAAATAGATTTACAGATGTGATGATCATGCAAAGAATTTACCAAGTTGGAGACATGTAAGTGTGGCACTGATTGCATGTGTTTGATCTTTGCATGGTAACAGTGTTGCTTTCAGCTGGAAATGATGAAGTCATGCATAAAACATTTGCATATCTAAAACATATTCATAAACTAAACTTTAATGAAGCTATTTAAAAAATTTTATTTTAATTTTTATTCTAAGTTAAAATGATATATTGTACACAAGAATATCAAAATAACAACAGTATTCTCTTGTTAGTGTGACAGAACAAAGTCACGTAAGTAAAAATATAGAATATTTACTGCACAAAAAGAAGAAAATATGTTGGGCATGGATAATAGTTATTCAGAAAATGCTAGCAGAGGGGAAAGCTAAGAAACATTAAGTATCTCAGCTATTCTTGACTGTGCTTTCAGTGGAAGCCACCTTTTTTCTGAATACAGCTGTTTGTTATTTGTACCTGCATCTTCATGTCTTAAAATTACCTTAAAGAATGTTAAGTGAAAACTAAGTCTAATTAACTGCTATTTAATCAGTTGATATTTGAAGGGAGCAGCTTTGCACGGAAGAAGTACAGGGCTAAATCTGCAAAGAATACAATGCTGGCTAGTGCAACACCTAACTTTAAGGCATCCTGCCAGCTAGCAGGAATTTTTGCGCCAAGATTAGGCACATCTCTTCCTTAATGAATGGAGGGGAAGAGCTAAGCCAGCTCAGAGTAATGTCACTGGAGACCAGCAAGCTGAACTCTTCCAGAGGAAAAACAGCAAGATGTCAGCTGTATCCCTTAGAGTAAGGCATTTAACTCTACTTAGTTTTCTCCACTGTGAATCTGGTCTTTGAATTAAACATCTCCAAACTGGCCAAAGGAAATCCCATCCCAATATTTAAAACATTCACCTGAGTGGGGACCTGTTTTCAAGAATCCCTTCTGCTTTAGCTTGAAAACATATTTCTCTGGCTTCCAGGTTCTTTTTGCTGAATTTTTTTACTTAGTATATACTGCATACTTTGAGGGATGGGGAGGAGAGTGCAGTTGATCAATCAACTCGATAGATATTCCTTGGCAGAGGAGAGAATGGTATTCAGGTTCCTGGTGCAATAAACATTTACTTTATTTATGCAGAGAAGTGCTTCAGCGGGAGAGGCTGGTACCTCGTAGTCATAAACAGCCAGGATTACTGAGAGACAGCTGTGTCAATCAAGTAAATTAGTGCAATCAGTATTCAAACACAGAGTCATATATATATTGGAGACAGTGTCTCAAGCCAGAGACCTATGAATATCATCTTTCTTCATGTATGCCACAAAGAAAATCATCTCAGTTTATAGGATGAAATAAGAGTAAGTACTTTTGCCTTTTTGGAACGTTTTTTGTTAAATTCAGAAAAATCATGGAAGATGCCATTGTCTGATGAGAAAAACTTTATTAAGATGAATAAAAGGAAAAAGGTAAAACCCGCAAAATCCCTTAGTCTGCATGCTTCCTAAGGGAAGCATAGAGAAAGCCACATGTGCAAAATGGCAGAGGGATCAGATTGTTTTGTCTATCTCTGCAGTGAGTTGAGCTGTAACCACCTGGCAGAGTAAGGAATCACTGCTCAACCAAACACACATCACATCGAGAGGTAGCACTCTCCTGCTATTTCATGACAGAGTAAAATAGTTTAATGTTTGTGTGAATGTGTGGCTGGAGGGGCACCCCGTTTATGACAGGCTACGGATGTCTGTGGAATGTTGCCCTGGAAGAATTTGCAATGAGATTTCCAGCAGGAAACCCAAATGCTAAGCAGATGTATTTTCTTCCAGACCGAAACTATTGGACTCTTCAGTTTTAGGTTCAGATTGGCAGAAAATCTTCACTTTATCCAGCTTAACATTTTTAAGACAACAGTCACAAAACAATGACTTTTCAGCCTATTGACAAAGACTGGAAGCCACTAGGAAGGTGATGCAGATCTGTGTTTCCCTGAAGGCATGCAGACTGCTCATTAAATCTGCATGGTCATCTCACTCACGCATTGAACTTAAAAAATCAAAACAAAACAAAAAAAGAAACCCAACCCCGAAAAGCAAGTAGCACTCCTGCTCAGGGGATGTTTTAAGGGAGTTATTTCTACTTGATCTTCCTCCCACATACCCTCTGTGGGAGGAAATATTAATGGAGGAAACAAACAGAAAAAGATCACAAAGATCCTGCGGCATAGATTTCCTGGTGTTATTCTGTAGAGGAAGAGGCAAAAGTTCTTTCCTCAAATTCCTTTCCTCATGTAAACAAGGGAAAGAATATTGTCTTTTCTTAACATTTTGTTTTGCTCATTTGTCGTTATCTTCAAAACATGTTCTGTGAAGATGCAATTTATTAATCATGACTGTATTGTTTTCTATAACAAAAATGATCCTTTGGGACCATAGTTGTAATATGTGCTGAAATGTATCATTTGCTAAGTGACCTTATCTGTAATTCAGAGAGTCTTTGTGTGCTTTGGAAGACCATTTGGCAACCTCTGTGCAAGGAAGTAATTTAGTTATCTGGCTGCATTAAGGATGAAATCAATTTAAGATGAATTAGGCCTTCTAGAAAAGTGATATGAAAAAAACAACCTAAGTTCTTGGCTTTGGAAGAAGTAATTAGCTGGTACTGCAAGAGCCTTGGCGAAAATGCAATCGGATATCCTTTAGTGGATCTAGAGGAGCAATTTCAGAAAGTATTGTCCCCAGCTCTGCATTCCTACCTCTCAGCTGGTTGTTACTTTCTCAACAGTTTACATGTGGTGTGTACCCTAGCAAGTGCTTCTAGCCATTTCAGTGATAAAATAGATTAATTTAAATCACTGTTTTAGATTAATCAGGGGGCAGAGAGCAAATCACTTTGAAATGATGTGAGACTTATTTCAGTTTGAGTCCCTGTCTCCTCCTCTTGTTGCTCCATGGCCGTAAAAATGTTGTGGAGGGGATACTGCAACTCAAGTACCCAAGCAAAAGCAAAGCTCCAGCTGAGATTGACTTCAGTTCCAGAAGGTTCAGGCTCATAGCATGAACTTAGAGACTCGTTATTGAGAATACACTGCTAAGTCTCTGCTAAGTGAAGATACAGTTCACAAGCATTTATTTCAAGCCACTTGCAATACAGTGACAAATCTGTTCAATTTTATTTCCAGCTCAACAGGACATTGGATGTTGCTAAACTGTTTAGTGTACGTAACGTGATACTCTGTGATAAAAATGATCCATTAGTGAGCTGAGTGACAAAAAAAGCGTGTCTAAAAAAAATCCTTAAGGATAGGCCAAGATCGTTTGCATTTATTTTAATGATATCCAAATGGTGTTCTAACTAAAGATGTGTTAATAATTACGATGAGCAATAAAACTCTAGAAAGAGTTAAACTTACTGGCAGGCTTTATTCTGCTGCAGTGCTCTGTTTGACATAATTCCATAACCTCTTCCCTTCAATAAAATGTCAACTGCTTTGTTTTATTTTTTAAATTTCTTAAATATCCTAGCTGTGAAGAGAGGCAGAGCATGAAAGTTGTCAGGGATATATCACGTTTTGCATTCACACGCTCATGGTTTTTGTTAGGGTGACTGAAAGGCCAGAGAAGACACTGCAGGAAGACTTTCAAGCAACAATAAATATGGAAGTTCTTTCCAACTCAGTGTTTTGAAATGCTTTAAAAGCTTTAATCAAAAGTCCTTGCTATGATCAACTCTGGTAGAGAAAGAAGAGTAATATTTCCACAATAAATATTTTATTTTTGATGGTACTTTCTCTGAAAACCACCAATGGAGAAGTGGGGGGATTTGATGACAATGTAGATTTAAAAAATGCTATAAACTTATCTAATGGCAGATGATGATGACAGTTTTTGAAGATCACCGACCAGTCAAGAACTGCTGCAGCCAGATGAAAAACCTTCATTGCTTTTACGCTGAAGCTTGATTAATTATTGAAAGACTCTGTGTGATACAGTAGTATCTGACTCAAGAGACCAACCTCCAAGGCCTTGGAAATCCTTTCCTCTCAAATGTCCTCTAGAAGGCAGAATAGCACGTTAAAACAAGATCTTTGTGGTAGCTCCACATCAGCTGCAGGGACCTCTCTACCCACGACCATCTGGCTTGCAGTGCTCCTCTTTGTGGCTGGTGTGAGAGCGTGGCTCTGGTCTTCCATTTATGTGGTACTAGAGACACTTTTGCAGGCTGTGTCATTTGTAAACGTTATAAAATGATTGAAGCGTAATGGCCTAATCCTTCTCCTACCAAGAAAGCTGAAAAGACTCCCAAATCTTCTCTCAGGCTGAAACAGAATGAGTTTGTGAACAAGTCAGGGAGAGCACCAAGCATGGTCAACACTTGCACCCTGCCTCACAGTGTTTGGTACAGGACAAGCAGAAAAAGGCAAATAAAGAGCGTTCATGTCTGTGGGTAATTACGCTGTTATTGACATAGAACCTCTAGATGCAGATTTGGTCTTGGAAAACTGTTTATTTTGGAGCGTAAGAAAGGTGGAGGTGGCCCTAAATAATCCCTTACCTGACACATCTTGGAAGAAACTAGGAAAATAACAATGTGCCATTTTGCACAAGCATCAACTGGAGTCCATACAGATAATGAATAGCAAATGAAGCTCGCTGTAATGAGTAAAAGCAGGTTAAAGACAAAGCTGTCCCTGAGTGTCTTCCTCCTAAGGTCAAGACTGACAGAAACAAGCAAAGCTAATAAACTTAGTCCTCACCCAGCTTTAACGGTATTTCCAAGGGCTGTTTCAGAAAATATAAACACATTAAAGAATAGCCAGAAACCTAATCTGCTCCGCAATCACAGATTTCTCAGTTGTGTGTTGAAGACATAGCAACCTAAATTACCCTTGAAATGACTCTATTTCAAGTCATATGCTTTTCTGAGCTGTATTTTTAGAAGACTTCATACTCGTAGTACAAGAACTTATTCCAGACAAGGACTTAGCTTGGGTTTATGTTAGGATATAATTTGTAAAAGTTTGTAATAAACATGCCTCACTGAGACTGGCAGAAATTATAGGAAGGAAAACACCACTACTAACTTTGGGCTGCTTGCTTTGATTCAGACCTCATTGTGTTATGTTTGTTATGTGAGCTTCAAAACTGCAGAGAAGTGATGAATTGTTGTGTAACTAAGACCAGAATTTCCAAAGCAGCCTCATCTTTTTAGAAACTCTCTTTTGATTAAGGATTTTGACTTCCAATATAAACATCCACCAGAGGCCTGATGCTTAGATCAGGAAGTATGCTAACAGGCTTTCATTCAGATAGGAAGAAATATGCAATGCATAATTCAAAACCTGAGGCCTGAGCTGGCATCCTGTTATACACCCACTGAAGTCGACGAAATTTTAGGGTGTACAGGAAGTGCCAAACACTTAGTGAATATTTATATAAATATGGTAAACAGAAAAGAAAAATACCAGTATGCATGCTGGTGGTCAGTCTGAAATTACTACTCTTCTCAGGCCAGTTTTTATATCCCTTAATCTAATAGGGCCATCGTTATTTTTCCAACGCTTTTCAACTCGTGGTAAGAGATAGTTTCCCCTCTGTTAGTCACACAAACTAAAAGCAGGTCTGTAATCTCAGTTTAGCTGCATTTAGAAACTAGGCTTGTTTGTAAATGATGAAAGGAAACCAGACAGGAACCTATTTACCAAGTTTCTCTGTAGAAGCTGTCAGTTTTTCCAAGGTCGCTCTTTTCTCCACACTGGGCAGCTTCTTTGCACCAGCTGAAGTTTTTGAATCCTTCAAAATACCAGTTTATCATTGGTACAATTCAGGACCTTAAAAATTAAAGCATGCGTCAATGTCTTTGAAAGTATGTTTTAGAAACTACTGTGATATTGCACTTTTTGTGTGTGTGTGTGTGTGTTCTATTATTTAAAACATGTAGATGCTTTGGTCAAAATTTCTCGTGACATCGTTTGAGGCACTGAGCAAGTTCAGAATGGGAGAATCCATTGTTCTGAAGAGCCAACACTTGAAATAATTGAAAGCGTGTTCCTTGTTCTTCCGAAATGAAACTTAGTCTATTACTTAACTGTCCAGGAAGCTACTGTTCAAAGGTCACGGACAATTTTGAATTAAGTGGAAAAAAGTTGTTGGTATAAATTAAGTAAATATTTAGTTATAATAAATGGTGGCATTTTAATAATTAGTGAGAAGTCTTGTGTTTATAGATTTTTCATAACTTAGTATGCAAGGAACGAAAACAAAACATTGATTATTCAACATACAAAAGCCAATTTTAGAGGTATAACAGATGGAGAGTGCCAGAGCCAGAAGAGAGTGAATATTTTTTTAAAAGCTGTGTGATCACATAATTAAACTAGTGGATTAAATATGAGAATTCACAAACATTCAGGTGAGTTAGGTTCTGTTCTCATTGACACTGTGGAGAAATAATGAAGTTTCTGTTTCCCTATATGTACACACTGTTTGGAAAACCATTTATTAATGCTGAAATTAATAGCATCATGACCATGCATTCAGCAAGCCCGAAAGTGTAACATGACTTCAACGATCAGTTACACATAACAAAGTGCTTACGGGGGCAAATAGAACAGAGCGTATGTTCTTCCAAATTCCTGAAAAATTACAAGTATTACCTTGTTAACATTTGTCTCATAGGCGCGACCAAACCAGTAACACAGAAGAATGGCAGGAAGGAGAGTGGGAAAAAGAGGGAATGACTGACCTTTTCATGATTACAGTGCTTGACAAAGCTGGAAATAGTTCCATCTTCTTCAAGTCATAATCTCAAAAGACTATATTCTGTCCTTAAAGAAACAAATTCATTTAAAAAGCCTTTGGGAACAGCACCAAGGACTGTGTGTATGTATACATATATGTGTGTCTATATATGCTAACCAAACTGCTGTTTCTTTGAGGCGTTTCAGCATCCTTGATGCTGGATACTGCTTTGTTTTAAATCATGTCCTCCGTGGGTTTTTCATCAAATAAAGACAGTTATTTTTAAAGGTGTTTTCTACAGGATAGCCAGACAGAGGCTATGTCACAAGCAGAGTCAGCCAACTCTTGCCTAAAATGCGCAGGGCACGCTTTGTACTGGCGCTTGCTCTTTCATTTGCTTCCTGTAGCTTGCTAGATACAGAAAAAGACCTAGCTGTAATCAGCTTTTCCACCTAAGGTCTGAAACAGATACCTTGATAAATTCAGGGAAAATGAAGTGACCAAGCATCACCTGTAGTGTCTTTTCCAATCATAACTGTAGTTAGGCTTTCCTTTTTCCCAGAGGTACCATACATACCTGTTGAACCTGCTCGTGTCTTCTGCTGCACCAGTGGAGATAAAGCAGGCACTTGACTGGCTTTATTGATTCCTGAGGTCACACAGTTGCTCTGTTTCCTGTTTTATGGTGGGTTCTTTTTTTGCATTAAGTTCATATGTAAATGGAGCAGCTTTCCTATGATTTTGGAAGTATGTGACCAGCCATGCAGTCCCAAAGCAGCAGCCAGTTTTCTTTTTGGTTTATATTGCTGTAGGTCTTTATTGGCTTGAATATCTTCCTCTTTACAAGCACCTTTCTGTCAAAGAAACAGAAGACAGCTTTCTTACTCCCCAGCCACCCTGCAAAGTCCTGCATGAAATAGGCTCCTGTAGCCCACAGGTCTCATAGCAGTAATTCAGTCAAGTGCACAAGTTCCACTCTTACCCCTGTGTTTCTTACACTGATGTTGACAATCTCTTTGGGGAATGACAGTGAGGAGACTGGGTGGCTCAGAATAATTATTGATGGGCTGCTAAAGGTCTGGCTACAGTTTTTGTAGATTCATGAGGGAATTGACCACACACTCTCTATTAATCTTCCGTTAATTCATCTTGTGGCTGAATCCCACAGCTAATGTTGAAGAGTTCAGCCCTCCATTTAGCCAATTTTGTCAAAGGCAGGCTGGGGCAACTGAAAGCTATGACCAGCTGATAGCTATATCCGATGGTAGTTTGTGAAAAATGCTTTAGTGGCCTCAGTCCAAATCTTACTGACAAAATGTCAATATCTCAAAAGAATTCGTCCCAAATAATTGCTAGATGAAGGTTCGGGGCAACCAAAGGTTTAAAGACAAGAAGAGTGAACTTGTTTCTTCCCTAGAAGCATTCTCTGTATGCCAGCAATGAAGTGCAAAGGGGCACATTTATGTTAGCACCACCCAGGCTGTCAATAAAGACCGTCTATCCTCAGAAATAACCAAATTGAGTTCATATGAATTTCCCACTTTTCCAAGCCCACTTTCCCACCAGGCAGAAGAGATCACAAAATCAAACAGCATTCCCTCCTTCTCACATCTCTGCAGTTTGTAAGCACTGTGCCTGTCATAATGTTCCCAGGAGGTTTCCTTAACCATAATGTCTCATCTCTGCAAGCAGCTGCTTCCTTTTTGCACAAGAGTTCTTGGAGACTTGCTTCACTTATCAAAACTAAACCACTGAAAAACTGGTAAATAACTAAGTTCTATTGGGAAGATGAAATCCCACTGCAGATGGACAGATTTGCTTAACCTATAAAATAATTCTGGAATAACTATTGTTTTGGCAAAATTCTAAAATGCAACAAAGTTTGATTGTTCTTGGCTTCTCCTAACTTTCTTGCTTTGGGGTTATAGCTGGCCGTCAATATGCACGTTAGTCCCATTAGTGTTAACAAGGGTTAAATATACACACATATCTAAGAGAGGCTTGGCCACTTACTCTCAGCGTTCCAAGGTCAGCTGAAGTCTGGACCTTTTACTTTCTCTATGCTCCACTAACTGAGAACAAAGCTTATGCAAGACTTCCTTGGGGAACATGGGGTCTGAGGTTTTTACAGTCCACAAGGCTAAAATTCAAATATGAACCACAGCTGTTTGGATAAGAGTCTTGGACCTCCTTGTTTTGAACTGTAGTGACCTTCTCAGCCTTACCAACACGTGAAACTCTGAAATCCCTGCACAGCTAATGACTGCGATGTGAAAATTGCCTGGCAGGCAGACCTGGGTACAGTGACCAATTTATACCGCTCTCGGATTTGCAGGTGGAAGGGCTGTTCTTTCTCCCCCTCCCCCCCCCCCCCGCCCCGTTCCTATACACATCCTTCTATCCATATCCATATATGCCTATGTGCAGATCTGAATCTCTGTTCACCATCCAAGCAGCTGACCCAATGTTCTTGTTGCAGATGGTGAAGTTCCTCCCTTCTGCCACGTATAGGTATTTTTATGAGTCCCTGGTAAGAGGTAAAATAAGAAGGGAAACAGACTGTGGGATAAACTAGTCATTCAATTTAAGTAGTGATAGACCTCCAGTGCCCTGACACTTTTAAATACATTCCATATACCCATGGTAGTGCATGTATTTTGAAGCATATAATACATATAAAAGTGCCAGTTAAACCTTCCCTTTGATTTAACTGCAATTGCACGAACATTTAGAATATCAGCAAAGAGTAATTTTGCGGGACTGAGAGATGATAGTTAAACTATTTAAAGGGCCTGGCAGTCCACCTTCCAGTGGCCATCGTGGCTTGCATTGAGTGGTAATCTCACTGGAGGCTGCTTGGCCGATTGTGTTTTTCTTGAAGTTGGTGATAGATCGTCTTATAGCCCCTTACATTTAGAATCCAATTCCATTACCTTCTTTGCAAAAATTATACATATTCTCTATATTAATGCCTGATCGCAGCAAGACTGCATAGCTTGATCTGTTTTGAGAGTCTGACCTTTCACGTTGATCTTGCTGTTGCAAAGCACGTCAAGTACTAGGAGAAGACTCTGGAAAAAATGCAATTCTTTATCTAGTGATATAATTAACATCTTTGTGCATCCAAGATAATAGGAATTCCAGCATTCATGCTTACTATGAAATATAGCAAGCAAAAGGCGAAGTAAATTGTGTTTGTTTTAATACGGAAATAATTTTGACTGCATCTTTGGCTTTGTATGACATGGAAACTGGTGATTGTTTACACTTTGCTACTTTTTTTGGTCTGCATTAAAATCCCACATGAGAAACAAATTTTTCTCTAGGAACAAAATGTTACTTTTTTGGGACTGAGTTCTAATTAGTTGGGTAGTACGTCTGTTTCTTTTCAGTTGGGAAAACGCAATGCATATAAAATCCAGATGGATAGCACATGATGCTGGAACCAGCCCCGGCCAATCAGCCACATCACTTGATTAAAAGAAACCTATAAGAATTTAAGTAAAAAACCAAACCCAACAAGACAGTAAGAGCAGCAAACTGGCTGCAATATGGGATTTCATCATAGCTCGGAGATTGCTTTTCTGTTGCCGATTGGCCTCCCCACACCTTATTGAAAGTTAACCTGCAGTTGTATTTAAATTAAACTTGTGTAGGATTTGTGACTAAGACCCTAAATACCAATAGTGGAAGATATGTGGTAAGTGGGATGGGGAGGGAATTCATCATCAGACTCCAGCAGGCCACAAGGACCACAGCTTCAGGGCAACAGGCTCTTTGAAGGAACTCAGCTGAGAGAAATGCAACAGAAATCCACCCTGGCACGAACCATAATATCACAGACCAATTCTTTCTGTGCGGATTTCGTCTGTGACTGAACAGTCTTTCAGAGCGCAAGTAAGCACACATCATGGCAATTACTTACAGCCTCACTGGGCGCAAAAGCTCCTGAGTGTCCCAGGGTTTCACCAGGTTTGAGAGTGAGATTTTCGGAGAGGTCTAACACGGGCTATGAAGAAGTCTGAAGGAGAGGCAGGCAGGCCTTGCGGAGGGATGGAGAGGCATCTGGAATCCCTATGGACAACTGCAGGAATGTTTATTATTCTTTGTTTATTATTTTGAGTGTGTGCTCTCTCCCTCTTCCTCTCTTTGTCTCCCTTTGTTATTTGTGTAATAAAATTCCTCTAGGCGTATAAAGTAAGTCATCTGGAATTGTGCAACTCCTTCTGCCAGGAAGCTGGAAAAGCCCCTCTCCTGTGCAGAGAGAAAAATACAGACTCATCTCAACCATTAAGAAATTACAGCAATACAGCATTTGTCTTTGGGTTATGTTTATACAGCAAAGAACTGTGGCAAATAATTGTGCTTCTTACTGTTAAAAATTCTGCTTTTATCCTGTCCAAAGTGTTATGTTTATTTAAAACCTGAGAAATAATTTGTACATGTTAAAATAAGGCATGCAAAAGACATTAAAAAGGCTCCGTGTCAAAGTTGTGTTTTCTGCCAGGGGGTGCCGGGAAGGAAAAGGAAATGAGTGAGGAGAGAGGAGCATCTTTACAGCCACACGGCTAGTGAAATTTTCTGTTTATTCTTTGGGGAAAAAGCAAAGTAGCTGCCTAGCTGCTGGTTGGATAGGTGCCGGTACTATTTTTATTGGCAGGCAACTCTGAGTGGCTGAAAGGTGGTCATTAACACCCTGACACAAAGTGCTGACAGGGCGATTATAAGATTAACACCCTATGTTATATTAACAGTGTCAAAAACCTCCCCTTACCTGTCAGTGAGAAATAATGGCACGAAAGAAAACATTATAGACATACTGAGCTTTTTAACATTAAAATGCCACACAGCTACTAACTTTTTCAAATTGGTCTAAATACCTAGATGACCTACTAAAGTCCAATAAACTGAAAGGACATATTTTGAATTATAGGTTCACTGAATAAGAAAAAAGAACACAAAAGCTTAGCCCCCAGGCTTACTTCCTCTCTTGCTGATGGTAGTAGGTCTTTCACAACTGATGTCACTAGATTTTTTGGTTTGAGAGCTTGGAAACTCAGGGGTTTCCCTTAGGACCTGATAAATTTGACAAACAGAACTTTTCTGGAGAATCTTAGTGCTGATATGCAAGGCAAAATTTGACTAGGCTCTTCCTACAAGTCCACTGGTTATCCCAGACAGCACTAGAACCTGGCTTTATCGGTGAAGGCCTCGGGATCCTAAGGATCCATCCGCACTTGAAAGTGTTCCTGCTCCCTGTTCACAGGAACAGCCAACCCTCTAGCACAGCTTCAGCTAACCCGGCTTATACTGCCCAGTCTTCTGCCACTTGGATTAAATAAAATAAGCCAGGGCAGAAAGTTCTTCCTGTAGCACTAGACCTACACCTTCATTGGTAAAAAATTAATTCGTTGTGTTCCTGAATTGTATTACCATTTCAATTTTTAAGAACTAAAATGGTGGTATGTTTTACTACCTGGTGAGAGGAAGGAGGAAAAAAGAAGGGGGGAAAAAAAAAAAAAAAAAAAAGAGATCCAACTTCAAACAGAGCCTTTCCAGCTGCAGCCTGCTAGAGGAGTGCCCCTGCAGCCATGTTGTCCATGCCTATGCAGCACCTTTCCAGCAGGTCTCCAGGGTGTCTACCTTCATAGTGTCCAAGTTTTGCCTGCTCATGCATTCTTTCTATATAGTTTTTTAATTATATTTTATGTTGTATATGATGATAGTATATTCTATATGCTATATATTTTTGTCTGTAAGATCTGTAGATAGAATGTATAATACATATTCCTTATAGATACTTCAGTTTCTAAACAAGAGCAAGATCTAGTCAAAGCACCCAAAAGGCCAGGAAGTGTTTATGTGTTGTGTAAGAAAATTTCAGTAGTTTTAAGTAAGATTTCTGGGGCTTTCAGAAATTGCAATGCCATCATATCATGATAGCTTAACGTTTAGTGAAACTCCTTAACAAAGCATATATAGTTAACTTAGGACTTGTTACAAATTACTGAAGCGCCATCTGAAAAGTTCAAATGTCTCAGAAACAGATCCAACAGAAACATTTAATAACTAAACAAGGATAAAGGATGGATTTATGGCTGCTGTTTAATTTGGGGGCCGTTGGAAGACAATGCAAAAAATTTGCAAACACTTTCAGAGCTTCTGTTAAATGAGCACTGTGCCTGCAGAAAATGGAGTATTTATTATAGCAACTGATGAGAATTGCCAAAGGTAGGGAGTTTCCAATAAGTAGGATTCTAGTTTTAGGAACAACCTGTTAAGGTATTTGTATGTGTAATTTTATTACAGCATCTGCTTTGGCTGAAACCAAGGTCTCCAGGGCAATTCTGAACTTTCAAGTAATCTATAGAATCGAGTGTTTTCATCTACATACCTTCTTTTACTTCAAAAAATGAAAAAAATGACATAATTCACAGAAAATTATGTTTAATCATGTTTTATTGATGAGATTCATGCAGTTTTCCATGCTGACAAGAGTCTCGGAATGTTTTCTGAAATGTCAGAAATGCCTTTAGAGATTTTTGGCATTTCACAAAATTTGAGTGGATTTTTTTTTTTTTTCCCCCAAAACAAGGAAGACTCAAGAAACACTGTTGAGATAGTTGGGTATTTGGTGGTCTAATTTCTAATAAGATCAGGTGGCCACTGAAAAGACACTCAAGTAATGAGGTCTTGCATACAGCACAGTTTTCTGGGAACTTAAGTAATATGTAAAGGCTTTGTTTCCTAAATGAATGGCATTGTATTGCTCTCCATTGACTTTAGCTGTAAAATGCTTAACTGCACCGGTTTAGCTGTTCAGCGAAGGTGTATTTCACTCTGCTTTATTTTACTTTTATTAACAGCCCTAAGTTACTTTGTGGGAACCCTGTGTCCCATTCATCTCTCTCTGGCAGTGAGCACAACTCCTGTTTCATAGGAAAGGGAAGATTGTGCAGCTCCCCTGGCCAAAGGGCCTCTCTGTCTGCTGGGTGAGACAGAGACGAGCTCTTCGAGCGGTGCTTCTGCTGGGAAGTATTAAGAGGGGATTACAGGCTTGGTAGAGCTAAAATCGGTGATCACCATACACCACGGATTCGCTGGCTCTGAATGGGAGCAGAGCAACAGGCTGCATCTGCTAATCCCTGCACATCATCTGTGTGAGAAGGAGAGATCACGGGTCACATTCTGTCCCAGCCCTTCTTTCACAGTTGCAAATCAAGACACACTTTGGCAAAGCCGGGGCGGCAGCCAACAACAACAACAAAAAAAAGAGGCCGCAACACAATGAAAGCCACCAAATAGTTAATAAACTATGAAATCATGTGTAGACATGAAAGTGGGAGGAGAACTACCTAAGACCTTATTTACAAAGGAGTAAAGACATAAAAGATGACCTTCTGTGACCATGAAAGGGATAACTTCATCAGGATATATTTATGCCAGAACATGAACAAACTCTTGCATGTCAATCATGCTGAACTGCCGGAAACTTTACTGTAGTCACTTGCAAGGGGTTTTGAATGAACAAGGTTTGTGTTTTCATGGTGTGTTGTTTTTTTTTTTTTATTATTGAGTGTTTCTCTCTGAGTTGTGAACACTACTAACTGAACACAGGAATCCTGAAACTTAGGTTCCCTAGTTTGCCTTTACGCACTGGGCAGAAAATGAATATACACTCGTCAGCTAAGGTTCATGCTCCTGCAACCACTGTGCAGTGGTCAAAAAAAAAAAAAAAAAGTAATTTTAAAATGGCCAGTGTAACTGTGCATTGTCTTAAGCATTATGTGACAAGCAGTAAATCATCTTAGTGCTTTTTTAAAAAAAATAGCCATATATTGTATCTTTGTCTCAGACAAATTGCTGAGTGACTTAAAACCCACCTACAGTACAATCAAAATTCCTCCTTCTCCAGCAGCATGTCTCCATTGTCAGGGGCACAGGAATCACGTCTTCTGCAATCCCTACATTATCCTCAATGCCAGGTGTACTTTATCAGCTATAACACGTGCATATTGTCCATGTTCTCCAAAGGGCAGAATATCGAAGGACACAGTAGATTTTTATTTCCCGCAGGCTGGAACATGAAATGGGGAGATCAGTTTGATGTGGGCAGTTGACACAGAGTTTCACATACACTGGTTTCCCCAGAAGGGCAGCATGTGAGAGAGCAGCAATAGTCCTAGGAAGAAATGGGGGGTAAATATTGCTGTAGTGCAGGAAAAGAAGTAGAAATCATGTACTCGGCGTAGTATCCATGCATTAGTCTTGATGTAGGGTATACTGTATCAGCTAGTTCCATATTGTCCAATGAAAGTATTTAATTGGATTTATTTAATTTTAGAAAGCTAGTAAAAATGTGAGTTTGTCCTCGAAATGTTGGCCTGTGTTGTGCAAGGTCACCTATGTGCATTAAGAAGGCAGGGGGAGGAAGCGGAACAGAGCCCACAGATAAGGCACATTTGAACACCAAATCCTGTTGTCTACCTATTTGTGTTTTCATCTGCATTGCTTTGCCTTCCTTAACATATGGCTAGGGAAAGATGGATTTTGAAGGCATTTATAGCATGGTGTATACAGAAAAAGACTCCACTTTTTCATCTCTTTCACAAATACTTCAGTGCACTAAAAATTTGGAGACTCCCTTTTATATAATTGCTTTAGGTGGATGAATTTTATTTTTTCCTCTTTGCTTCCCAGACTATTTTAAGCACATAAACAGAATGCTCCTGCTGTCCTTTTTATACTAAAAAAAGCCCCTTACATCTATCAGTGACATCATGGGGAACTGCACTAGCAACAAGAAAGCAAAAGAATTCCTGCTTTGACTATTGCAGTTTGGAGATGAGCCAAAACTGGACAAAGTCTTGAACGGTGACTGTCAGCAGCTGACTTTTGCCAAAAGCATATAACCTTCGCCGAGCCAGAGTGGCAAGTTTACATCATCAAAAACATCCTGCAAGCGTCGACGGATGGAATTCAAGCACTGCCCACAGGCCCGCTTGGCGGCACAGCGCTCCTGACACCCACCACATCGTATCAACACAGCAAGGGCTACGCAGAGACGTGCCCCGAAGACTTTCCCATCCCCTCTCTGCAAGTTGAAGGCTAGGCTGTATGGCAGGCAAAATACTTCCGTACTTGAGGAAGGGAACAAAGTAAAGTGTCTGTGGTAGCTCTGTTGGCTTTGTTGCTATTGTTGCTATTTGTTCATTATCGTTTGTCAAGATTTATGGCTGTTTAGAACAAACCGAGCACTGGTTTTGAAAGGTTGCTTGATGAAAGGAACAAGTTTCAACTTTATTCCCTGCTTTCATGCAATCAGAGGTTATGTTTATTTAGAAAGCTAACATTTATACAGATTATGCACTCTCAGTGGTTCCATGCCAAAAAATACACGACTAAAATGGGTCTTTCCATCACTCTTTCAGTTTTGACCTATGATTGTTTTTACAGGAACTGGATCTTTTAAGCAATAGCCTCTGGTAGAGTAAGGGGAAAGCACGGCACCTTGTGCAGTAATTTGCAACCGGTGGCTTGAGCAAAAGGATATGCAAAATGCATTTGAATTGCTCAACTGTCCAGACTACCCCAAATGCTATTTGATTGGGATAATTGCCAGTGCGAGTGGGAAGGGCCATCAAGCAAAGCTGGGTGATAGGGGGGTAAAGTCACCAGTTTAAGGAAGTCAAATTTTTACACCATGTGAAACTTTTGATTGATTAAGCCATCCAACAAACTTTTCAAAGTATTAAAACCAGTAAAATAAGAATTATTAGAGATGGCAAATTGAGCTCGAAAAGTCAGGGAATAATTACTTGAGTTGTAAATTTGCTTTTGTTGTATGTGCTCCTCATTACCCTGCTCTTGAAAATGTTTGAAATATTGCTGTTTTCATAAGTGAGCAGTGTCCTAAGAAAGAAATGTTTGTCTTGTGTTTGTATGCAAATGCATATTTAAAACTCTCTAAAAATTCACTCACAGCAAAAAAGGAAAATTATTATACTCAGAAGGATCTACCTGGCCAACTGTCTTTCTATTAACAGATTATCTTTAGGTTTAAATACCCAGCCTGATAAATGCTCTGTTTATCAGTCAGGGAGTAGAAAAGATACAGAGGCATGGGATTAGAGAGTGCTTGAAAACTCTGATTTTTCTCAGTTAAATATCTTTCCTAGGAGACAATGGTTTTCCTATGGAACCATTCTACAAATTAAGAATGTATGAAAAAAGAAACATCTTTTGGCTTGCCAATATTTTTTCCAGCTGAAAAACAGTGACAAAACTTAAGGATGTGATTCCCCCCCCCCACACACACACACATTCTCACATTTTCTAAATGTTTTCTAACTGGCAAAACAGTCAGTGTTACTTGGTGTTCTTTCCTGCCTTTAGAAAGAAAGTAAGCTTAAAGTACGGGAAAGCCCTGTTTGAAAACAGTGCTAGCATGTCTCTGTTTTGAACTATTTTTGGAGAAAAGAGTAGAATAGAATTATTTTTCTTTTCATAACTATGAAATGAAAAATTTACCAGTTCGGACAACATGAGAATGTTGTCTCTGAAACATCTTCCTGTGCTTACCAGAAACATATTTTTAACTTGCAGTTATTTTTCACTCGCCTTTATGTGGCACTCTATTTTAGCCAAGTCTATCTTACAGAGTCAGAGTCTCCCACCAGATTTTTCGGTGTTTTCCTTTAAATAGAGAGCTGTAGGCTGATTTGCATCAGCAAAATGTTCATTAAAAAGGATTAAGCACAGTTAAGTGCCACGGCCCCACGAAAGAAAGCGTGGCTAAACACCATGCACCTTGTCTCCATTGACAGTGACAACCCAAGCGTCCTAATTTGGGGGCCTTTTGCCTCCCATACATCAGGAAACTGAAAACTTTCATAATGTAGCACGAATTACCACTTCAGCAGGTGAGTAAATAATCACCGTTGGCTTCTTCCCTGCACAACATTTATGTCAGGGTTGTGTGTTGGTGGCATAAAATGTGCTGAATTGGGGGGCAGGAGGGCGGGGGTGGCCTCAGCTCTGGGGGTGCCGGGGCCGATGATGCCAGGAGGCACCAGCCCGCTTTTCTTCCAGGTCAGCCATTCCCATCTTTCCCCTTTTCCTTCTCAAAGCAAGATTTAAGCGCCTGACTCGCTTCATCTCATCCCTTTATGAATGGGTGTCTATGTTGTGGACCCACAGCTTCTTCTGGTGGCTGTAGGCACGTAACTCCCTTAGCGTGGGGTTTGGGACTGCTGACGGAGGTAGCCATACCTCTCCCTTGCTCCCCCAGACCCAAGCAAGCAGGAGTAAAACTTGACCTGGAAATACAGCAGGGATCCCTTTCCGTTCATCTCCCGTGCTTGCATTTTCATCGGGGAGGAGGCAGTTGGACTCATTTCTACAAATAGGTTCTCCCCATTTCAGAGAGATGCAAAAGGTGCCAAGAGCAGGATCCGGAGGTGGGTGAATCTGCTCTGCATCTTTAGAGAACGTGCACAACTGCCTCCAAGTGAGGAAAATGTTGCGACTTGCATTTATTTGCTGAGCTGCCCCATTTCATTGCGTGGTGTTACCCCTCTCTGCTCTTTCATGTAATTACTGCAATTAACTGGCGTGCTGCTATAAATGAAGATTTCTCTACAAACAAAGGCGAGGAGGGTTCTGACTTTCAATATATTTCTGATCACCTACAATCCTACAAAGTTTACTGAAGTGGTTGCAGGGTTTAGCAGCCTTTCATCCTGTAATTACATGTTGTGTCTCAAGAATTATATTAAAGCTGGGGATGGAAGCTTCTCAGAAGACTTAGTAAAGAACTGAAATGTGTAAGACTCTCTTTATTCAGAAAATCTGCCTGGAAAGCTCATAAGAAAAGGCTTTCCTGCAAGATTTTCTATACTTCCTACTTGAAGACAGGCTGGAAATCTGAGGAGAGTCTTTCTGTTCCAGCTAAGTAGGTAGGTGCCAGGGTTTTAGGAGGCTGAGGGAGAGGCAAGGAGCGGGAGGGGAATTTTCTTTAGAAATTCAGTTTCATCTTGAGTTTTCGGAAGAAGTTAGGATTCACTTTTGTTTTGTCTGAACAAATTTCTTCACTTCTGTTTTGTCTAAACCATCTGGCTGAAGTACAGCATGGGCTTGGCTTGCCTGAGAAGTCACACTGAATTAATAGGTCTATTCACAAAGCATAAGTTGAAGCCTGTTTGTAAATCTCTGCGAGAGCTAATCTGCTCCGTGCACCTCTTGCCAGGCACACGGGAACCTCTTCTGCTCTGCACGAAAGACCAGCTCAGCTCACGTTATTTGAGATGTGCTTGCACGAGGCTTAACCCAAGCCCGAAGCTGAGCTGTACTTCCAGGATGATCTTTGGCCCAGGAACGTCAGTCGATATGAAGATATTTTGATGTCGGGCGTTAACATTTTCCAAAAGAACAGACTTCATTTCTCCCTGCTTGTGTTTTTTTCACACAACTGCAGCTCAGTTTTTAAGGTATTGAGATAGCCTTCAGAACCAATAACCACTTAACAGCTTGGAAACTATGATCTGAAATTGGCTAGTTCTTGAATGGGAGGTGTCCTGAAGATCTTAAGCAGAAATTATGGCATGAAAGGCAAAGCATCTGGCAAATCCCTTACCATGTTTTCATCTCTGAAGAGGAACACACACGTGTATAGAGAGGTGGGCACAATGTGCTCAGGTATACGTGGTACAGAGTAAGAGTCCACCAGAGGAGTAGATGTGCAGCTACATGTGCAATTTGAGTAACTAAATAAATAGATAGCTCAGCATGCAGTGTCCCCATCACAAGCAAAACAATCAGATTGAACCATGTGTAATGGTTAAAGATATTTCAAGTGCAAAACTTAAGAAGCTAAGAAAGAAAATGGGAACTGAATTGCAGAGAATTTCTAAACCAGCCATTTTTTCCCAGCCAGGCTTTGGAGCTATCTTTTCAATAGCAAGAAACGTAGGTTAAGGATATGCAACGCAGACAAGCTCAGAACCGCAATGTTTTTCCACAGAGAAGCATGCCATGATCACACAGGGTAAGTGTGAACACTCAGGACATCTCCCAGAAGCTCCAACCCCTGTTGCTTTTGGACTTTGAGACCAGGAAACCAGAAGGGCCAACCGCCCTCGCTCAGAGGCACGCAATGGTTCAAATGCCAGCCCTACAAATGAAAGGCACACCTGCCCCCACCCCAAAATCGGCCTCAGTAAGATAGCAGCAAAACCATCATTTGTAAGAAAAAAGGTGCAAGCCGTCAGATTTTAGTTTGGTTTCAATGTGACTATGGTGTGAATGACACACAAAATGACTTCTACCAGCAATTCGCTGCCACCCTTCTCCACAACAGTGATGGGTGCTGCAATTTTCAGGTGCCTGGCTTGAAATAAGGCAGACTTTTTTTTTTTTTCAATCCCCTAAATGCTTCATGTCTCGAAACCAGTCCCTGCTAAGGTGTCTCATGTCTGACGGCCACGGCCAAGGCTTGTTCAGTAGAGTAGCTCTGTCCTATACTGTGCTACCAAGAATAAACACTGTATGAGCATAAGTGCCAAAAGAGAAAAAAAATCCCTCCCTTTCATTTTTTTTCTTCCCTTGCAAGGCCAAACATGCTGTCTTTGGACAGATTTCAATCCTGCTTTAATTCATTAAAAAAGTGAAACAAAATCACCATTTACATCCTTGACAGCTGGCAGGTTTTATGTGTTCTTACTGCTCCTGCCAAGTCAAAAAAAGTTTTCATTCAGCTCTGTCATGGATCTTTGGAGTGCTGGAAGTGTGAGAGATGTCAAAATGTACTCATAACAATGACATACAGTACCTGAAGGCAGGAACGTATTATGCTAATGTACTGGTGTAAAGGAAGTTACAATTCTCCTTTTTTTGCTTAAAAAAAAAGCAACAAAAAAACCCCACAACAACATCAGAAAACATCCCAGCCCCGAAAGAGGGAGCATTTTGCTTTCTACAAAGCCAGCTGACATGTTCCAAGAGCTTTCTGTTCATCAGACTGCATTCCAGCATACACTGGGGTGGGGGGGGAAAGGCAAAGATCTGGTGTTTTCTTAGCATTTCTCGATTCCTATTGCTTCTGCGAGATGAGAACGATTGTGCCGTTCCGGTGCTGGGACGGGCTGCCAAGGCACTACAGGCAGCTCTTGCCGCTGCCGTGGGCCCAGTGACATGGAGGAAGGTGCTCTTTCCCGCTGGGTATAAGGGCCCCGGGCAGGAATAGTTCATGCACCTGCGTGATTATGTTGGCAATATGGCACACGACGGGGCACCGAGTGGAAACGCTATGGTGATTGTAAGGCAGTGATAAACAGTGCCTTGCAACTCCTTCAGTAGAAATAAGGAACAGAAACGGTCTCCAGTTTACATTTTCTGCAGCTCTCCCATGGCCCTAGTAAGACAAAACAGAAAGAAAACCCCTTCCAAATGAAAGGCAAACACGTAGGAGAGCCGAGGCATGATGCAAACTCCCAACATTTTATGCCACGACGCACATAGACCGCAGCCTAGACCACGTTGCACAGAATATATAACTTGCATACAATCCAACCCCACGCATCCAAGCTGTGTACAGTCATTGTATTTCTGTGCCAGAAAGGGGCTGTACGGAAAAGCTTGGCAGCTGTTTGAACTCTGTGGCATTAGGTAAAGTTATCTAGATTACGGTTCGACAAAAATCTCAGTTGCCACTTGAAATTTGATGGGGACAAAGATAAATTAGAAATCGGACCTGCTGAGATTGCATTTCCTTGTCTCACTGCCCACCCCAAGGAAATGCAAATGTAAGTTAAATCCACCTAAACACAAGTGTAAGAGGCGAAACTTTCCATTTCCACCCTGCACAGCTGTTTACATTAGAGAGAAACACTTTTGGGGAAAAAAAAAAAAGGGAGAAGAACCCCGTGATATAATTACAACCCATGAGCACGCCACTGCTATCATTTCCAGAGGCATTTGGGAGGGAGCTGTTGCAGCTTTCAGAACTGAAGCCTCACTCAGGAAGGACAGATGCCAGATCATTATTCTTGGCTTTGAGATAGAAAATAGCTTATGGGCATAAAATGCTATTTACTGCCTACAGTACATTTCAAAGAACAGCTATCTTGTCAATCATATACTCTTTGTATTACTTGACTAGGTCATTTTAATTTTGCTGTGGTTAGTTATTTTAAAATCAGTGTTATTCTATGATCAGCTACCCCTTATCTACGGTGGTGAGAATAGCTTGGGGTTGCGACTTAAAGACCACAAATATGACTAGTCTTGGCTCTGAAACTTTGAGACCCATAGGCACAGTCTTTTCTTACAAAATGCAATCATTATGGCATGCATATAGCCCTAAGCTATTTCACTTATTAAGCCAACAACTGCTTAAAATGGCAAGCTGCTCTTGGAAAAATCAACTTGCTGCTTTTTGCCTGTACAAGATCCCTTTTGATACACATAAATTTTTAGAAAATCTAAGCCTAGGGCAATTGTCTACCTCTGAGATACAGTTACAATGGGATAATGAGGAGACTCAGTTACATTTCTCTGCTCATCTTTAGCCGCAGTATTGTGGATGCAACAGGCAGAAATTATTTGCTCTCCGCAAGAGTTACTTAAAAAAAAAAACAACCAAACCCACACCAGTGGAAACGTGGCATTGTGCACATATCTGGTGTGAGGGACATCAGGAAAAACACTAGCCTGAAGGAGCAGGAATAGTGTGGTGTCTTTTACCAGAGCTGGTTCAGGGAGGCTGGAAAATGCAGATGTCCAAGATGTAGACACATCAAACGTCATCATCTTTTGGTCGCTCCTTTTTAGGAAGGAGAGCGGCGCCCCAGCACTCAATTCACAGAGCTCCTCGTGAAGTCCTTGCACAAGTGCCTGTGGCCATGTTGTGAAGCTGAGGGGATAAAAAGAGGCAGCAAAAGGAATGGGATAAGCTGGAAAAGAAGGGATGGCTAAAATTTATTTCTCCTTTTCCTTCCATTGCACTTGTGGAAGTTGTATGTAGCACTAGGAGAATAACCTGGCTATGAATACGAAACTCCTCAGTGAAAGGAAATCTGAAGTATCACTATAAATTACTCACATTAATTCTTAATAAAATTAGACCTATGCCAAGCCAAGGCTCACCAAAGACTTTATGACTACACCACTGTGACTGAGCAGACACTATTCTACTCTTTGGGTTAGGCATCTAGAGAGCTGCTCCTCTCCTTCAACAGAGTTGTGAAAGTGTATTTGCCAAGAAGGAAAAAGAGAGGTGGAAAAATCCGGTGGCACTGTGTCACGATGGTGTTGCAAGATGTTGGCTTTGGGGCTCTAATCCAACAGAGAGGTACGCAACCTCCCCATTTCATTTTGTATATTTAAAAAAAAGAAAAAAAAGCATCTTCTGAATCATAATATATATTGCAATCTCTTATAAGAAAGTGAGTATTGAAGTAAAACATTTCTTCAGATTTCTTTTGATTACTTCTAGATTAAATGACAGGTTGCAGGTTTCTGTAGCCCCATCAGGTTATGATCATGAAGTCCAACGTGGTGTATACAAATGACCCAAAGAGCCTTCGCGCAGGGACAAAGCTCTGAAAGCTGATCAACCAACACGAGGTCCACACATCGCCTCTCCAGTGGCTCTGGTTGTAACAGCACACCATTTCTGAGAAGCAGCACTGAAAATAGATACGCATTGCCTACGCCAAAATTGGCTTTTGGTTCCCCTTCCCCAGCAGGCTGCAGTGCACGTCACGCCGAAGGCCAGCTCTCCTCCCCGTGGGGAGCGGTGCCTTGCACCAGGCTCCGACGTATGGCTGGACGTGTGTGAAGAGCTGGCAGCGGTGGGGGCTCTGGAAGCCTTCAAGATAAAAGGCACTCTCTGCAAGTAAGATGGCTTTTATTACTGAGATTATGTGAAACTGTTTGTTTTATTAGGTATCTTTTCAAATCATTTAATTATCATATTAGTTGTTTTCATAGCTTATATTCTAAGGGCGCAGTTGTGCGACTGAACGAAAGATTGCCTCCTGCCAATTTCATTGTACGAACAGCCTGGAGCTCTCGCTGCCTTAAATATATATCCAGAAGTGGGCTGAATGTGTGTGGGAAGTGGAGAGAGACTTTGGAAACAAAAGGAGCTCTTACCCAAGTTCTCTTTTTAAGACTTTTGTTCACACATCAGCATTTTCTAAAATAACTAATGATCCTTTGAAGACTGGGGGGAAAAAAAAAAAAGTATTTCCGTATTCTGCTCAATGCTGATCAAATGATTTCACAGTTGTTTACAACCCAAAAAAAATTTTGCTTTGGCCATATCAAGGTAAATATCAAAAATCACAGAATTCTGTGACTGCACATCTGGGAAAGTTCTGCTTTTCCACATAGACTATAATGCAACCCTGGAACAGTGGGACTGCCAAAAAGCGTATCTCCACACCATATAAATGGTGCAGTTGCAAAAATTATTAACCTGTGGAACTTAAAGCCAGCAGGGTTATAGAAAAATTATATAGAGCTATAGAGAAATTGGTAAATAGAATTGTTATCAAGCATTATATATTTTTTGTTTCCATTCTAAAGTTATTCTCCCTTTGGATTGGGGAATTAAAAATGTAATGGCACAAGAATTAAAAAATATTTCTGGAAAGGAAAAAAACGACTTTCAGAAGATGCAATCCACTATAGAACACCTCTACATGTCAAAATTATATTCTTCCTTTTGCTCCTTCCAAAGAAGAAACCACATTGTTTCATCAGAGTAAGCCGTTTGGTCAGAATTCAATTCCTTTTTTCAAAACTGCATTTTCCAGCTGAAGTATTCTTCGCACAAGAGGTTTGGTCGATCCTCTCCCTTTTTCCTCACCTGCTGGTGTATTACACTGGCAAGAAAAGCATCTCCAGTGTGCTGGAAAAACCTGTGCCCACCAGGTACTCTCTAGGCCCTATTCAGAAAGCCCCGGAGCGCGTCAGACTGGTGAGCTCCAGCTCCCTTTTCCCAGCCAGATGTTCCTCACGGGGACACGGGGTGTCACCACCACAGCTGGTGACCATAAGGCACCTGCACGGAAGCTGCTGTGCCTTTCCCAGCGACCGCAGCTGCGCGAGCATTGCTGCCTGCTGAGGTACCGAACTGTTCCTCATCCAGCTGTGCTCCACTGGCCACGTATTAATGAAAGCAAGGAGGACAGCTGAGAGCACGGGGACACTAACGTTGGCCAGCCGACAACCGAAAGTTGTCTCTACACACACCCTTGATTGGACTCGGTGTCCTTCCTTTGACCCTCAGCTCCTTCCTCTGACTTTGAGTAAGGAGTGTAAGCACTCCCAGCTATTTCAATAGATCTTTTTTGCTATTTTTTTTCCAGCATAGAGGATAGTCCTCCTTCATTGCTCATACTCGCATTTGTCTACCTTCTAACGGAGTGAACACATCTTGTGCGATGAAAGAAAAGCTTTTAGTAGTTACAATAATCAACTGTACACTCTTTGCAATTTAATTTGTTGCTCTCCTGCTTTCCTGGGGTTCCACTGCCAGCAGTGAAGTCAAGAATGGCTGCAGAGGACAACCACGTTTGATGGGTGCCACAAAGTGCCACACACTGTTACCGATACACAGCAGCAACGTCCTCCTCCATGTGTCTGCATGGGAAAAGTCTTAAATGCAAAGCCAGAAACCTCTGTGATAGACCAAGAAAGTTTCCCTAAATTATTGGGGAGCAGAGAGAAAAAACAGATTTTTCTCCCTGTGCAGGGGATTATGCAGCATGTCTCTGTCTGAACAATGAAAACGATCGAGAGGGAAACCAGAGATTAAAGACATAAAAGCAAAATGCTGATGATTCTAAGCCGAGTGTAAGGGTTTGGTCAACGTGGGGCCAAAGTTACGCACCACCGTGTACAATCAGACGAACAGGCGGTGTCAGATGAAATTACATTGTGCGAAACAGAACCTTAATTACATTTTTAAAATGAGGATGGTTCGTTACGTAACAACTTTTTAATGACGCTGCTCTGAGCACCTCCCCATCCTAAAGACTGCTGCCTCTAAAAACCTAAGGCTCCAAAGGGGAATATCAGCGGTAGCTAAAAGGGAAGGATTTTTCTCTTCAGTTTCAGATTTTTCTCTTCCGTTTACCACCATGGAAAATGTCTGCTAATGAACACAAAGAGCAAGGCAACAGCTTTCAAAAATGCAAAGTCAAGCTTACCTGCGGCCCACCTCGACAGCAATCTTGTTTACCCATCAACACCTTAGGAACAATTGCTTCTTCATTCACATTCCTCAACAGCAGCCTTTATTACATGGTGTACCGCATCCTAACATTAATTAGCACTTCACTGGCAGGCTAAGTATCATTTTTCAAAAGGCCTGCAATTAACAAAATAAAACAAATCCCTTTTTAGTTCAAGCAGCATCGCTTCTTTCCCTCTCTTCAAAGTGATGGTGTCAAATTGTTGCTTCCCTCTCGCGGCTTGCTATAAACCAGCAACAGTGGAAATATTTCCGATGCGTGACGGTTTTCACTTGCCTGCTGCCTTTCACCTGAATATTTTAGACCGCTTGGCAAAAGCAAAGGGTGGGGAATGATATTGATTTTCTTTGATTTTTCTTCAGTTACATGGGGAGTTGCAGGCAAAGAGGTGGTAAGTAACTTGCCTTGGGTTACAGAACAACTCATCAGCAGAGTCAATAATAAAGCCCGGTTTTCTGGACTCTCTGATTATTCTCTTCACAAGACAATCAAAAAAATGCGATGATTTCACCTCAATTTGAAATTTGGTAATGTGTCTTTCTTGGGAAAAAAAAGTGTTCTGCTTGTGTTGGGGAAACATCCTGGTTTATTCATTGTGTTAATATAGTAAATGGCCAGCCTGCCCAGCCTTTGAGACCGATGCCAGGGACAGTCTGAATGCAGAGCTTGTGAATGACTTGTGACACAGCCATCGGCTTGAAAGCTGGCTAGCAAACTCACAAATGTGAAACTGTGATACTGCAGCAGCATTAGTCTGCAACAGCTGGGAAACCATAGAGGTCTTAATGGCAAGGAACAGAACATAATCGGTTGAAATACTCTGTATTGCTTTGGTGGTTTGCAACATGATCTTCTCTCCGTGGAGAAAATCCTTAATGGATGGGGCTTAAAGATTTATTTCCCTATTTTTGGAAACAAATTCAGAAAAAAAAAAAAATGTTCGACTTCAAGTTTTGTATATAAAACTGGCTTAGTTTTGTCATTAAAATACCATGGCTGAAAAGTGTCCACAAAACATAAAAATATTGACTGGTGATGGTAATCCAGCTCCCTGAGGGGCAGCCTGAGATCCTCATGGTGCCATGGCCTCTAGGCAGGATTTTCTGGCTGGATGGGCTCTTCTTATAGACGGCTGGGGCTTCCCCTCACCAGGGCTAGTGCTGGGCTCGGGAAGGAGCACGGTGGTCTGAGACAGCCCCCCCAGCGCTCCCACGGAGCCCCAGGACAGACTTGCTGGTGCTTTTTGATTTTGCTGGGTGGGCCTTTCAGTTGGTGTTATACTCAGAGGTACGGAGAAGGCAAGCTTAGAAAAATACAGTATTGCCTCTGGGACGCAAATTTTAGGGCAAAATTGTTTATCTCAAAAAAAAAAAAAAAAAAGAGAAAGAAAAAAGAAGCCCTCTCCTCCCCGCTAAATGGGTCTACAGGGCCGGCTCCTTCTTCTTGGGGGAGCTGACAAGGAAGCGCCTTCAACGACTTGTCCTCACAAGCTAGTTAAAGGCCTTAAAAGAGACTTCCACAATCACCCTAAACAACCTCAGAAAGGAAAAGCTCATTTGTTACATTCAGTTCAGCCCTATTTTGGGTGCAACGTGGCAAAGGCACGTGGCAAGCGGCGCTGTGGAGCCCACCCCGTGGCAGCGCCTTTGCAACGCCGCCCGATGTCAGCAATATCTGTGCTTCGTAACGCGCTTTTCAGGCCTCCACGTGGAAAAGGGTGCCATTGACAAGCACCATCCCTTCCCCACGGAATACTCCCGTGCTGTGAGAAACGACGAGCCCTTGTGTCTTTTCAGCACCTGGGAAGAAGCATGACGTTCCGTCTCTCTCAAAGATGACGCTGGTCTCTCAGGCAGACCTTGTGCTGCCCACCTTGGAAACTGTCCTGACTTTTTGGGACCCAGACTTGCATGGCACAGCTGGGATTTAATCAACCCTGTCACACAAATCTCTCAGCTGCGTTTCTAGACCAAAAAAAAAAAAAGGGGGGGGGGATCTGGGAGAGCCATTACAAAGGGACTAAGAGCTATACTGGAGGTATCTCCCCTGCAGGCATTATTCCTCTGAATAGGCCAGAATTTAGGGCAGGTCAAAAGAAAGCTGCTGATCTGGAAATGATGGTGCATGCTGGAAAGACCCTGCTGGCCCGCCCGGCCCCCAGCTGTGCACCCCCTCCAGCCAGCACCACAAAAGGAAACACAAACAAAGATTAACTGCAAAATTATTATTATAGCTCCCTGCAAAATTATTATTATAGCTCCCTGGAATAATAATAATAATAATAATAATAATAATAATAATAATAATAATAATTATTATTATTATTATTATTATTATTATTATTGTTATTATTATTATTATGTTCAGGTCATTAAAGACTGCAGTTTTGCATCACAGAGGTGAAGCAGTGGTTTCAGAGACGCTCTTGGGAAGGGTAGGTCCATGCTGCCTCAAACCGCTCCCTGTAAGCGCTGTTTTCCGAACAGTCTTGCCGTAACGTAACCTCTGATAATGCATTCTAACAACGTTTGCCATCCAATGTCAAAAATAAGTCATGCTTGCAAAAAAAAAAAACCCAAAATGGCACTACCTTACATGGCACGTTTGGATGTTGGACAGCCCAATGGAGATCACCCCAACTTAGTTTCAGGTATATTCCCTTCTAAACAGAAATTATAACAAAAATCCGCCCTTTACTTTGTTTCATTATGTCACCGAGGCTTTGTTGCATCCTCTAAAACTCGGTCAGAGAAGCATGTGCTATGTTCTGGGGTGCATGACGTGGCAGGCATCGTGCACCAGAATGGTGGAACAAGCTTTTCAACAGGCAGATTTTTTTCTACTGACTGTAAGTAGTCCCTGTCAGCCCGCTACTAATGCCTTAGTAATGCCTCACTAGAGCCTTCCAGCCAAATGGCAGATACAGCCACCGGGTGTAATTCTAACTTTAGCAAAAGTCATTTCACACGTGTATTGCCTTTTAAAAACAACTAGGATGGTCCAGCGAGAATCCATTTGTTCAAAACTTCCTTGAAATGAGAGTCAAAACGCTAGACCCAGTTGCAGAGGGGTAAGGGAAGGGACCCTACCGCCTTACTCCATCAGCTGGCCGCTCCAACGCTCACACAAAGTGGAGGAGGGACAGGAATGGAAAAACACTGGGCGCTGTTTTGATTTGACTCATCTCTGTCTTAAACTTTAGGTTTGACCATGCACCTGGTGGGTGTAAAATGTCATGTAGAGGAAATCGGCAGAGGCGAGTGAAGTAGCCCGGCAGCCCCAGCTGAAGCGAGGACCCCCTGGACGGTAGGCACTGGGAATGGTCCTATTCGCCCCTCGTCCCACTCCCCGAGTTTCTGCTTGCCAATTCACTAGAAAGCACTCAGTCGTGCCGTGCACCACACTCAAAACCCTCCCGTCCTGGGGTCTCTGTTTATGTAAACACAAATCTTAGACCTCTAAATACCTTTCAAGTCTGCTCACACCTGTACCGTACTGCGTGAACCTCTCACCCATCAGCCATAGGTAACAGAGGGTATCAGAAATGGAAGACCTCCATATAATCTGGTGTTCCTAAAAATATTAGTAAAATGGCATAATAGTCACTTTACAGTAACGCTTGCAAAGTAAAGCTCCCAAGGTCTGCGGAAATGGATAAAGAAATAGAGATATATATTTAACAGGTGAAAAAATATCCCATGGTATGTAGCCTGCATCCATCCAGGAGAGCCAGGAGACTCAATCCATAAAGTCCTGTAGGCACAAATGGAGGCACCTTCCTCTTCACACAAAGTGTTTGTTAAATAGAAGGATATTGCAAAGCATCCCCCGCCCGGGTTTGGATTTTGCACCCTTTGTGTTTTGTCGCAGTGTGCTGCATGCAGGTTGGTTGCCAGACTCGGTAAAATAAACCTGGCTATGAGGCTGACTGATGGTTTCATGTGTATCCTAAACCAGCACAACCAGGGAAGTTTAGGCAAAGGTGTCTAACGCTCCATGAGGAAAGCTTGGCACGTATCTACCTGCAATTACAAATGCACAGTGCTTCAGTGTGTGACCAGAGCACAGCCAGAAAAGTTACCATGAAAAAAAATCGCATATTAATCTTTAAATATTGTTTCCAAGGATATTCATTATCATGGTTGCTTTCCCTATGGATAAAAATAAACTTTAATGAGTCTTTTTGCTCCTGTTGGCATTTTAAAGCCATTGTAGCTTTGGAAAAGTGACTAAGAGTCTGTTCATAAGGTGCATCACCTACAAAACTAATATATCGCTCTCAAATGCAAAATCCTCATTATTGTCAATGCAAGCATTACAACATGTGCTGCCTCAGATCCCAGGAGGAGCCTGCCAGGATGGCTATAAACCAAAAGATTTTTGCTAGTAAAGTCACCTGTAGTGATTATTGGTACACAAGCTTGGGGCATTCGGTGCTTTTCCATACACCTTCAACTAGCAAAGGAAAAACAGGCTTTACTACCCTGAGAAGGTTCCCCGAGACTGAATGTGAGGGCACACAGTAGGGCGGTCATGGCCATAGCGCAAGATCCGTATTTCCCTGGCAAACGTGCTTCCTGCAGTACCGCTCGCCTTTTGAATAGATTTGAAAAATTACGCGCTAGAACGCCGTGTCCCTGTTTGCTTTTTTGCGCTGACAATTGCCAGAGCTCAGGTTACAAGTACATCAAGTCCCCTATAAGAACGCCAAAGAGTAAAAATGTGCTGCTTCCAAGGGAACGTGGACTTTCCAAAAAAACCTCCTACTATTCCTAGCCTGTGCTGTGTTTCCCCCGGCGTGACAGTCTTCCCTCCGCAAAACGCTGGATTCTCTCAATGGGCGAAGGAAGCAGATGATGTATATATATATTCAGGTAACCCTCTGCATCCCTGAGGGTTTCAGTGCACTGAGTCCGTGGGGATCAGTGGGTAGGATACATCTTTTTTGGTGACAAACCTGTGTAAAGCTGTTCCCGGTGACTAGATTCCTATTCTTGTTTCCTTTCAAAGCAACCTAAGGCACATCAGCCTCAAGAAGCAGAAAAAAAAAAACAAAACCCTAGCCTTATTTCTGTATTTGATGTATGCTTACCTTAGCATTACATTGGGAAAGATGTCCATTCACTTATGTCAAATTAACTTGTTGAACATTAAGCAAGCCCAGTAATTCCTGTCAGACCTAACGTGTTAATAAGGATACAATTATATATACTCCCGGTCTATACCATTTCAAGTTAATTAGAGCACAAGGCTTAACAGCTAGTGGCACTCCATGGGCTACAGCCGTCTCACTAAATCCAGTGCTCCTCTGAAATGCCCAGTTTAATTTAAAGTCATGGAGCCACGCCATAGCCAGCAGATGAAACGAGAATGTAAAAGATGGTCCTACACCAGTTATATTTTTCTGAACATTTCCACCTCTTTAACTGTACTTTCTTTTATTACTACAACTCAGATAGTTCTTCCCCCACCCCAGTTTGGTTTCGTTTTTTTCTTTTTTCCCTTTAGGCTGCTGAGAGAGCTTTACTCACTGTCACCGTTTCCTTTATACCACCAATTAGTCAGCCAGCTCCCCCTGGTTGTGTGGGGTTTTCATGTGAGTGTGAGAAAGCAGGCATGAAGAAACCTAGGAAAATATGAATGCAAAACCACAAAAAAATGGCAGGCATCGCCCAGGCCAGGTGCAGGCTCTGAAACTGTATGTAGCTTAGTTCCAAGTCATCTTACCATGAACTTGTGGTTAATATTGTCACTGTTGTGTTGGCAGGCTCATTATGCTTTGAATGCTGGGCATGTTTGTTTTTTTTTTTTAAGGTACATCCTAAGAGATTCAAGTTCCACCTACCAAAGATATTCAGAAGAAAACATCTAGCTGTGAAATTTCACCGGGAACAAGTGCTGCTTATTAATACATAGAATATACATATTTTGAATCAGATCTTAAGTTCTTTAAGCAGAATCAAAGGAACTGCATTATTCGCTGTAGTTAATGGTGCAGTTACCCTCACTGTGCCCTAATGAACCTGCAGAAAATCAGACGATTTTCAGGTTTTACCCTTTCCTTCTCCCTTTCTGTGATGCTTTTTCTCATCAGAGCTCGCTGCCCACCCCTCTCCTCTGGCCGCCGTTCCTCCCAGGCTACGTGCTATTTCCTACCAGCCCTCTTCTCTCCCATCTCTACTCTTCCCATCACCCAAAGCCACCGTGCCCAAAGCCGCCGGGATGAGGGCCGCGCTGAGCTCTGGGACAGGCTTCGGTGCCCTTTTTGAACTCGCAGGGGGGGATCGGTGCCCAGCCACCCGCAGCAGTTGCCAGCAGCGACCCGCAGCCCTTTTGGGCCCCCTCCCTCCCTTTTTGCTCCAGCTGCTGGAGCGGTTATCCCTCCTTTCTTCCCCCGCCCCCGGGCATTCAGGGCCACAGCTGTTTGATCCGGTCACGGTCCCATTCTCTCACGGGGCTGCCTCTGCAGAGCCAGCGGTAGCGAGCGTGATCAGCTGCTGGCGGAGAGATCAGATTTTCCTTTTCACTTCTTTTCCACCCACGGGGAGCTCTCCCCTGCTCATCTGAGGGTACAGTGGCCATCAAAGCCCCACGGTGGCTGCTGGATGGCTGGCAAGGCACACGCCAGCTACAATCAATATATCTCATATTTTTTCCATTTATTTCCCCCTCCCATTTACCCGCGCAGGAGTACAGAAGGAAGAGCAGGCGAGCAGCACTGCGGAGCGCCGGTCACAATCCTGCTCCTTCAATCCCATAGTGAATTATAAAAGCAGATCGCTTTGATTTGGTGTGAGGTACCAGAAAACTTTTGGATGGCCACTGCTGTATGATCTCATGCGGACAAGCCACCTGTTAGCGGGCTGTAGCAGCCATAAATCGGTCCTGGGGATGCTTGGATAAAGAACTGTCTTCTCTGTTGTCCCAGGAGAGCTGATTTATCTGTATAAAATATCTATTTTGTCTGCAGAAACTGCCCTTAAAATATTAGCTTAGTAGTATTTTCCATTAGTAATTCCTGAGCTTTCCATGCTGCCGTGTGCGTGCAGATGTATGTACCTACATATGTACACGCTGCAGTCTGTTGGAAGAAACGCAACCGTACATATAACTCTGAAACATAAATGCAACTGTTAAGGTTCAGTGGGGATCATAAAAGGTAGGAAATGGTAGAATGAATTCTTAAAAAAACCCACCAAACCAACAACCAGCATCAGGAATAGATAGCAAGGATGTTTTAAAGTCAGTTGTATACTTGTTTATGATGCCAGTTCAGTTCCTTTTTTTTTTTTTTTTGTGGATAACATAAAATTTGGAACCTTCTAGCTTCCAGAGTTTTGATTTTGATACATCTTTCACAAAGTTATTAGCAGATTCTACAGGAGATCAACATTTTTATTTTTTAAGTGCAAAAATGGACTTTGCCATAGTCTTTTCTGCTTGATTTTTAATTCTTTATGGATCATTTTCAGAAAAGAAATATTGATGTTTTCCTATTTTTCCCCTCCCTTTCTCCCTTTTTCTCCTTTTTGCCATGACCTGTAACAGAAAATCTAGTAGGCTTGTACCAACTTGCTCCTTTTCCTCACGCTGTACTTTCTCTTCATTTCTTCAGGTTTTGAAAAGCCACAGGGCGGTGAGAAAAGGGATTTTTCAAAAGTTAGTGAGCTGCAGAATGGCCCAAGGAAAAAGCAAAACCCCACTCCACCCGGCATTTTTCAATTCATAGTGATAAGGAGCAAAGAGAATTGAAGACAAGTAGTAATGATAATGCTGCTGCTGCTGCTAAAGTAATTCCCTTTCAAATATTGCCAAATAAAAATAGCTGCAGTGGTTCAGAGGGTTTCTCAGGAACACAGTCCTCTTCTTTTGTCAAACCCTAACACACGTGTGATGAATTCAAATCCGGCTTTTGCAAAAAGTGTGTTTCACTGGATGTGCTAAGCAATCTTGATGGTAACACCATACGGTGGCTTTACAAAAACCCGGGCCAAGAGCCATGCCAGCCAGAAACGGGAACCCAAAGCACCTCGCAGCTTTCAGAAAGGTCTGGTGCGCTTGGAGCATATCTGTGCCACGGAAAAAATACACCTGACCCTTTTCTAGCCACACCAACTCTGTGCCGGCGCTGGACCCGGTGGTTTTTACAACGTGGCAGAATGGGGAAAGGGTGCGTGTTCGCGTGACGGCAAGAGAAAGGGAGTGAGAGGAACGGGCTTTCGGGATTGCTGAAACATCTCCATTTCAGTGTTCAGTCAGGAGCCTTTTATTGCACTTCACCTCAAATCTAGCAGAAAACCTCTTCCTCAGACATGGGTCTTGTGCCAGTTTCGAGATAGATATTACATTTTGTGTTAGTTTTGGATGTGAAGCCAATATTGGCCTAATCATCGAAACCGAGTTGCAGCTTTAAATCTGGAGAGGCAACCAGTTCTCCTGAATGCTTTTAACCACTTCCAGCCCTTTGGATGAAAAATGCTCACGCCTGTTTTACCATTAGTCAGTTGGAGTAAGACCGCTGGCTCCAAAGGACCAGCTAAACCCTACCAGATACACACCTTTTTCCTGAACGTCCTTTGCATTACATTAAGTATCTAAAGAAAAGGTATTTACACAAATGAGTCATGTGCCAAGTGGCATTTTCTTTCATTCCAAACTAAGAGGTGAGGTTTACATACGTAAAACGCATGGCTCCATGTGCCACACTTTCCCCAGCGCATTTTCAGGCAAAATAACATGCTGGATGCCAAGACTACAAGTTTTTCAACAGAAAATCCAGCTACCATTAATGCAGGTATCCATCCTCCAGTGGAAACGGTCTCCATCAACAGCAGACAGTCGCGGCTTTTAATATAATTCAGTGGCAGATAATACAAAGCAGTACTTTCACAACTGGAGCATGGATGAAAAATGACACAGTCCGGGAACATGACAAGTAACAGGCCTGCGGGGTGAAGTTCTGACTGGCTTTAACTGGAAAGCTTGTTTTCTCTCGAGCACACATGTTTGCCAACTTCAAATGGCACTTACTATTTTTGGTAAAGTTGTTGCAAGCCCTCACACATGCTTCATCCAGCACCAGTTCAATAGTATATGATAATCATTTGGTATTAAATGCTGGCAACAGAGCCAGAAGGTTTCCTTCATGCATCCTCCTACCACTGCCAAGGCAATCAAATTAATTCTGTTAACAGCCTGCCAAGTCAACTAGCCCACTAAACTGTCCCGTCTTAAAAATGAAATCGAGACATTCATATCAAACCGTGCCGTTTCCCCACTGAGTGTGACGGCTGGAGCCCTGCCAGCGGGAACGACTGCTATCATCATACGATGCCATGTGATGGCTCTAATGAGCTGACATTTCCTGTTGCTAAATTGCCACGTCTGAAAGCCAAACCAAATAGTGTTCAACCTCTTTAGAAACCAGACGATGGTTTCTGACTTTTCCTTCTGCCTTCTGTTTCCTCGCTTTTGACGTTTCTCCATCCAAACCTGCCTAGATAAAGAGGGCTGAAGTCAAAAACTGCTCCTGCACCACATGGAATATATTAGACTGCTCTGCAAAATGAAGCTGTCTCACGTTGCTTCCCCAGCCTTTGGAGCCTGCTCTGCACACTGAACCATTCCCATGTTAATCGAAAGGGGGGCTGCCATGAGCGAGCACTGTGGGCACAGGTTGCCCACGCTGGCCTGGCTGTAGCGTTTTGCCCTGGGTCTACACGTGAGCTTGGTTTCCTTCCATACATTTCACTCTCCTCTGGCTCCTTATTTCAGCAACAACCAGCAACAGCGGCAGAACGGAGATTTCAAATACCCTTTCTAGGATCTCCAGGGAATCAGTGCAGAGCATTCAAGTTGCTGTCACTATGACATCTTTTGCGTCGCTCATAATCACTATTTGGCACAGCAAAATGTTAATGTTTCTCTTCAGAATAATTGCCTTAAGTTTTTCATCTAAAGGAATACTCCTTGAGGGGGGTCAAATCACCAGTGTGTTTTGAAACCACTGTGGTCTCAAGCCCAGCAGTGCTCACTGACGTAGACGCTTCTTCTGAAGCAGGGGCACAACAGGTACACCCAAGAAATATTAATGAGAAGAAAAATTACAGGCTCAGGCCTCCCATGGCAATACAGAGCTAAAAAACCAGCCAGTAATCCTCTGTGATTCTTAACACATGCTCCTCAGCATAGTTAGTGAGCTATCAGACAAATATAGTTGAATAAGCAAGAAAGAGATGTTTTGCTAGAAAGAGGATGAAAAATGGGAAGAATGGCAGAAAGATTTTTTTCACCCATATAGAGAAGGCCACTAGGTACAAGGCAGTGTAATTTTTCTATTGTTATTTGCTAGGCGAGGATAGAGTTGGAGCGGGGATTTTATCTACCTGCACCAAGCTGCTCTATTAAGACTACAAACTAAATAGGGGCCTGTGTAGCTGGCAGCATAGTTTTCTTCATAGCCTTTACTTTTGCTCTCCAAATGGTATACGAATTTCATATACCTCAAGCCGTACTTGCAGACTTTTCCCTAATCCACTGCACTGGTAGTCTTGGCTATCCTCCATCAACCTAACTATTAAGTCTCAAAAGGCTGTTACACATTTTATAGACTCGGGGGAAGCTCATTTTGCTAGCGTGCAGGCTACTTGCAAGGGCTGACACTTACCTGTTCAGTTTGGTTTGCTCTCTTCTGTAGACACACATTCCACGTTAGCTGCACTAATAAATAACTAAAAATTATTCCACCTATTTCTTTGGATGAGGTTGAATTCAAGGAATGAAAACTACTACAGGAAAGTGTTTCCTCTGGCAGCAATGTGCCTTATACAGCAGTGACAGTGAAAAAATCAACAGTGCTGGTAGGAACTGAGTGTGTCTTTACAATTTCCAATTTTCTATGTCAAACTGCAGTAAGTCTTCTCTGTAGGGATGCATTAGGTGACAAGAAAACGTGATCACAACCATGAACACTAGGAATGAGAACTCTTCAGATTTTTGGTAATTTAAGAGGTTTTCAACACAGATCTCTTTCCCAGAAGGAAAATAAGATGGTAATGCCCCAAAGATATCTCAAATAGACTTTACCTAAGACACGTCCCATAAGATAACCTATTGCTTCCCTGACAATTCTGGGATACAGAATTCAGTGCATCGCAGTTCAATATAATCACTATGTACAGCATGTGTTCCTTGTAATTTTGAAAGCATCCACTTCATCCCTTCCCACATTAATATGGCAAAGATTTCCAAGAAGGCTTAAAGCATAGGGAAAAGTAGTGAAGAAAATAAGTACTGACATGGATAAAAATCATTTTCCTCTCAAAGCACCGAGAAAAGTTACTGATGCCACATACAGCTCTCCTCCCCACCCCAACCACTTCCCCTTGCTGGGGATTTCCATTACCAAGACACTGCAATCCAAGTTACAAGTCTGCATGGTTGCACAGAACCAAACCAGCCTTCTGCCTTTGTGTTTAATTAACTTTGAACTTCTGAAATTACTAATGAGGAAAAACTGATGCTTATCCTAGGTACTGATTTCTTTTTGTGTAACCTGGCCAAAGGCCCATTGTGTACAAAATAGATGTAATGAGCTCTGTAGTTTAAATAGAACTATATGTGAATGGAGTTAAGTCCAGCTGGTGGCCGGTCACGAGCGGTGTTGCCCAGGGCTCTGTTTTGGGGCCAGCCTTGTTTAATATCTTTATCAATGATCTGGATGAGGGGATTGAGCGCACCCTCAGTAAGTTTGCAGATGACACCAAGTTGGGTGGGAGTGTCGATCTGCTGGAGGGTAGGATGGCCCTGCAGAGGGACCTGGACAGGCTGGATCGATGGGCCGAGGCCAACTGTATGAGGTTTAACAAGGCCAAGTGCCGGGTCCTGCACTTTGGTCACAACAACCCCATGCAACGCTACAGGCTTGGGGAAGAGTGGCTGGAAAGCTGCCTGGCTGAAAAGGACCTGGGGGTGTTGTTTGACAGCCAGCTGAACATGAGCCAGCAGTGTGCCCAGGTGGCCAAGGCGGCCAACAGCACCCTGGCTTGTGTCAGGAATAGTGTGGCCAGCAGGAGCAGGGAGGTGATTGTGCCCCTGTACTCAGTGCTGCTGAGGCCGCACCTGGAATACTGTGTCCAGTTTTGGGCCCCTCAATACAAGAAGGACATTGAGGTGCTGGAGCGTGTCCAGAAAAGGGCAACAAGGCTGGTGAAGGGTATGGGGCACAGGCCTTATGAGGAGCGGCTGAGGGAACTGGGGTTGTTTAGCCTGGAGAAGAGGAGGCTGAGGGGAGACCTTATTGCTCTCTACAACTGCCTGAAAGGAGGTTGTAGTGAGGTGGGTGTTGGTCTCTTCTCCCACGTAGCTACTGATAGGATGAGAGGAAATGGGCTCAAGCTGTGCCAGGGGAGGTTTAGCTTGGATATTAGGAAAAATTTCTTTACGGAAAGGGTGGTCAAGAATTGGAACAGGCTGCCCAGAGAGGTGGTGGAGTCACCATCCCTGGAAGTGTTCAAAAAACGGGCAGATGTGGCACTCTGGGACATGGTTTAGTCTAGTCTGCCCTTGATTGGTTTAGGTGGACTTGGTAGTGTAGGTTAATGGTTGGACTGGATGATCTTAAAGGTCTTTTCCAACCTAAACGATTCTATGATTCTATATATTGCTTCAGACGATCAGAAGGTCAATAATATTCATATACAACCACCACTCCTTCAGGCTTTTCTTTAAAAAGCTTTGTGTAGCAAAAAAAAAAAAAAAAAAAGGCAGCATAAATATAATTGCTCACCAGGTATGCAACACAAATAAGAATCGGGTAAATCACGTCATGTTGAATAAGAACTGCCCCAAATCTCAATAAGGGACTGCAAATCAGTTCAAGGGGAGTGTGCTCATCTTAGCCAGTCCTGAGAAAAGGTTTGGATCCTGTCAGAATAAATGTGTACGTGAAATCCCCAACACTGATTTTGAATAATTTGGAAATATAGCAAGGATACAGCATTACATATGGCATTAACGTGATGGTTAGCATTTCTGCCTCAAAACCCAAGTAGGGAAGGGCTTCAACCTTATGTGAAGAATTAGTAAGTACTAATTGAACCTGTCAAATTCATTTCTTCATGTTTAGTTCAAGCTCCAGATGAAAGCTGGCTAGAGTGCCACTGTGAGCGCTTGAGCTGAGCCATCTGAAAGTGGTACAGGCTACAGATGGTACTCAGCATTCTGAAAAATGCAGCCACTCTCTTAGATGCCAATATATGAGCTCAGACCCTAAAAGTAGGTACCCAATTGAAAATTACCTAAGAATATTAGATTTATAAGTCTGAGACACACAAACAAGCAAATAAAACCTGCAAACCTCCCCCCTCCATACCAAGAGCAAATCTCATCCCAATCAGGAACAAGGTGGACTTTCCCATACACTGGAACTTTTTCTGGAGTTCTTGAAGTGCATGTATAGGAGTGATTTCCAATTTGAAGACCTTATTAAGGATGTGTATATGTGTCTCATCTTCTACCTACATAATAGCTCATAAAATCTTGTCATTCCATCTTAGAAAGAAACTATCACATTCCCATCACAGGAAAAGCTCAAGGTTTTGTTCTATATGAGATGCTAGTATTAGAAATTTTCTATCTTTGAAGAGACTGTGCTGTTTAATTTCTAACATTCTGGCACGTGTAGTGCTAGACACCCTAACAATTGGGTTTTGATGTGGTAAGTGGCAAAGGACATTTGGCAATTAGCTTCAGTGTAGAAATTAGTTTTGGTTTAAGAGCAATATAACTTCAAATCTAAAAGGCAAGATTTAAAATATAGGATGAATTATTTGCAATTATTATGTTAATACAGACAACATGTTTTTCAGCAAGTGTGCTATGATACACGTCACTTTCTGTTGACACTTTGTTTTCTGATGCAACAGCTGGGTTCATGCGAATCATGCGTAATTACAAGAGGTGATCTTTCAAATTACTGTTTCTCAGAGAAGTCCCAGAGAAGAAAAGGGGACCTTGTGTTAAATAAATGCCCACAGGATCAGCTCTGCTCTCTTTCAACCAAGAGGAAAATGCAGGAAGAAAAATTCAAGTGACTTTCCATTCCTATTTGCATGACACTTGCTTTCATTAGCAGCAGGCACACGTAGGCATACTGACCTGTTGTTGGAAGGGTGAGCACATTGAAAAGAACAAGAAAAGGAAGGTTACACATCCTGAGATGACGATGTACGTTAATTGATGAAGAGAATGTTATGTCATTTCTGAATGGGCTTAGTGTCAACCTCATGCTTCCCTTAAACTCTGGCAGCATTAACAGCATGCTGTTGATAATATAACTTGAGAGCTCACTAACTGACAGCTCTGCAAGAGTATTTTGGAAGGATTTAGTGGTTTTGAATAGCTTATTTCACTAACCCATAAAGAAACACTTTCTTTCAACACAAGCACGAGTGGTTATTTTCTATACTTAATAAGGCCAAGGTAAAGAAAACCCAACTGCATATTTCTAAATATTTTATCTTTACACAAGCCTGGAATATGCAGAGCACAGAGCCATATACATACTTTCACAGAGAAGGTAATAATATCTGACAAAATCTCAAGACCTGCCTAACTTGCATGTCAAATTTTTCAAGCAGGAGTACAAAATTAAACAGAAGTGTTACTAAGGACAGGAACCTCCCCATCCAATATGAAGCTGCATCTTCTGCTCATCTCTAGGGGCAGAGAAGCAACGGAAGGTCAACAACTTCTGTGCGTTTCCTACAGTACTGCAGTATAATATTAGACAACCATTTTTTCTTTGAAGTGTGCATGGAAGATCTATGCCTATAAATGGTCTTGCAACCATATGCAGGGTCTATCTATTTATCCTAGAGATCTCCTAACTTACAGGGTGAGAGTGGGGGGAAAAAAGGAGAGAGAAAGCTGTAGGAGCGAAGGAATCCACACTTTTCCCAATACTCTTGGTAAGTGTTTAGATGCCCGTGTTCTGCGGTGAACCTCTGATAACATACTGAAGTCTCTTTCTAGCCATTACAAAAAACCCCATGCAACCAGTGTTGAAAGGTTAGGTTTAATTTATTTTCTATTATTATTATTATTAATGCTACTACACTACACTACACATAAAAGTTTCAAAACCCCTCAATGTTTCACATAACCTTTCTCACATGACATGAGAAACACTAGCAGGCTAAAGACTACTATGAAATATGCTACTACAGAATGGAATTAATATCTAACATCTCTGGCTCATCTACATGAACAATCTAGGGGAAGAAACAGTAAGAAGCAGAAATAATTAAAAATAACCATCATCATCTACCTCCTTGTGCGTCCCTGTTTCATTAGTCACCGAGTTTTTTGGCTGTTATTTTTTCATCTTGTTTAGATTAAGGTTCATGGTGATGTCCTGTCATCATCACAGTACTGTGTGTATGTGCCCCAACATAGATCAGCATATGTAGGAAATTCACTAAAAATACAATCGTTTACTACTAGCTTTGGATTTCTTCAAAATTGACCCTCATCTCCGTTAAGAGCCTTTAAATGCTTTCAGATTGGCAGCCAAGGCCTTTTTTTTGGTGGGTCGGCAGAGATGGTTGTGTCCCCCTTCCAGTGGGGCTAAGAGTGGTTTCAGATGTTATCTTCTTCATATCCTGCCCCACGCTGTCCCAAGTAGATCTGGGATCCATTTGGAGCCCTGCACTTAGTCATCACGTTAGTCATAGACGATGAAAACATTCTGTTCCTGTTAGCCAGCCAAACACTAAATCTCTGCCCTGGAGGATACGCAATAAATACAACGCTATTGTGCGCCGAGAAAGCCCAGCTCAGCTGGGTAATGCAGGAAGCACATCGTGTGATTAATAAATACACGTTAAATGCTTTTTAGCGGTAAACTTCTGAAGCTGCAGAATCTATATGACCTCCCCCTGTTTTTCAAGCATGACCTTCAGGGGTGTTAGAAGAGAGAACAGAGACGCACTGGCCTGGCACCGAGGAGTGGTGCGTGTCTCATTCCTCAGTCGGCTGTGTCGGCACTCATTTATGCTAGGCAAACGCAGTAAAAGGAAAAAAAAGAAAAATAGATTCCAAATGCCATCATAAAACATACTCTATTTTAATCACCGTGTTTTACAGAAAAAGACTGTAAGCAGACAGAGCCAAAATGCAGTCTCCATAGCTTTGACCAAGCACAAACACTGAGTGTACTTCTCACTTCCAGGATTTTCTGCAGCCTTTGACAAATATCTTTACTCATTGTTTGAAAATAAAGGATAAGCCTTGTGGTAAGACCTGTGAAAAGCAATCAAATTAAATGCCATCCCTATAAACCTGAGAAAAATCTGAAAAGTAAACAATGCCTCCATCAGAGAATTGTTACAACACTTCACTGTTGTAGTTATTATAATGTTATAATATCTTCCTTAGCAACAGCCTATGGTTTGTTTAAGCTACATAAATTTTGAAGAGGTTGACATTGTGATGATTCAGTGGATAATACAGTTGGGTTCTTGTTAAACTACAAGTAAAATTTAATCCCATTTCATTTCATAAATGACACCTGATTGAACTTGTCCAGCATCTCATATGCCAGAAGCCAGCCACCCTGATACAAGAGCTGAATTGACTGAGAAAAATGACTGGAGAGGACCAAAATAACAACCATAATAATTCATTCTTCTCTTTCAGTTCGAAAAGGAGGTCACTACTCCTGTCTTGCCCAGACTTGGAGAAAGTGACTTTCCCAAGGTCACCCAACAGTACGTGGACCAGAGTCCAAATCGCCCGGATCCGACCCAATGCTCTCCCCATTAGGTTACAGAGGAGACGCTTCACTTCAATGCTGTCATTTATTTCCGGCAATGAATGCACATTGCACCTTCTCACTTTAATGCAGTGTATTTTCTGTTTGCATGTTTGAACTCTGGAGGACCTCATTCCTCTCCCGTCATCACCGACACATTAGGGAACAGGTAGTTTGGTGTTTATCATTGCTCGCTTTCTCTCTCTCTCTTTGCACCCGTATTTCACAACACTGTCAGAATTAGCAGTTTCTAAGCATTCACAAAACATTTTATTTCACTACTGAAGTTACTCCAATGACAGTAGCAACCCTATTGCTATGTTCTCAATGTTCTCAGTGGTGCCCCCCAAGACCCTGGCATCTGGACTGTGGTATATTCGCATTACACTGTGACTTTTGCAGCCGGCAACAGGGCTTGAGTCTGCCCCTGGTATGAAACCTCCTCTAACTCAGCCACAAGCCCATTCCTCTAAGTTTCTAGGGCCTTCAGCCGCTAAAATGTTACAGTTGGGGTTTTCTACAAAGCCTAGCTAGGAAGGTGTCTTCGGCTTTTGGTGACAATTCCCATTACAGTGATCTTTGTGATTTCCTAGCAGCAACCGACCTGAGTCAGTGTGGAAAATAAAGGAATAGATTGCTTCGGAAGGCTGTGAACGCAAGCACAGAGAAGTCTTTGCTGCAGTATCAGTAACGCCGTATTCTGCTTCCCTGCTTCACCATCTGGACTGACAGTAAAGAGAGCTGAGAAGTTACCATGGTGGTTGCAATAACAACCAATTGCTTTTCTCTGTCTGGGAGCCATCTGATCTGTTTTGCATTCAAAGCCTTTGCTGGAAGGAGTTATGGCTCTGTGAATATTATTGTGTTCTTAGTCATACATTTATTAGATACAAAATATTTGCGCTGAGCACTTTTTAGAACCATTATAAAGCACTTTAACACTTGTACATGCTTTAGCTAGTCCTATTCTTTGCCTTGGTGGCTGTGCTTCCCGCTATCCCTTTCCCTCTCCAGATAAAAGAAAATGATGATTTAATCTAGATTCAAATTGTAGAATCATAGAATCGTTTAGGTTGGGAAAAGACTGTTAAGATCATCCAGTCCAACCATTAACCTAACACTGGTAATGCTGAGGGCATCAGCAGATGTGTTTTTGCTTCTCCACACTCCGACTCAGGGTCTTCTCCAAATCCTCAGATAAAGTCAATGCAACAGACCTCATTGCTTCGGAAGGGGTTTGGATCAGGCCTTTTTCATGATCCTGGGGAAGTTGCTTTGCCCCCTCTGCTCAGCACACGTTTTTGTGAAACAGGGATATCAACAGGAACCTGTCTTCGAACTGTTTGCCTGGGAGCTGCCATATAACTAACTGCATGTTATCGCGATGATGGATAAGGAAAGAGTTAATGGCCCAGCCATTATTACTACGGGTTGAAAAGAAGTGATTCTTGTTGATATTTCATTGTTGTTTAAAGTACTCAGAACTAAAAAAGGAAATATCTGATGATTAATGATGTGTTTATATTGACTTTCTTCCCACCCACTTTTTCCTAACACGAAGAAATACTTCCTCAGCACAGAAACACAGTGTTAAGAGGAAGGTGTCAGAGGACAGCATAAAAGTCAAAAGCCTCTTTTGCACGAGGGCTCTGGTTTGCAATTTTCAGGACTCGAGCACGAGTAAGGAGCCATTTCTCAGGCCCTGTTATGGCTGCTCCAAACACGTGTGGCACCAGTGGTGGCTGTGCACAGGGCTGGGTGTGTTGCAAGACCCCATGGGGGCTCCTCGTGGGTCCCAGAGAGGGGACGAAGCCGTGCCGGCACCATTGGGGGCTGGCGGTGGCCGGGATGAGGAGCCTCGCGGCTGGCTGCCCTGCTCGGAGGTGCTTTGCTGCTGGGGGATTCCTGGTCCCTCCCCACCCTGCTTCTCTGCATGTCCCTGCCTGCTCGCCGCGCTTGCCGAGTCCTCCGGCTTCATTGATTTATTTGTTTCTTCATGCAGAGCTCTCCAAGATCAACCCCGAGCCACGGGCAAGCTCTGGGAGAGGTGGCAGAGGAGAGCAGCAAGCTCTTAAAAGTGAGGCTCTCCAGCCGTCACAGGAGGCGGCTGTGCCAAAATGGGAAATGATTGCCTATCCCGGCGCTTTTGCAAGGTTTTACGGCTCCGTTCACACTTCCATTTGTCTCCCTCCCCCCTTCCCTCTCTTCCCCCTCCCTTCCCCTCTCTCTTCTTCTGTCGGATGCTTCAAGGAAAAGAAAATGTATGGAAGTGGTTCCAAGAGCTGTTTTCTCTGCCTTGGTGCTAGTCGGTGCATGCTCCTGGCTGGCTCAGCCCTCCCTTCTCCCTGCCCTGCTCCAAAACTCCTTCACCTCGCACAAAAGATGGATCGTGTTACTGCTCATTAGCTGCCTCCTGGGCCCCAGCCCCCAGAGCTGGTGAGTGCATCCTTAAAAGTGCCAGGTACATGCAGCTCTCTGCACCCTGCGCCTCCTTTATAGGATAAAATTCCCTTTCCAGGTTCCCACCCTGGGAAAAGTATGAATTTCAAGTCTTTTCCAAGACAAAAAAAGGTTAACGATGCTAACTTTCTGCATAGGGATGAATGGTAGGAAAAACAGGTTGCTTTCCTTTCTGCTCTAATCGTGAGATTGCTTAATCAATTTAAGGTAATAATTCAGAGCAGCGACACGTGCTCAGTTGTGAGGGCAGGCTGCCCAAGTGGCACAAGGCTTGTCCCACATCCGATCCAGGGTCAGCTTCAGGCGTGTTCCGGCAGGGAAGGCAGGACCCCCGCTCCCTCCAGCCTCCTCTCCTGCCTCAGCGCACCGCACAAGCAGCTCGCCTGTCATGGATGGCAAAATGAATTTTGCCAAGACTTGGGAGCTTGCTCTGGCCATCCAAACCCAAGCAGCAACTGCAAAAGGCAGCTCCCTTGCCCTTCCTCCGCCCTCCTTGTCCTGTCTTGCTCCTTATTCTCTTGCATCTTCGCCTCATATTCTCCTTGTATCTCACTCCAGGGCTTTCAGACCTCAGTACTGCTCCACCTCCGCCAGTGATAAGACTGCAAAGTGCAAAACTTGAAAACCCCAATTCAGCCTCTGATCTCGGTTTCGTGCTCCTCTTCCTCTAAACCCCGATGGCCATTTCTGTCTAGAGTTGGATCTTGATCTCAACAACAATTTCAAGAATTCAGAGTTGTTCACCGCCTCCCTTCCGCTGGCTGAAGCCCAGATCAAATCTGGATTTCAGGGACTGAATTTTCACTCGCATATTTCTGTACTCAGACACTGTTCGTGGCATAGAGACCACGCTGTGGCCGGCTGTGAGAACGGGATTTGCAAAGAGTGTATTGCAAATGCAATGACACAGGTGCTTACTGAGTATCATAACACATAACATAATCATAGTTGTTATCTAGAGTACTTAAATAAAAAACTATTTCCTTTATGCAGTGTTAAATATACGTAATTTGAATTAATAGTTAGCATCCTGTAAAATATTTCAAGTAACAAATTCATAAGACACACTCAAAGAATGTGTTTATTTGACTAATGTTGGTATAAAAAAATGAGCTCAGAAACGAAGATCTTGTATGACAGGAGTCAGCTGAGAGTGAATTTCTGGAGGTGAATGGGAAACTTAAAAATGGAGCAGCAACGCTGCCAGGCCCTGAGTCTGGTGCCACGTGCGGTGCCGTCACAAAGACTGCCAGGCTGAGAGATACAACAGCGGTATGAAAACAAGTCCATTTTTAAGGTTTGTTTCTTGGCCTTCCCTCCGCAATGATGTCTCACCTACAATATAGCCAGTGACTCATCCTTCAATTATTGCTCCTGTCATTCTGGTCCAAATTGCTCGGAGGAAGGGAAGTACTGATAGAGACACTTTGGGAGATTAAAATAACCGTGTCTGCGATGCTTTATAACAGCTTTGCTATAAAGAAGCCGCTTTCTCCATGATTACTTTGTTATGAATTCACTTGTGCAACACGTTCTTGGAACAGCACGGTTTGTTTCTGGAAGCAGGAATTAGTGACAGGAGATTCATTATAGACAGGGAATATTTTCCTTAAAGAAAAGCTGTCAGGTCAAGTCAGGCTTTTATATTACTGTTTGTAAAACAAGGTGTTTACATACCTGTAAACCTGCCATGTAATTACTTTTTTTTTTTTTTTTTCTGATTAAAGTCACCTTTAGAAAAGTAGGTGGAAACAGTTCTTTGGCACTGGAGGCAGAGCGAGAGCAGAAAAGGCCAAGCCACCACTGCTTCCCTGCCCCTTCCTCCCCTTTGCAAGCTGTCAGCCCCCGCGGCAAGGTGCCCGGGGCGGCCGAGCACCCCAATCTCAGTAGCAAACCCTGCAAAGAGCAGGGATGCGCAACGTGCACCCCACCGCCGTCGGCAGCACCCCTGGCTCTACCCGCACTGCAATGCTGCCTGCACGGAAGGCGCAGGCTCCTGCCTGCAGCCAGCCTCCTGCCAATCACTGTGTCTGTCCCCAGCTCCACGGGAGAAGCCTGAGTCTTTGTCGTAATTCTAATAATTAAGATACTCTAGGTGATAAATGCTAAGAACTCACCGTGCTGCGTATTCCTCCTCTGTAGGCAGCTAGTCAACTGCTTTATCTAGATTATCATCTCTGAAGGAAAGCATTTATAATTTGGCAGTCGTGGTCAAAGTGTTTAGACAATTCAGTCAATGGAAAACCCTAGGGAAGAAAAGAAAACTAAAACAAAAACATGAAGACAGAGGGATGTAAGGGGAGTGCAAATCCCATTTGATAAACCATGTCTTTAAACAAAACCCAGCCTCTTTTGCCCATGGTGAATTCATAAGGACCGTTCCTTTTTCGGCTTGAGAGTGTTTTGCCTCCCAAAGGTGAAGGAAAGCAGGCTTCCTAGGTAAACAATATAAATTAATATAGAAATTAGATGTTCAAATCAGAAAGAGGAAAACTGGAAACCACACAGGATCTCTGCACTTCTGCTTTCCTTACTCCGGGGCTGGTAGAGTTGGCACTGAACATTTTTATTCTGGAGCGAACACTCACATCCCCCCTAATTTACCCTGCCATTTGCCCACCCCCAGGAAAACAAAACGTGCGTTCAGATAAACACAGGCCCACTCCCAAGCCTACGCAAACTATTTAATGAAGAGTTTCCGAGTGGAAACCGCACATCATTTCCCCAAATTAAGGGCTGCTTGATAGGAACCCTGCGTTCTGCTCTGGGATAAACAGAAATCAGGAGGCGAGGGGCCAGCTCACCTCCTGAACTCCCATCCCCGTGCAAGCATCAACCATTAGGCTGTGCAAACACAGACCTGCGCCTCTGCTGGGAAAAATAAAACCAGCCGGGTTTGCCGCTGGCCTGGCTCCGGCGAGGGTGGAGCTGGCTTTGCAGGCGTAGGGCTGGAAATGCCTGTCTCCTCCGCGGCGAAAAACCTGGAGGGCGGCCAGGCTCCGCTGGTCTGACTGCTGCGGGGAGGAAGGAGCTGTAAGCCAGCAATTAGTAATCCTGCTACTAACAGGAAAGATTGCTGGGAAGTATAAATAGGGTCGCTGTTTATACGCGAGTTAGCGTAGGAAGCCGTGTGGATGATGGTTGGGTTTTTTTTATTTTTTGGGGGGAAAGCTGCCTCGTGTAGGAAAGGACGCGGTTTGTGAGAATCGCAGCGCCTGGGTGAGGAAGAACTTCACACACGGAGGTTTGGGGCTGGTTTTAGGGATTTACCTCACCGATATTATGCATACATAATCGTGCCTTAATGAGCTCCACAGCGTAAGATGTAACGTGTAATCCTTTGGCATACACCGAGTTTCATGCTTATGTTGTGGTACGCAGGGGCAGAGTCTTGGACTTTCAGAGCGATTGATTTTATTTTTCCTTCTCGTCTTAGCGGCATTCAAAAGGTATCACGTACACACAGATCGCCCACAAAGACCCCTGCAGTTTTTGAAGGGATAGGAGCTTTTCCAAGCAGCATGAAAAATAAACTCATGAATGATCCACAAAGTGGTCATAATAAGCACAGAATTAAGAAAAAGAAAGACAGCGTAGGCTTTAGAAAGGGGATTAATTTCCTTGTTTGTGCAAACTGTACAGCAAGGAAATACGACTCTAGAAGAACTGTCGGCATCACTTAGTGATCCAGAGGCCTGAGATGAAGAGAAAATAAGGCCGAGAAAGTAACTGGACTTCTAATTTTCACCCAGTGTGCAAGTCTGCTTTGTTGGCAGCCACCTTCTGCTTCTCTTTTACTCGCACGGTTCCTCCAAAAATCGAAGGGCTGTGCTGCTAGTGCAGAGGAGTACAGGCATGGTGACCCTGACTTTAGGAGGTGGACAGAAGCCAGGGGGGTAACTGCAAATAAAGCCACAGATAAGCTTTTTTGGTATGTGTAAGAAGATAAACTCTAAAATACAGAAAGTAGAAATGAGGAAATCTCCTTAACTTTCCTATCTATCTATCCCCAGGAAAGAGAATGGATTTCACAGGGAGCGAGCTGGAAAAGGAGCCATCAGAGTACAATTACAAATTTCCCCGAGTTCTTACAAATTAAGAATGTTAATTTATTAATAATACTAAAAATGAACTACATTAGGCTAGAGGACAATGACAAAGCACGCCTCTTGGAACATCATCTCATACATTTCATTGCAAACATAAATTTGAAGTCAGTCTCTTAAATACACCAGCCGTGTCCCCACTGGAACTCGCAACCATGTGTAGTTTGGCTGGTCCATCTAACCGCTGAATTAAAGGGAAAAACAGACGTGCTGTGGGGTGCAGGAATTATTAGTGATGACATGTATCACATTTGGAGCAATGGGGCAGAGTGACAACATAACACGAAGAGGAAATTATCTCTGACATGCCCTTCGCTTTCTTTAATGGCATATCGTTTCTGGTCCAAATGATGTAAGGACTTCAACTGCTATTTGACAGTACCTGGAAGAGACGACCTTAAAAATTTGCCAGTTTTGTCTTAGTTAAATAGATACAGTTTCTTCAGCGCTCCCCACACTTCCTTGTACTTGCTTTAGAGAGTGCTCTCCTAATCTGAGGCAGCGATATTCAGCTCTCAAGCAATTGGCAGGTTTTAAAGGATCATTGTGTGTTTTCGCGCTCAAGTGATAAATCTGGATGTGAGTTCCTGGCACGGCCAACGGGAATGTGGATGTGTGCTGCAGAAGACAGGTTTACAGCATTAAAACCTGGGAGAAATAATTATGTGAGCCACTTTGGATGAAATCATAATTAAGCCTTATTGGGGTTTGAAAGTTTGGATTTACAATATATTTCACTCACCGTTTTTCATTTTCATGAACTTCTGGCAGTTTCTGCTTCCAGCTGGGACAAGAAGCAAAGTGGCTAAAAGTACTATGAAGAAAACTATGGGAAACCCATACTTTCAGGAGGGCTTGCTGGCAGTCTTGGGAGAAACTTTATTCTTTTGAGACACAGAGCTCTGTCGTATTTCTCAGGCTGAAGAGTGTGAAGCAACAATCAAGGAGCTGTGATACTTTGGGGGTTCATTCATAGCGAAACCCTCTTCCATGCAAGGGAAAGAAAATGCCTGAGGTTCAGTGGTGTTTTCCCCAAGGAACTCTTGCCTTGAGGCAGGGCACAGCAGAAAATACAAAACTCCCATCCTGGGCAAGGATCAGAGAAAAACGGACCGCATTGCCTTGAACGGGAAGCGTAAGGCACTGATCTGGACCTTTGATAATGATCACCAGAATGTTCTCCAGTTTCTATGCACTGTGCAAGCAGGAACAGTAAGTTGGCTGCAATAGGAAGGACTGCACTGGTAGCATTGCTTATAAATTTGTGAGTATTTCAATCAGCACTGAAAATTATTAACTTGCTGTATTAAATATTTTGCAATACTATTCCTTGGTTGTTAGAGTATGCTACTATCAATACCAAAAACTGACATTTTAAAGGCCCTAGATTTCACTCCAGGTAACAGGGTCCAAAAAGTGCTGCAAGAACTGAACCATGGGCTCTTGCAAAGAGGAAGTACATAGAAGTCCAGGAAAGAGATCATAAAAAAATGCGTTCCATTGTCAGATATATGTTTAGCACTTGTCCACACTTTGTGAAACATCTGAGGCTGTTTGTGTGCTCACCACAGCCATGAAATGACTTCATAGGCTCCCGTGTCAGAACTTTACACCTGCATCCTACCTAGACCTCTGACCTTAATGCCTATAGGAAAGCTGATCCTGCTCTCTGTCACGTTCTTGCTTTTTCGTGTGGCTAAGGACGTAGAAACTCCAAGGTTAGGCTTGCAACACTGTGACTATGCACTTGTTTGGAATTTTGGCCAATATGTTCATAAATAACGTAAATATCAAAGAATGCAAAATATTGTACAGTGGCAACACCCATTACCTCCAGCACTGGCAAGGATTACATTATATAAACATTTATGTAATACAAAAATTCCATTAATTTAGATAATAAAGATTAATACACTAATCTAAAACCACACACCCCTGAAGAGAGCTGGAATGTTTTTTCCATTAGATCCTTGGAGAAAAAAAAAAAAAAACAAACCACAAAAAACCCAAACAACTTCTGGTTTCAAATCCTTTAAATAGAGATTTGCTTTTTGGGCCATTTTAAGTATAGATGTTGGATTGTAGCTACCTTCGTGCCTCTTGCATAGAATTCATAAAATGAGCCTATTCTCTCCAGAGGTTATTGGGACAGACTAAAAAGACTAGACTTTCTGGTAAGAAAAACAGCAAAGAAGTGGTGGAGATGGAGGCCCTGAATCAGGACGGTGCCTGAGCACGTCCCCGATTGTGGACCTTTGAGCTTGGAGAGCTCTTTCTGCTTTATTGGGACTACTCACATACTCAAAGCTAAGGACACCCTCACTTTCTTCTTTGCTCCTCACATAGAAAACATGTGAAGGGGACGTACCTGGCCTGTCTATTCAGGCAAGAAAGGGGACAATCAGGAGGAAAAATATCACATTGTTCAGTGAAACTACTGGATAATAGCATAGCAAGTACTCTCCTACGATTAAGAATGCAACAGATGTTTCAGAAGGATAAGATACCTGTGCTAAAATTACAAGGACTTCCCAATGTTCACTTTTCGATGGCAGTATCTGGGCTCAGGAGGAATCCCCATCCACAGGAGTGAACTCAGCCTCCCCCTAAAGGCAGTGGGCTGGTCCACCCAGGTCATTTTGCTCCCACAGATGTTGACAATCCCATTATATTTAAGGAGATGGCAGTGCATCTGAGGTCAAACATCCTAGGTCTTGCTCATGGGAGAGCACCCTGTCCATTCAGCTGCCAATTTTCTCATTTCCAGCCACGACACAGGTCACATACAAATCAAGGAACTGAAAAAGAGGTGCAGGAGGATACAAGTAACTCGGGGGATGGATAGCAGGGACTCAGCCTTCAAAATGAGGGCTGTCACGAGCTTCTTTCTCACCCACAATACATGCACAGTTCATCTACGACATTTCCCAGTTCAATTCAACAGTTGCTTGGCAGGTTGCTAGCGTTAAGTACATGTACAATGACATGCTGTGGGCTTCTCCTGGGCACATATCTCACTGCCTTCCAGAATCAAGATTTAAAAGCAGATTTTTAAGACCTAAAAACCATGCAATACAGAAAGGGTGTGGAATTAGGCTTCCACTTCAAGTGTCTCAGTAATCGTTGCAATGTCCAAACCCTCTGTGTGGTTTGGGTTATCTGGAAGTAGCCCAGCGTGCTAGATTATCCATAGAGATAATGAGTTATATATGTTAATGGAGAATTTAAGTAATATGATTTACAAATGGCAAGTACACACTGCTCTGGTTTCCCAGCTAAATCCCAGGAATGCATTGCTTGGAATTTCACAGAGCAATCATAAAACCCCCAGCACACTCCTTGTATTCCTTCTTAGGGAAATACAGTACTGAAGATCATTATAACTCCTTTTTAAAAACTGATTTTGCTACTTAGTCCGGATTCTACAGAAAACAACATCGTGTCACACTGCAAACCCATTCTTTCATCACAGCCTTCGCGCTTCATTAGTCTTTCGCATCCTTACACACCCTACAAATAGCAGAACACAAACAAAGACTGAAAACAACCAGCGGAGTGACGGAGTGACAAAGCCAGATTAATACCGATTTTCCTAATATAAACCCAAGCCATTCAGTTTCAGGCTGAGTTTAATCCTAAACCTTACAACCTCATACGGTCATGGCAGTGTTGGCTGCTTTCTCTTAGAAACACACACACACCCCCCCCGCCCCCAGCCACTGCTGGAGACACAGTACCTAAATTAGATTGTCTCTCAGCTGGGTATTGCATGGCACCAGAGAGGAGTGGAAACAGCCTCCCTACAAGGATAATGAAATGCACGCTGTAAACTTCTGATGAAACCGTACACCTTTCCTTATTCTTCTATTATCAAAATCAAGTTTATAGGAATTCTATTTAGGAGTCTATCAGTTATCTTTGCTTGTAACATTAGCAACTGCTATTAAAGATAATAGGTAAGAGGCAAGTGGTAATAGGGAGAAGGTGATAGCTCTGACTGACATCTTTACTGGCATGGGACTATGGAGCAGTTTATGAAGCTGTTCTAGTGGTGGCCCAAAAAGCAATCAAGACTGGCTCCATGATGTCTTGCCAAGAATGCTATAATCTTCCTCCACAACCTCTTCAGCAGGAGCCAGTGACATAAGAGCTTCACAGGAGGTCACACTACCGCATCAGCAGATGTGCGCAGGCATAGAAGGCATAAGATGTGCACAGGCATAAGCCTCCCCTGAAACCTGTGTTCTCTCTCTAGGGGTGAAGGAGCATTTGGGGTAGGTTTAATGCAGGGGCAAAAAGGTCCATTCCTTTTTGAGATGATCATTATGGGCACGCTACCATGAGCGAGGAATCATTCTGGTGTCTCCAGAACCATTCTGGAGTACCTATCTTGTTAAAATTACTGCACTTGTCTGAGGCTGGAGTTAATTTTCATTCAAAGGGGCAGGGATGGGCCCTGCTTTTCTGGTGGTTCTTGCTCTCTCTTCAGAGCCATATTGTTTGCGTTTTCTGCAACCTTCAAGAGATAAAAGGAGTATAAGAATCTGTCTGTTGTCTCCCAGCCAAACTCTCAGCTCAGATGGTCCAGCAGATCAGCAGCCTCAGAGATTTTCTAAAACAACTTCCAAGCCATACATACAAGATACAGGGCACTTTATAAAGCAAAGCCGGATCATTTCTCAGTCTAAAGCCACCCGTGAAGTGTCAGTCTACAGGAATCAATTCACACATGTTTTAATCAACTTGTAAGTTACACTGGATATATGGGAATAGTTAAATTTATAGAGCTTGGAGTCTGGCCCATTAAACTCTGCCTATACTGTTTTAACACTTCTGGAAGCCTACATTCAAATTTGCCTCGGGTCACGATTGAAATGAATGCTCCTAGTTCTAGCGAAATACCCAGCAGAGATCCGTCAGCGTGGACCGAAAACAGACAAAAGCTTCCCCATGCCATCCGCAGGGACCGCGGGGCTGCCAAGGGAGCGGGGAGCCGTGTAGGGACGTCTGACCGCCGAGCCATGGCTCTGGTTTGCAGGAAAACAAACCTTGCCAAACATGCAAGAGCAGAAACGTGCCTTGCTGTCATTGTCTGAGATGAGACCCAGCTGTTTGCTGAAGCTATCTGGGTTACCGGCTGCTAATTTGGACATTTTCGAAGCGTCTGCAGGTTTGCTCTTATCGACAGGGTAGGGTTTTCTACTGCATTTTCTCTTGGAGCAGATTTGGCTGATAGCATCAGCATTTGTGCGGCAGCATTAACAGCCCTGCCTATGCAGGTACCGCGGAAACCAGAGACAGGGGTTTTGCCAGTCAGGACAGGAATGTTTATTTAAATGTAAGGAGAGAACCAGATCTGCAGCTGCTATATCTGCAATGAGTCTCAGAGGGGTACCCAAGGCAAAAACTGACTGGCTTTGAAAAAAAGCATTGTGCCCTGTGAAACAACAACAACAAAAAAAACCCCGCCAAAACAACCCAAAACTCTTGCAAGAATATTGCACTCCCCATACTGAAAACGCATTTTTGGTTTCCAGAAAAGACAGCTACAGCATGCATGCCTCAGATTGCCCAATGACAGGCAGGCTTACGTGCTGAATATCAACAGGAGAATTTGCGAAGGTAATTACTTCAATTATCACGTTACCTAGGCAACCACATAACACACACTCAGGCTTTAATGAGTCACCTCAACCCACCGACCGGGGCTCTCCCGAGCTCCCGTGTGGGGCAGGAGCCGTCTCCCAGAGCCCCGCAGCTCCCCGGGGAGGCTCCAGCTCCGCTGGCCGAGCCGGGGAGGGCAGGGGCACGCGAGGGGCTCCAGCCATCCTCACCCCCCTCATCTCACGAGCCCAGCAGCGGCGTTCGGCTCAGGGTGCTGAAGACACCGGTTTCCTGCCTTGGACGCACGCTTTTTCAGATGGCAGCTGGCATTTGGGGATGCCCATCCAGCCTAAGAAGTGTGCACAGGCTTCTTTTCCCAACACTGAAGACAGACCACAGTTTGCAGTCTTTAATATACTACTAGCGACAGAGTTGTGAGGGTGTGGGGTCAGAGCAAGCGTCACTGTAACCAAAAAAGCCTAAGGTAAATCAGTGCAAAACAAAGCAAGTGTAAAAACCAGCATTTCAACTTCTTAGGTGCACAGACTGTGTATAAAATTGCCATAACTGAGCCAAATTCTGGCCTGGATGCCAGTGGTGTGAATTTGGAATAATGTCACTGAGCAACTGCAGCTTTTTTGGGTACACCCAAGAACACCAGCTGACGGATACAGTTGGAGGAAGACTGTTTTCAGAACACTGCACTGCGTAGCCTGCATAACTTATTTTATGTATGTTAACAAGAGTATGTAGAATATATAACTTTCATATCTCATTCTATCTTATATACATCTATACATACACCTCTGCATGTAGGCATAAAATATTCTTAATAGATGGGTTGATTTTGATTGTCTTATCTTAGTTACGTAGCAATATCTGCAAACATCCAGAAAGAGAAGAAAAATGATAAAAGTTCCTGGGAAAGTTTGTATTAAGATGACAAGTAAGAAAATTACTTTATGTATTCAGTGAAGGATCTGAGTAATAGGAAACATAATAAGATGTATAAAACAAGGCTTGTGATACTGAAACGATAATGAACCTGGGGCTCTTGCTCATCTCTTTGTGCAGTTCGATGAGAAGACGACCTGAAAATAAAAGAAAAACACGCTCATACACATTTTTGGTGTGTAATCCCTTGCCACATGCAATCCTTGCAGATAGCACTGCAGCAGTATCATGGTGTTTTAGAAACACCATATATTTACTACACTTGCTAAATCAAAAGTTTGCATAGGAAACCAATTCTTGTGTACAAACTGACCATGTGGGAAAGGTCAGAAAGGAGTCTCACTTCAGACCAAGTAAATCCCTCTCCAGCTACTTTTTAATGAAATGTTAATTTAAAACTCAACAAAACCCACTTCTCTTGTAATGAGGGAAAAGCAACTGAGAAAAAGAAAAGAGCTTTTAGTCCAAAGTTTTGGAGCTTGTGAATATTTTGCATCTGAAAATTTGGTCTTTTTTGCTTTACCACTGTGCTGGTCCCATCATGATCGTGCCTAGTTTTTCCAGTGGTGGTTGGTGAAAGGCTATCAAAAGACACCAAAACATTTGTATTGGCTACTCAGAGGTGACAAATTCAGCCTGATGTACAAACACTACATCTAGTTCACATCTGACTAAAAGTAGTACATGTTCCTTTCATTCTCTTCTTTTTTACTCTTGCTTGCCTAGCTTTCTTTCATTTTTGAGTTGGAGAAAAAAAAAGTCAGAAAAATCAGCAAAATAACTTTGCAAGCAAACTGGAATAATTTTGACTACCATCTTATTAATTCCACTAGCCTAAATTAAGCAAGATGGAAGAAATGCAGCTAGGGTTGCTGCATCTATTTCCCCTGAAGCTGGTAGCAGAGGAGAGCTAAGAGCATGCACAGGTGTTGAACAGATAGAAATCTTGAAAACCAACAGCATCATTGCAGCAGCCATAGGGTACAAAAGTAACAACATTTCCCCATGTAATCACAACAAATTATTTTTAATCACAAACAGATGGGATTCATAATCAGTTTTCGAAAGTCAGTCTAATGAGAGCCCCAGCAACTCCCAGCTGAAGAATTACTTTAGAGGGCAAGGGAATACCTATAGGTCAGTTTACATACCTTGGCAGCAACATGCAAGCCAATGGGGATATCCAGAAGGAAATAAGGTCACAAATTGGCAGGGCGGCAGCTGCATTTACCAGTTTAAACAAGATTCGGTTGTTGAAAATCTACATCTTAAGGGCCAAATCAGCAACTCATAGACCAAACTATGAATCTTCAACTCAAATGTTATTTCCATCTGAACATATGGATATGAGACCTGGATGTCCCCCAGAGGCACACAGGCAGGCAGCTTAAAGCTTTTGAAAGAAAACGCCTCAGAAATGCTAAATGGAATGAAAATATGAAATGGAATAGATTTGTAACGAATGTCAGGAGCTATCAAGGAGCTTGATAGCTCCGTACCTCCGGCGAATGAAATGGGTGAATGTGGGACACATGTCAAGAACAAAGGCAAACATCCACCCCATTAGAGATGCCATAGGGTAACCAGAGGAATGGATGCGCGGGGCCGGCTGCACAACTCCATCAACCGTGCTCAGAGGATGCACGAGAGCAGCACGAGGGTGGATGGACATGCGCGACAGCACTGCCTGCAGCGCTGGAGCTTGGTGACACAGGGTAGGGTCTGTCAGACTCTTGTACAACTGATCAACCTAACTATCTACCCAGCTATCTCCTGACACAAGACATGATATGATGTGTACGCGTGATATTGGTTCTAATTAATATAAGGCTCCTCTACTTGTGTATCATTACAGGAATGAATTTCAAGCTTTGCAGGTACCGTATAAATGAACAGAATTTTCCTAGACCTTTTTTTGCCCCCAAGGACATTTTAGTTAGACTGTGTTACGCTTTTTTGGGATGTTACTTGAGTCTTCATGTCCCTAGAAATATTAACGCTGTATCAAACTGATATTGGAACTCCTGAGTTTATAATTGATTACAGCTTGAAGGGAAAGAGAGTTATTTTTTAAGAGTGGATTTTTCTTAAACATGGGAATATATTTTTTAAAACTTACATTTATAAGAAAACTTCTGCCTTGTAACCCTTAGATACCAAAACCATAGATAGATTGATGTCAGTGAAACTAGCTCATTCATCTAAAAAATGCACGAAGGTAAATTGAATTCACGCTCACAAACACTTCCAGCAGCTGAGGTTGGGGAGTCACTCGGGCAATTTCAATGTGAGTTTCCAGGGTGCCGCAAACTCTGGCAACGCACCTTTCCCAAAGGAACCGAAGCCCGTGCTGCTGCTGAATAGGACTCCAGAAGCAGCTTTCCACCAAGCTCCCTGCCTGCCTGGGGCAGTCCCCTGCCTGCTCTTCGTGCAGATGTACACATCCAACCTCGCTGGATTCGGGATGTCTATAACGTGGACAACTCTACCGCCTACTGAATGTGACGGGTAGGATCTTGACGGATTTAAGCTGTCACTATCAATCACTGCTATTGAAAAGGCAGCTTTCCAGGTGGCACACACAAGCTCTGTTTGGAAATCCTTTCCTAGCACAGTTTCTTGTGATTGGGGAAAAATAATTCATTTGTGTTCTGATCTCGATGCGAGGGTATTTCGGATGCTGTGAGCACTGTATTGAACTAGATGCACAAACAGCAGGAGGTAGCTCATATGCAAAGGAGAACAAGAGCGAAAATAATGAATTACTGGAACAGTGCTGGCCACTTCAGTAAGAACACCAGTCATCTAATGAAAATACTGACATTTGTGGAATCCACAGACAGAGTTAGACATAGTTGTGGTCTCCACTACTGTATCACTTTTCATAATGTTATATTTCTGTTTACCTTCCAAAACAAACTACTGTAACTAATGTGTTTATAATAATTAAGGAGGAGACAGCCAAGTTCGAGAAAAGAATGGCCTCAGAAATTCACACTTCTCCCAGCTGGAATGCTTAATTGGGCTGAGGACTTCTTTTCTCTCCCTAATCGGATAGGAAAGCTGGGAGAAATGAACGGGGGCCCTAATTATCATGGGTATAACTTCATGAAAAACAATGTGCTTACACAAGGAATTAATTTAATGCATTGTCCTTTGCTAATCATACAATTAGCAGCTAAATAACCAGAACTAATCTATTTGTGTATATGTATATGTGTGTGTGTGCGTGTGTATATTCATACATAAGAATGTTATATATTTGCCACCCTGGTCACTTCCAAAGCTGGAAGTTGTGCTAAGAATCAGTGATAATAAGTATCTGGGGGACAACCTCTCTTCAGGCCTCGAAGCAGCTTTTGTGGTCTGTCATTGCACTGGGGCTGACAGTGCACAGACCGTGCCTGGGAGGAACAGGGAGACGGCTTTCTCAGTGAAAGGTCTCTGACTATTTTGCAACCAAAAAGCGTCCCAAACCTGAGAGGTTTCACTCCAGGAGGAATGCGATTGCAGCGAGCCTTACGAAGACAAGACTGTGTTTGCGGTTCTGCAAGACTGACTCGGGCTGGTCGCAGTGGCAGGAAAGTCTGTCCCATGCACGCGTTGACTCTGATCCCTTAATCTCGCTGAGAAAAACATATTCTTCGCACGTTCTCTTAATTACTCAACAGGGAAGGCCTTGCTCAGCATGTAGCAGAGTTCAGCTTATTGTACTGCCTTCCGTCTTGCTCTGGGAGCAAAACGGAGCTGCCCTTCCTGATGCGCTGGTGCTGAAGGCTTCCTCAGGTTTGTCTGTACGATGCTCGTAAATCTGGCTGTCGCTGCAAGGATAAGCATCTATCGGCCTCTCATCAAAGCTTCTCACAGCTTCCCATCTGCCCAGCCATGCTCTTCCATGGCAGCACCGGAGAGGTGATTTCTGAAAGATAATCATGACGTGGCTCTGCCAGTTATGAAGTAATGTTTATTCCTTCTGGATGAAAAAATTGTCAGAACATTTTTTTAAAGCCAAGGCACACTCGTCTCTTCTTCCCAAAAAGCTGTATGTCCTTTCAGTAGTTAGCAATCTCTTTTTTGGCACTCTGTTAATCGCGTGTGTCAGCTCATTCCTTAAAAGTATTGATTTTGTTTCCAAACAAGTGACCAAGTAAATTAATAAAACCAGTCAAACCCAAAGCAAACAGTGAGGATTTCCTTAACTGAAGATTGAAGGGTCTAAAATGAGCCTGACACTCACCTTAAACACTTTGTGTTGCTAAAAGAGATTAACTGACATGCAAAACCAGCAGACAGCAGAAATGCATTTCTTGCTGTCAACGTTTCTTTCAAATTTTAAATTACAGGGCGTGCACAAAAGATTTCTTCAGGTTCTGTACAGAGCATAAGGAAAAATATTGACCTTGGAAATGTAACTCTCTCACTACAGTAAATACATTCTCTTCTACAGCATAATCACTGTTGTCTGAAGTAATTTATCGTTTGAAGACTGCCTCGTAGCACTGGCAAATACTACATCTCCCATTTACTTCTAAACAAACTTTTATGCTATTTGCACATCCTGAGTGCTTTATGGAGTGGTTACAATTAAAGCATCAGTTACCCCATAAGTACTGGAACCAGTCTCTCATTCTAAAAGTAGGCAAGCACTGTGTGGCAGCTAAAAGTTTAAGTAACAACTTTTCTGAAATAGGCCAACCATGCTTAGATTTGGGAAAGGATGAAACTATGCTGAAATATTTAATTTTTAAAAAGGACACTAGAAAGGATTAATTTTTCCATTTATCAAATCTGATCGTGAAAATCTGATTTATATAGCTTTATAAGTTATGTAGCAGTTATGTTGAAAAGGTATAATGTATCTGTGATACCATAGCTTTAGAAGAATCATGATAGAGCTTTAAATGAAAAGATTTGATACCTTTCAACACTACATCTACAATGATAGAATATGGCAATATAAGGATTCTATAACTGAAAAGGGATTCAAATAAAATATTCATAAACCCAGTACATCCCCATACATTCTCCTAATTCGAAATGGAGGTGTGTTTGCGTGGCTAATGCTGTGAAAAGTTACTGGTTAAAAATGCGAGAATTTACTCAGGTGTCCTCTTCTGAGGGCAGGAGTGTCTGAATCTGGAAAGCATTTAGGTTTCACGAAAAGAGATGAGAAAACGTTCCTGACAAAGCCACAGTGTTCCTACTTGATTTGAATTTTTGAATTGCATGTTGCAAGCTGCTGAGCTCTCTGAGCAAGACACTGAGAGTGTGTTGCACGCTCTGCTCCTCAGCTTTCTCTGTTGTTGGTAGGTGATGGGTTCTCCACTGTTCTGCTAGAGGCACGATGCAGGGAGCCCTGTCCGCCTCGCAGGAATCCCTGCAGCATCGCCTGTCTGGAAAATCACTAGCAGACAAATATTAGGAGAACCTGTTTCTTAAATCTGTTTTTGAAACTTCCTGTGCTACTTCTTTTTTTTCTTTCCAGGGTTTATCCCATGACCAATTTTGGATGTTAATGGTTTGCATTTTAGAAAACGATCTTGCTGGTTATTTATGCCCTATATCTCTATTTCAGTTATGCATTCAGCAGCTGGAGTCCATATGGAAATGTTAGTCATTTTAACTGAGTGAAGACCTTTGCAGATAAGGTATAGGAAATACGATCTTTTTTCTCCTATTTGGTTCCTAGTCATATGCCATTAAAGAGAACTATATATGGAACAGGATATTTTTCCTAATATTATGATTTACTATATCCATTTCAACCAGTGTCTTGGGCCCTGGTGTAGGAAACAAACAAAGAAATGTTTTATTTTAGAGTTGTGAGCAGGAATTAATGGGACTGAACGATGCACTACCAGTTTGAAGGAGCTCAACCTTGAGCAAGACCTTCTTCCTGTAGGAATTGTCATCTTTTTCACTTTCTTATCTCCCTCAGAAACATTTGTGACTGGGAACCAGCTCAAAAAAAGCCTTGACACCTCCAGGAGTCACACTGGTTTGCTAAGATATACCCATGCCGGACTGAGGTTATAAATACCTAAGCAAAGATACACTGGCCATTTTATTTGGGTGGCACTTAGCAGTAGCTCAGCTGTATGTACAACCCAAATAAGTTTGCAGAGATCCAGCAGAGAACCCAGAGGACCCATCTGCCTTCCCAACAAGCGTCCCACCATAAACACAGTGACTCCTGCTCAGCTATCTACATGGAGAAGGTAACACAGCGGCGTTGACCTTGACTATTTATTTGCAAGGCTCCCAAAAGCATGTGAGGTGTCCTACAAGAAGAGGGAAAAAGTAACTAAACCTTGTCCTGGAAAGCTAATAATCCTTGGAAAGATACAACAAGAGATAGGCTGAAAGGCGATAGATAATGTGAGAGACAGGGAGAAAGCCCCTGAGATGATTCTATGAGCATGTCTCTGGTGGGAAGGGAGGAGATGTGTATATTCAGTAAGCCTAACACCACTTTGGCGCAAGGGGCCAGCAGTCATTTAGTCTCACAGAGCTAGAATATTTTATGTCAATTAAATATCCAGGCTCTTCCAGTAACCTTCAAATCCAGGTGGCTTTATCAGGATAATGGGGTACCGTGCTTCCCTCACTAGACTTGGGTTTGGTCAGCAGAAGATGGTAAGAAGTGAAGCAGACTTTGTTTGATTTTGTTTTTCCTAAAGGAATGTAAATGAATTTCAGTTTCCAGCTAAGTATCGAACATCTGTAAGTTCCACTTCCTCGAGAATCTGACAAAATAAATTCTGCCTTAAAAGCAAGAAGAAAATGAGTCTGACAGACTCATTCTCGTCTGGGCATCCTTTCCTGGTTCACTGTTTGCCAAGCCATGATTGCAAAAGCAATTCCTTATACCCTTGAATAAACGCCATAGAGCTGTTCCAACAAGTACAACCAGATAAGTCGACATGGGGGTGCTCTATTTAACACGGTTGATAGCTGTGTGGAAGAGAGTTAGGAGCAAATGCCACTACTGGAAGTCCAAGGCAGCAATGGGGCTGACAGGAAAATCAATTACAGAGCTACAGTGAGGCAGTGGAAAGAGAATGATGGAGTACTTGAAAATTATATATATACACACACTAGAATTTCAATTGAATAACCATCTTGCACCTGCTATGCCTGCACAGAAGAGGAATGGCTTGTGCAAAACCTCCTCTGCGAGAAAGGAGGAATACGAAAACTGTAACCTAACGTTACCAAAACTTTTGAGGCCAGATGGAAAATCCATGTAATAGTAAAGAACATAGCTGGTCTGCTGGTTTGCAAATGTAAAGAAAACAAGCTGCACATCAGCTTTATTAAACTTATAACAAGCAATGATTTAGTTTACCACAAACAGCTGTAAGATGTTGCCAAAAGAAAATTGCGAATGTCCTCACAAATCCTACAGTTAAAATCTATCAGTTTTTCTGACAAATGCAAGCTTGAGGAACCTGAATTCACTTAGCAGTCATTTTTTAATAACAACTGCTTACTGAAATACATTATGTGCTTTCAGAAACACAGAAACTGTTGCACATAGATGGGCAAACGTTTTTGTATTAAACTGTTTGGTGACAAAAAAATTCTTGGACAGCTAGCGTTTTTATGCAAGTCAGTGTCAAGCCCATCACTTGTTTCAGGTGAAGAAGAAACCTGGCGAATTTCAGAACAAAGTTTTCCACTTTTCCATATTTGATATTTCATTATGAATATTGTCTGAATTATACACAGAGAGAGAGCACGCAAAGACAAGATTAAAAATGGGGTGTGAGGGGTACTGTTTTGTTGCCGGTCCAAGCACAGTATGACATTCTCCCCACCACAGTGGATCCCACTTGGCCAAGGAGGAGAATCCAAATGGCCGAAGGAGGAAGTGAGGCCGTGTGCCACTTGCCAGCCCCGGGCTCCCTGGGAGCAAGGCGGGGGCTGCCATTTCTCACCAGAAGATGGAGGTGGATCTGGAGGGCAACGCCGGGGTGCTTCAAGTGGTAACATGGCCACCACCACGACACCATGCTGAAGGTCTGACATCAGATGACAGCTCGGCTTTTGCCTGCAGCAAGTCTGTTTTTTTGTGGATTTCTGCAAGTATCATACTTGACTATTGGGATGGCATCAGACCAGCTCCAGTCAATATTCATACACCTAGCAGAACTGACTTCACCATTGCAGAATTTGGAAACCAGAGGGACTGCCCATGAGGTCAGGGGTTCATGTAAATACAATCCCTCTTACCATGCCCTAAGAGTTCAGGGCAAATAACACTACTGCTACTAATGGCAGCTCACTGGAGTGAGACACTTTCCTTTCCAAGAACGAACTATCTGACGTGCAGTGTCCTAACTACATATCTCTTCAACAAGAACATAGCTTTTTCAAACAGCTACTGAGATTTTTTAATATGTACACCTAGCAGGATCCGATATTTGTGGTGCACTATAAAATGTAAGTCTTCCAGAAATATAGATATGACAAAATTTAATCGCTGGAACTGAGTCGGCATTGGTATTCTTATTAATTTTGAAGAGGGAGAACCAAGTCTGGTTATGAATAAACGTGAATACTGCTTCATCATGAAATATTTTGCTTATACAGACAATTAGGTGTTTTCACCTCCTCAGGGTATGCCAGGGTGGAAGTGTTCCCTGCTGCATCATTTCAGATGCTTCGTCCAACTGATTTGTAAGGGGCCTAAGTGGCAGCATTTTCTACTCACTCTCCTTACTATGTTATTCCAGAGCTTCACAATTTTCAGCATCTGAAAGCTGTTCCCAGAAGCCAAGCCACATGTTACCTCATTCAATTCTTCACAACATACCCACAGATTTTGAAAGAGGAATCCCAAGTCCCGGTCTAAATTTAATATTGGAAAAAAAATTCCAAAATACAGTAGGGAAAGTGAAGGAAGCCACTGTTGCCATATTTATATTGCAGAATGAGGACGCACAAGGTAACTCTTTCCAAGAGCGATACAAATCCTGTGATACCAACAACCAGGATTTAACATCTTGACAGTTCTATTCCTTTCCCAATAAAAAAAAATCCCCCTGCCCAAGTTTTATCATCAGAAAAGCTTCTCACCCTTCAGACATTTCTAGAAATATCAACCACTGTCTTTTCACCTGCATATTAACATTTGTTCAGTTGACAGTCCTGCCCCAAACACAAACACTTTCATCATGATTTCCTGCAAACAGAAGAGGGGAGGGAAAGGAGCAGAAGATGTCCACGCTAATTTTCAGTTTGGTCCATAAATCATTTGGTCACCTAGGATGCACATGATACGAACAAGTGAAACAGAAAAGCTCAGCTTTTTCTCTTATTTAGCTGTGAGCACCTCTGTATTGCTTCAAGTTCACTGATTATTTTAGGAGGAGAGTATTACTCCACTATTACTCTGATGGAATGGAGAATTTGGAGTGTGATTTCTAGTAAAAGGAGTTGCCTAATGCTCTAGTGATCACCTCTGTTCTATGACTCGCAGACTTACAGAGGAAAACACCTTCACTTTGTCAATTTGACCCTTCTGCTTCAGTGATTTCTCCTTTACTTGAGGTCCCCAGATCTACTACTGCTTGGCAAAGACAGAGCACAAACATAAGAGACGAGTAAAGAGCTGCTGACAAAGTGCTCATTCAGCAGATGATTTTAGTCTGGTCGCCTGAGTATCTTTGTTTCTGATCTAGCGGAGGAATTGGTTAGCTGAGCAGGGAACACACCACTCCTCTCCCAGGCTGCTGCCACAGATCCATCCCAGTGATTTGTGTTGCGGTGACGCAGCGAGACACGATGCAGAGCTTCGAAAAGATACCTGCAGAGCCTGCCAAGGAACACAACCCTTTTTCCTGTGTGCCAGCTCAGGGTTCATGGAGGAAATCATTAAATTGGAGCCAAACATTCCTGTTGCAAAAATGAAGGACTTGGTAGGCCAAGACAACAATTGCCCGACAGGTTTGAGCTGCAGACGTTTAGCGCAGGGTAAATACTTTTGTTCTGGAGTTGATAAATATCCTAATAAAAGATTGCATCATTAAAATGGAAATTTCTGCCAGGCTTACGGTCTCTACTGTGGAGTGCGGCTGCCTAGCTAAAGGTGTCCATGTAGTCAAACTTAAGGCAAGATAAAAGTGGATGCCGAATCTCAGCGTAAGGAAAGGCTGTTTCCTCTTGGCTAGGGTGGGGCCGAGTCAATCATTTCACATCAAGGTGTTTTGAAGCAAGAGAAGCAGATGACATCCTGCATATCCCTTGTAAAAAACAAGCAGGTGTTGCTGGGTTTGTGGAAGTCATCACTGCTGAACTCCTTGTGGCTGCAGGCATCGCGCCAGGATCCCACCAGGAAACCAGGATCCGAGCAGGGTGCGCGGTGCCCAAGGGTGCAGGACATGGGGGACCGCAGCCACGGGGAGGACTCATGGGGTGCTACCCATCTCTGCCCAGTGGCAAATCGTGCCGGGGCTGATCTGGGGAGGGGAACGCTCGCAGCTCATTTTGTTGGGTGCGTGGAGTGTCTGGCAAATTCTGTCATATCACCCATATATTTTTTTTTTTTTTTTTTTTTTTTTTTGCATGGGCAGTTTTACAGTATGAAATTTGCAGAGCTGAAGTTAGTATGGAAAGAAAAAAAAAAATCCTTCTTTGAAAGGTAATTTGAACTCCAAACTGAGTTTGGACTTAATGATGTTTGCAGGTCTGTTGTGTTCATTTTCTCGGTACATTTCAGCGCTCCAGCCTTCTCCGTGAGAATACTCATGGAAAGTGAATTTCAGGTAACAGCTCACTTTGGACTTTACAGTTGACTTTTATGCTTGCCCTTTGCAAATCTCATTATAGCAATTAGTTAGATAGATGGCGGAAGACTGAAAGTATCCCGTAGGGGCAAACCTGGGTCTAGTGAAATCCAGGAGGGCTTTGCCTATGGCAGGATTTCAACCCATATTTGTAATGTGACAAACAAGGCAGCTGTAAATTTCAAGCATTCATGACTGGCAAAAAGAAGATTTCCACTCCAAAGAAATTAGAGAAATAGTCAAATAGCGGGTGCATCTAACTCAATTTGTGGACAGGAAAAAAGCAGTAGTTGTTTATTGTAATGTGAGTTATTGGCTCAGGCTAGAATTCCAAACCAGAACAATTTTGCCAAATTTACAAAGAATTTGAGTGAATTAAATCTATTCCATAGACAGGGCCCCGGTAGTCAATCTACGATTCCCAAGATGCACAACATATACAATGACTCTTTTTACAGTTTGTAAAGTTGGTGGTGGAAAAGAAAGCAGCCCTCTTCTCGGGTTGCATTTAAAACCCCTGAAAAGTGTTGTGAGGAGTTGTGTTATTGTTATAACACCAAATCCCAGATTGACTTACAGGGTCAATGTGAAGTATTAGCATGTGGGCACAGATGGGAGTTATTGGAGGGAGAGGTGGCCCATTCCTTCCAATATTTCATTGCTATCATTTCTAAGAAATTAAGAAAATTAAAATAATATTAAAATAATAACCCCCTGGAACAGGTTGCACAGAGAGGTGGTACATCCCTGGAAACATTAAAGGCTCTGAGCAACCCAATCTAGTTGAAGATGTCCCTACTCATTGCAGGGGGGTTGGACTAGATGACCTTTAAAGGTCCCTTCCAATCCAAACCATTCTACAATTCTATGATTTTCTGTTTCTAGATCAGCTTTAACCTTGGATTAAACTTGCAAAAGTCTTGAGATTATTTTACGCTAAATACTCAAGCAGATTTTCTCTGTTAAAATCCTTTTTCCTGTACAGTGGGGTTTGTTCCAGATCTATTTCTTTGTGTAATAGGTGGATTAAATATAAATAATACAGAACTTAAAGAAAATACTTGGTCATTTAGTCAGTGGTGACTTGTTTGGATGAGATAATTAACTGGAAGGCTTATGGTTTTCTCAGAGGAATCTATGCCCGTGCACAAAGTAGTTTTCTGTCTAAAAGCAGTAAAGTCTTGAGACATTTTATCTCACTGGTGAATCACTGTGCACTCTGCATACGTGCACTTGTTAACGCCCGTCCTCATTGCCACGCTGGAAAGTGTGACTGCCCCAGCAGCACCCCACACAGTGCTGCTGCAGCCCGTGCTGGTTTGGGTGGGCACATACTTCCTAATTATGTCTCAAGGCCTTGGAGAACAAGAGGAAAGGTAAGTATGGGCTATAAGCTGACAGTTCAGGTATGGTTGTTCAAGGTTTTTTTTTCCCTCCCCAAAGCTGAATTTGTGTGTCAGGAAGAACGGCAGCGTGCAAAAACGTCATTTCAAAGGAGCTGGCAGCTGGCTGCGCCACACTGGGCTGCTGGACCATAGGCCCTCTCAAGCACGTTCTTCTAGAGTAGAGAAACAAGATGGGCAACCTAGATGCTTAGCACAGAAGTGCAGCGTCTCATTTTATAATCTCTTTACTTTATTGGCTCTAGGGAGAAAGGGAATTATTCAGAAAGGAATTGTGTAAGTGCTGTCTTTGTCGAACATGTACAAAATGAGAAATAAACATTTAAAACAGCTGAAGGGCAAAGGCGGCACTGCCAAAAAAATGCTTGTTGGAAAGAAGAAAATTAAATTTAAACCAAGCGCTACTAGTATTGCAAAAGAACAAGAAACAGAACCTTCTTCTATACACAGCACAAGAGCCACAACGCGCAAACCTGGGAGAGGAAGGAAGGGGAGGGGAAGGTGCCAGCACCGACAAGGGGAGCAGCACCGGCAGAGCCGCAGCGGGGGCACGCGTGCGGGAAGCCAAGCGCGAGCCGGGGCTGATGGGGGCAACCTCCACAACAACATCTCTTCTTACAGCCATGCCTCCATCCTCCAGCGCTGGGACCAGCCCTGCGTGCGAGTCGCCTGCTCCCATTGCAATCACTTGCTTGGGCAGCCCCTTACACCCACCCTCCGGCACCCCTCCCGCTGTTGCACCCCAAGTGCCTCATAAATCAACATTTGCAAAAAAATGGAGCCTTAGTACAGCAGAACTGCCTTGCTTTGATTTGCAGCGATGGCATAGTTAGCCCACGCTGTAGGACGCACCAGACTGAAAGCATTTCCTCTATGTTTTCTAGCAAGTTTTGGAGCCCCAATTTGAAACACACAGTAAGGTCTGAGACACAAACAGCAAGACTGTGAAGCAGCTGCAGCACAGCATATTTTCCTCTACAGCTCCCTGTACATCTAGTTGACGGGCATATTTTAAATAACACCTTTTGGGAGTGCCTCCATCCTTCCGCAGACTCCAGACCCACTGGCCCCTATCTTGAACCTCTGGTCTGTGCAAGGGACCAGCACCCTGCGCTTTCAGGGCTGCCAAGTTCCTACGCTTGAACACGGGACTGGCGAGTATTTGCAAACCATATTTAACCCAGTGCCCTGTTTGTGGAGGGCTAACAGAAAAGCACCTGCACTTCAGGAAAGGCTGTTCTATACCACACCGGTAACCATGCCTTCCTGCACAGTTTACTACAGGCTTGATTGTAAAGTTGGATTATAAATAAGCTAAGGGGAAAAGTTAAGGAAACAAAGGGCCCGGCTGCTTAGAGCCCAGAAGGTGGCCCCAGCCGATCCCTGGCCTGGGATGCTGAGGAGCAGGACCCTTTCCCCTCTTGCAGAGCTGGTGCAGCTCCACGGTAAACAGCGTGCAGCCACCAGCTGCAAGGAGCTCCTCTCTGGGGAGGAGACATCTGTGCTTGCCTTACGGCCTAAAATTTGCTCATCCCATCTGATTTTTGCCTTTCTGTACTACTTGCAAGGGATAAAGAACAGCCAAGATGTAGTCCGGCCCCATTGCGCTCTCTGTTATGATTACAAAATATCATAATATCTTGGTCAGCTGAAGGAACAGGGTGTTTAATTTCTCTCTCTTACTCTTTACAGAGATGGGCCTGAGCCATGACATTTGAATCCAGCCCCCGTGTTGAGCATTTTCAAAGCTGCGGGTTGTTTGGACACGGGCTTCCAGCTCAGCCCTCTCTCCTCAGGCTTCGCCCTGGGCGCCGCCTGCCACGTTTCGGATTTTGCAGAAGGACAGAGATGTAAAAATCTATGTTTGAGACTCACGATGAGAAACTGGGGTATGACATCTCCAAACAACATCTATGTAAGTTGAGAATGGATCTCAGGCCGTGTGTGCAAACCCTGCCCCTAGCATATGTTTTCTACAAGTATCTGACAACTGATGCTCTGCTAATTAAAATACTTGGGGCAGGGGGGAGGAGAATGATGAACTGGGAAAATCAAGTATTTTCAACCGCAAAACAGACGTAAACTTTTAAGGAATGAAGTTACTTCACTTGCACTGCAAGAGGCCTCTGTCTTCTAAGTTTTTAGGCTCCAGTAGACAGATCAGGGGACAAAGCAGCAGCAGAAATGGAGAGGTTGCGATGCTGAGAGCAGAGCAGGTTCAGCTCTCCACTGCAAGCCACTGCTCGGACAACCATCAGCAGTGGAGCTGGTACTTACTTTGGCAGAAGCAAAGAGGGAAAGGCAGCCTTTCAGGCAGCCAGGAGGAAAAGCTGCAGAGAAAGTAGCTGCTTCCTTCTTGCTGGTGGCAGCTAAGGAAAAGGAGGGGAAAAATCTGTCTTGGGACTGCCACCTCTACCAGGCTGAGGGGATGGGTGATGCTCAGATTTGATCTTTTGGTGCCTGACATGCAATGGGTGGGGGCCTGGGATGAGAGGGGTTTGCAAATGGCTTTTGAAGGCTGTGGAAGAAGGGAATATATTTCTTCTTGCAGAGCAAGACGTAGCCAAAGAGGTGAGGGAGGTGATGCTGAAGGTGGTCAGAAAGACCCAAGGAAAGAGAGGGAACATATACAGAGAGGAGGAAGGGTCAGAAGCAAGAAAGAGCAGAAAGAAGGAAAAACTCTGTAGATAGAGGAAAGGAGAGGAATTGTCCCTCAAAAAAAAAAGGAGGAAAAGCTAAGGAATGGACTGAAGGGAAAATTGCAAGGAAAAGGGCATTGCGTGGCTGACACTGCCACAAACGGCAGAGAGTACACTGAACCTGTCAGAATAGTGATCCCAGGAGATTTATTCCTGAGACTTTCCAGGGAATGTTCCCAAAGAGCTTCTGCTCTTCCCCAATGTCTCAGAGCTGTGAGATGAAGATAAGAACCAGACTGCATCAGGCACAAACTGCAACTTAAAACACACCGCAAACATATTCTTGTTACTAAAATATAGCTCCATTTCAACCTCATTATATGACAAACTGAAGATGTAAATGAAGGGATCCTTCAGGAGAATACCAGGACAGGAGGGGATAACAGGCTGGTCTTAGGAGACACTCTCCCTTCACAGCTCTAATTTTGGGAACAGCTCTTTAAACTCTGCATCCAATTGTAAACTGAGCTATCCAAGTTTTGCCCCTTCACTTAGGTATATCATATAATCAGGAAATGGGAATCATACAATCTGCCTCTGGCTTCCGTAGCTAAGCAAGACACTGCACAGGCTTACTGCAACAAACTAAAGAATTCCTTAGTAACCTGGAATGCAAATTAAATGAGACTGTTTCCCCTTTCTGATGATAGAAGTTTTGCATGAAGAAAAAAACCTAACATTTGAGCACACGATTATGTGTGAATTCCTCACTGAGCCATACTTAGTGTATTTTAAGATGGTTCCAGTATCCCATTCAGACACTTAAAACCAAAACATAAACTCATAATCTTTTCCTTTTTTTTTAATTCCCCCTGAAGTGAGTGGATATATTACTATCTAGAGACATGTAAATCTGTACAAATTTATTACTATGTTCTAATTCAGTTTATTTGTTGATTTATCCATTTCACCTCTTTAAAGAAAATAGAGCTAAAAGCTCTTCAAAAAACTGTGTTTGTGCTGGAGGACCACAGCTACAGACTCACACGATACCAGCAGGGCTCAGCTCTCTGGACTTCTGACACAGAAGTCACTTTCTGGTTTTCAAGCTTGTGGGCAGCAAGTCCTACCTAATCCCAACAGTAAATGCAACGCACAGCAGCACCAGCACATTTTGTCTGCATAAACGAAATGGACATCTTTCAATTCACCTCCTGTGCTCCATCACTTCATGTGGGGCATGGGGGTGAAAGAGAGGAGATGGGTGGGGTGTGTGATTTTTGGGTACCCTGGTTTCTGCGGGGTGTAATGCTGCCACTCCTCCCATCCTGCCGGTCTCCTGCAATCTTCTCCCATCTGTGGGAGAGGAGGCTGATGAGCCTTCATTGCCAGCTCTCGCCAGTGTCACTTGGGGGGTCAGGCAACAGGGTGTGATCTCAGCTGCCTCCTTCCTTCCCTCTCCTCTGCGGGGACCCAGGACCTGATGTAAATCCACTAACGTCAATAGGAGTCTGATCAAAGGGGCCTGGATTAGACCCCAAGGGCATTGCCTCCAAGAACTATTTATGGCAAATTGATGTGACTTCAAGGAAGTGCCCTGACTTCAAAATGAAACATAATCTATTTTTAAATATCAGGTGGAGCGATCTTCTATTTAGGTCCTGATCCAGGAAATCATTGAGTACTTATTTAACTTTAAGCATCTCGTTGAGTTCTGTGCTGTCCAGCATGAGACCAGAATAAGAGCATTACGCAAGTTCACAAGACTTTGGTTTAAGTACATAATTAAAGGTAAGCATGTGGCTAAGTGTTTTGCTGAATAGGGATGAAATTACTTGCATGCTTAGATGCAGTGCTGAACCACGGAGACAGGGGCTGCTTTGTACTTGCAGAGAGTAGGGAGAACAGGGAGCCCTTACTAGGCTACCGCAGACCGAAGGGCAAAGAAGCAAGGCACCGAGCAGGCTTGAGGAGCAGCCATTTCTTAAGGAAATCAGTAGGACTTCGAGACCTGCTGCAGAAATATTGACAGGAACGGGGAAATCTGGGTGTGCCTTGTCAGTCTGAGTGACTTTGCAGACTTTTCTCTGTCTGGCTTTTCCCTCATCTCCATTACCTTTCTGGAGGGGTCTTGCAGGGATGCTAAGAGAAGTGTGGCCAAATGCAGAATAGCACAAAGAAAAGCGAGTGCAAAAACGAAGATGGAAAAGCGTCTGACATTTTCTAGGAGCTTGTAGGCTGTTAGATATTTCATTCCTACTGCAAGGTGAGCAGAAAGGAGAGACCTAGCGTTCCTTACTTTAGGTATATGGGCACACCCTGAATTTGAAGCTGCTCCTTGAGTTTCATTGCTCAGAAAACTAAGATTGCTGGAGCACTGGTGCCACCTGCTGCCCCACGGCTTTTCCCTCTCGCCTATGGATGGCTTGGTTATCGGGGATTTTGGTACATGAAGCTTTCAGAGCCCTCTCACGAGCTCCAGCTTTCTCTGTGCTTAAAATCTCAGGGAGCAGAAACATCTCTTCTCCCCTTGCATTTCTGTTTGAAATATTCAACTCGATCTCCGCATCCTTTAAAGCAAACGATCCTCAAACCAGGCTTACCGAGATACTATTGCCATTCATATTCCTGAGCTAGATGCCACAATTAGTATCCTGCTTAGCTGCACCTTCATTTATCCTAAAAACTGCTGAGCTTTGCAGAAACAAACCTGCACTCACACAGGGATAGGACAGCTACCCAGCCCTTACATTCATAGCATCCATGCGGAGGATAAGAAAGGCGTCCTGCACTGTGAACTACATCCTCTTAAGTTTCTTCATTAAGCTTTACACCCTGCGCCAGGATCATCAGGTGTATGGGAACAAGTTCTCCTTGGAGTCACACCGGTGATGACAAGGCACTGCTACAGTGCCTTGCCAGACATTACACAGGCAGAATTTGGTCACATTGTCATGCCAGAGTAATAGCATCACACTGTAGTAAAAGGAGGATGCAGATTAATGCAGAAACAAACTAGTGGGAAAACACTGAACAGTGGTGAACACTGCAGTTTGGACAGCGTGTGATGCCCAGAGTGAAACCTCAGTTGATGTAAATCACTGTAGCAACGTGGACTTGAGCTCTGGTGACTTGCACAGGATCTAGGTCATTCCTGTATTTGTGGTACAGCAGGCCAAGCAGTAGCATGTAGCCACAGGTCTGTAGATGGAGTTGAGGAAGGAGCCACCCAAAAAGCCTCCTCTCCAGGACCTGCTTCCCAGGAGTGGAGCCTTCCCTTGGCTGGGCTAGAGCAGGGGGAGCCTTACTGAGCAGTCCCCTGGTGATGGTCACATCATCCACGCACGTTCCCCGACAGAGCAACCCAGCAGTCCTTCCAATCCAAGAAAGACATGGCAGCATTTGTTACTTTTACCCCTGCAAAACATTCGCTGATTGATACTCATCTTGATTCTCTGGGTCCTTCCCTAGAGAAATCCACAATTATCTGTAAAGATACACACAAAGTGGCTGATATTTCGGGGTACATGGTGCCCACCACCCCTCTGCCATCTATCCACAGGGCAGGCTGAGGGAACAGAGCCAAACCTGCCAGGTTCATCCCCACAACTCAAGACAGCAGCTCCCGGGGTCCTCATCCCAAATGAAGGGAAGGAAGAAAGAGAGGGAGAACACCACACCACTGGGTATTACGCTGCGTCAACGAGCACTAAAGATTCAGACAGGCTTTTTGAAAAAATGCACATTCAAAACATTTAATGCAGCGCATCATGCATATACCAACAGGACAGGACTACACATACAGAGCGCCCGTTCCCAGTCTGACACCCAGCTTAGTGTCCAAAGACACTTCCCTTCAAACGCGGTGCACTCAGATTTATTAGGCAGCTTTATGGACTGATACTTCCTCACATTTTACTAGTTCGATTAATTCAGCTGGCACCTCTGATCTCGCTTCCACTACTAACATTTTCTCTTGAATGGGATGAGTCTGTAGTCTCACCATTCATGTGTTTTGAGTCAGATTTTACATCAAAGATGTCCTGGGTTTTATACTGTCAGAAGCAATTTTGTCCCAGAAGAATGAAGATTGTGATTATCCCAGGAGGAAAGCTGTCAACTCAGCTCTGTGTAGAAAAACTGCTGTCTACAAAAGCTTATATTGGACACCCTTTGGCAGACTGCCCTCTTAAAAAAAAAAGTCCACTGTTACCTACATGAAAGGCTTTTTCTAAGAGCATTTGTTTGCTGACTTGGTTCATACAGCAAATTCAGATGAGAAGAAAGAATAAGTATGTCTTTTTCATAAGCAGTCATTTTTCAGGGCAATGTATAGAAAAGCGATAAAGGGGAGCATAAGGAATATGTGTTTTGAGAAGGTACTGACAGATGCTGAGCTTTGATGATGCTCTCTCTCTCAACTAGATCCAAAATGCTGGTGGATCACACGTTTTCCAGAAATGACCAAGCCTCAGTTCAGACTCTCCATAGGCCTCTGAGACTTCTCCAAACACAGGGGCTCTCCCAACCTTTGCTCATTTCAGCAGGTTTTGTCCAAGACGCACCATCACGGTCTGCCCCTGTGGGTGCCGGCACTTCGGAGGTGGGACAGTACGGCGCAAGCTCCCGTCGAGGCAGCTGTGTCAGGCTATCATGCTGGATCGTGCAATAAACTCTGTCACCCTTAAGCAGGGTGACTGCAAACTGGTTAAAAACCAGCACACACCATATTTTGTGCAAAGACCTTGCTTGCTGCAATCCCAGCAGCATTTCTGTCGTGCTGCAGGACAGGAAGAATGTCTCGCAGAGGTCGCTTTTCACATAGTTAGGAGTGTGGGACACTTCCCCACCCTACAAATCAGCTTTGTTTCCAGCTCAGCCAATGTGGTCATCCAGGAATCTGAACACCGACAAAATCTCATCTGGTCCGAGGATCATTTCCTTTTTCTTTTTACTTGTTCTCTACAAGTACCCCAGAAAAGACTGTCAATGAGCAAACCTGGCTTGCCCATATTGACATGAGATCTAGGAAGTGAACCAGGCACAAGAAACACTGTCCCCGAAGTAAGAATGAAAGACAAAGATTTTTTTATGATGTAACGAAGCACTTGAGCAAGACCTTAATACCCACTGATTTCAAGAGAACCCCAGCACACGCTTACAGTGGAATACTTGTTTAAGCAGTATACTGATTCCAGGCTTAATTACGTGAAGTGCAGTAACAGATAAGGAAAAAAGAAGTTGTGAAAGACATACAAAGAAATCTGAGTACCAAAGTCAAAAGGCAAAGTGGGTAAGACAATCAGAAAATAGCTATTTTGAAGATTCTACAATGTGAAAACTATAAGCTGTCATACTGTTCAGAAATACAGGTTTCTCCCTTTAAATGCATGCCTTCCAGGCTTAATCTAATATGGTGGTATTCCGTATAACTTAAAAAAATTCCACTTAAAAAAAATGACAGGACAGGGTACATTTCTATTACTGGAAATGGAATTTTAAGCACCGAGTTTATCTTGTCAGTTTAGCTCAGCGGTGATGTGAGCTTGCAAGGGGTGAAGTGGATCACTAATTGCCAGAAAGCACGACAATAAACTGATAAGCACAGGAGCTAAAAGTCTTTAGACAGGAGATGTTTCAGTAAAGTGGGGACTGTTTGAACAGGTATTTTTTCTCTGCAAATTGGCTTCTCCCACAGTTCGGCAGTGATTGCCTGACTTTTGTTCTCTGATCCCAAAAAGGAGCACACTGGGGGTTGTTTGGGCCAAATCAGAGAGACAGGTATATACCTGTACACCTTGCTGCCAATGCCAGCTCCACCCTGCAAATCTTGCAGCTCTGTTTATGCTACATTTTTCCATGGCTCCAGACAGCCACAGTTTTAATTGGACTGGCTGATTGTTTTTTTAACCTTTTTTATTTGTTCTGTTTCATTTTATGATGCTAATCTTGGCACTGGAAAACTCCTGTAATTCAAATTACAGTATCAAAATACACATCAGCTAATATAACAAATGGCCATTCACCTAAAATTAGGCAACCTACCATAAACAATAAGCCAAATTAAACCCACGCTCCTCCTCTCTTCCTTTTGGCCCAAGCGGCTCCCCAAACACCTAAGGAAGAGTCTCCTCATGTGGGGAAGGTTAACAGATGCAGGGAGGTGAGAGGGGGAAGTACCCAACCCTGCCCTGGGCTTTCAAACTTTGCGATGCATTTTCCTCCTCACTAAGGGTGTGCAACAGAGAGCAAAAAAAACCTTGGCCAGCTGTGAAAAGGAAATCCTAAAAGTGGGGAGGGGGGGACTAATAGGATACAAGTTTTAACTCCTAAAGGGTTGCCATCACTGGCAGGAAGAAAATGAAGGGAGAAAGGGATTGGCCCCATCTTGGGTGCTTTCTTCTGTTTATGACTTGCCTCCTGGAGCTTCCTCCACACCCACCAGCTGTCAGCTATTAGAAACAACAGCAGCAAATGAATAAAGAATTTCAGGAGCACATGAAAACCCCAACTCCCTCCCTTCAGACCAATTATAACAGGCACAATTTCAGCAACTGCACAGAAAGTGCATTTTTGTCTTTTTCTTACTTTGCCACCGCTTTTCCTGTATCTCTTGACATGAAGCGCCTTAAGCCAAGCCTTGATCCTGCAAGCAGCTTGTGCCGGCTCTGTGGTTATGGTGGGTGAGTCAGTGGCTGCATCCACAGATGCAAATCGGAGGCTCCGCAACAGTAAGCCTTTGCAGTCCCAGCTCCCCAGGAGAGAGGCTGGGTCTCAGACTTGTTGGAAAGCACCCTCAGGTCTTGGGCTGGTCTTTCCAAGGGGTCCACAGGCAACATTTGGGCCCGGGCACGTCAGCATCACCCAGCAGTGACAACAGGCAGGGTAGAGTGAAGGGGTGAGTCAACCTGTGCCGCTACGGTGTATTTTTGTGTTTTTCTTCTAGGTTTAGGCAAAGGTTTCCCTCACTCCTATTTGCTCAGAAGGTTATTTATGAATTAGCAAGCTAGTTTTATGGCACATAGCATCTCATAAATTCCCCCAGATCCCACTGGACCACTCCATAAAATACTTACATATGCTACCGACTGTCAGAATAAGAAACGATTTCCAAATAGTCTGAATGCTGGCTGTCACTAAAATAACCCAAAATGAGTTTTGTGGAGGTTCTCATAGCTTTGGCCGTTACCTCAGCAGCGAAACTTACTGCTGCACAATAAAAGATACCAAGGATTGTATTTCCCACTGAGGTTACAATTCTCTCTGTATGGTTTTACAGTCTAAAGCAAAAGTGCAAAATAATGTGCCAGACAAAACTTTAAAAGCATTTTTGTTTAAGGTAATTATGATCTCTATTTATGCCTATTAAATTACAAAGATTAATATTAAAGAACACACAAAAATTGCCAGAAGGCAACACCTGAACTGTGTATGTTTAACACCCATGCTGTTTCTAAAGTAACTGCTCACTCATCTCCTTAAAGCTGCCTAGATAATTGCAACTTTTTTGTCTAGAGTTCATTTGAAATGGAAGAAAGCAGGGATTTCCTACTCCCTAGCCTGGGAACGCTTGGTGGACTTTGATCTGTTGTTTACGTACTGTATCTTTGATAATGCCTTACAGTACGGTGAGATTTTGTTCACCTAAGCACAGCGGGATGTTTGCTGTAGCCACAGCTGTGCCAGCTTTTCCATTCAAGTCTTGCATATACGCACAGTTGCCATAGTTTTCCTGAGTCACAAATAATCATAGATAAATAAAAGTATATTTTAATTTTTCTATTACTTGGGCATACATGTGCTATGTAGCTCCTAGGGGCAGCAGTAATGCTGACATTTACCATTATAGTTTTCTTTTCAAATTTCTTCAAAGGTTCATGGTCAGCTTCCTCAGAGTTTAAGCTCAGAAATGATACTGTAAAGTTAGTATCAAAAAAAACCCTCCACATACTGCCCAAATTTTTTGTAGGCCAAAAAACCCCCTATTCTCAAGTTACAAGGAAATATTAGGAAATAAATTACATGAGAACGACTGAACCAATTTAGCTAGATCTTTGCTGGCTTACGTGAGTTAAGACAAACATTGAGAAGAACAAATGAGTCATCCAGATATTACGGATTTCCAAAATGAGCTTTTCCTATAAAACACACCTCTTCCAAAAAGGCTCGTATTAGACAATATTAAACCTATCTATAGCAGAGGTACATCACAAACATCTTGCAAAGAAACCCACCATGCTATTTTTTGCATTAACCCCTATATTTTGGAGCAGTTGAAAGCAAAAAGGACTTGTGCAAACACCTTCATTTACACAGGGTCACCAGTAGGGGACAAGCCTGTTGCACTCGTGCCACCTGTACCAGGGCTTTTCTCTTGGCATCTCCCAGCGATGGAGAGAATGGCAGCAGCAGGCTGGCCATGCAGCAGCCAGTGCCCAGCTACCACCGTAGGTCTGGGTGGTGGTGGGTCACAACCAGGGCTGCTGCTGGGTGGCAATGCCCTGCTGGGCTTCAGGAGTGGGCAGAGTCAGGATGTGAGGTCCTACCATGCTGTCCCAGGGCACCTGTCCCAAAGAGAGGGGGAAACGACATGGGTGGGACTGAGTTACAAATACTGCTCATCACTGCAGTTGACCTGTGAGAGATGCTAGAGATTCTCCCCATTTCTACAATTTATAGCTGATTCACTTCTACGGTCAAACATATTCAGCCCTTAGGCATGTTGGTAGCCATTTTGGTGTGTAAGATGGTCTGTGAAGATCTCCACCCTAGCACACTCCAAGCCTCCCAGTGCTGATCCCAGTGAAAACTGGTAGGTTTTGCTTCTTTACAGACACTGACAATGAAGTGAAAACTTTTGAGGAGTAATACTGATTTTTTTTGAGTGTTAACAGTTGCTTCAAGCCAAAGTTAGAAGAAAAAAAAAAACACAAAAAGAGAGAAACTTGGCATCTTCTGTCCCTCTGCTTGAGCTGGAAACCTCAGTTATGAAAACAGGATGGATAATACATAGCTCTGTCCAAGTCTCATGTGGACTAATATGATTAAAAAGATAGCAGCACATCACTCAGCACGTTTCTTTGGTTCTTCGTTAATGAAGGATAGCTACGTATTCAGCTCTGTTGGTATGGTGTTTTATTAAATGCCAGAACCTTATATTCTGCTTGCAACTATTGATTTAATCTGCCCACAGTGTTCACTTGTGTAGAGCTACTTGCACATCACATCGCAGGTACAGGAAGAACAGCTGGATACTTCACACATTTCTGTAGGTGATAAGAAAACCAAGCCTGTCTGGTATTTGTTATAAAACTCTAGCCTGGGTTTTTGGGTTCAACATTTATTCTCTGGCACTGAACAAGACTGTTTTATCAATGCTTTTATCAGACTGCAGGAGCAGGCTAGCAGCATGCCACAACAAGCGCGCGTGCTGCCAAACTCCGACCCAGGCTCTGAAACCTCTGCCCAAATGTTGTGAATGGTTGGATACGGCACTTCTGCAATACTTTTTTTAACAAATTTACCCAAGGAGCACTTACATAAAAAAAGCAGTTCATAGCACGAAGTATGTCTGTTTGTGAGGGAATATCAGGTTTAATTTCCCCAGCAGGATCTTTTCCTTGAACTTGCCTTTGAACTGCAATTGCAGCCAACTTGGTGGAGTGACAGCATGCGACACAAGGATGAAACAAAGGAGTGGGAGGGTTGGGGTTAGGTTGGCCAGGGGGTTAGTGAGGGCACTAAGCTGAGGGTTTCCCCCTTGCAACACAAGCTCCATAGCCTTCATTATTTAAACAATGAAGTGGGTATTAAATACATCTTTAACAGTTTTCAGAAGACCAAGCCTCACAGAAGTCTCCAAAAGGGGAAATGGGGATTAGGCCCCATTTAGAGGTTCTTGAGAGGCACTCTACTCAGCACCTGGGTGCCTGGAGGTGCTCCAGGGTGCCCTTGGACTTGGCTGAGAGGGCCAGCCCTTGTATACAGCCTGTGTAAGAAGAGCAAACGTGGACAAAGAGTTTGGATCTTGCCAGGAAGAAATATGTCACCTGACAACCAGACCCACCTCATGTCCTTCGACTCGCTGCCTTGGGGAATGGCTTCAGATCTTGACATTCATTAAGCACAGCACACAAACACAGGAGTCCTACAGCTACCACAACTTTTTGCTGCAAAAAGCCTACAGATAATGCCAAGGGTCAATCAGGGTCCCCCTCATACAAGAAGGCATGGTCATGTATGGGTTGAGCCTTGACACGGCACAGATACCTGAAGGGTTTTGCCCAGGGATGCTGCAAGGGATAGTGGCAAGGCTCACGCTTAGAGACACCAAGATGTGGAGAAGTGTAGAGGGTCCTGGGCACTTTTGGGGCATCCCAAGGGCTTTTCATGGAGAAGTGAGCAGGGCCCCTCATCAGGGGCTGCCCTCGGGAACAACCTGACAGAGCAACACTTACATGACCAGTGATGTCCCACTGGAATGCCTTTGCAAAGCCCGTAAGCTTTTCAAATGAGTCATCAGGAAGAACATAAATTACCTATTTATTTTCAAGTTTGTGTAAAAATAAAGGCTCCTGTGTTGTTTCTATTATGAAGGGTTCTCTTCCCGTAACATTTCAATCAATGCTTTGCCAGCAGTGACTAATTCCACATGCCAGAGACGCAAACTGCTCCTTCCTCATACCCTCCCCTTTCTTATGATTTCTACCTGCAGGTAGGGAAAAAAAAAAAACCACCCCGAAACTTCTTCAATTGCTTGTTTCAAGGCTGTCATCAGTTAGCAGTTTTTCTTCCTACCAGATGACCAGGCAAGGTAGAAATTATAGAGCTCCTATGGAAGATTATACATTTAGCCTTCCAGAGTGGGGAGGTATGTAACCTTTCTTTCAAGCATCCCTCCGTCACCTTCCTGCCCTCTCCCCGAGGCTCATTCCAGCTTGTTCACAAATCAGAGGTAACTGACAGCAGCAAATCAGATCACGTAAATCACTCGCTAGCCAGCGAAGTGCTGCGGCAGGGAAAGCCAGCGTACACCGCCGCTGTGTGAACCAGAGGTCACCAAGATGCTCCTCACCGCTTGCCCGTGGACCCCTGTGGCAGAGGCAGCCCCCGTTCCCCTCGCTTGTGTGTGGGACCACAGCTGAGCCCCCCCCCCCCGACTTTGGCCATCAGGGGAATCCGTGATTTTATTACGGATATTATTTATTTTATTGATATTACAGCTGAACGGTCAAAGTCAGGGGCTTAATAGCACCACCTTTAAGAATAACATCTTGACTTGATCCTCTCCGTTGCTCATGTTTTCAAAATATGGCCACTAACAAGTGTGCTTCAGAACAGATTTTGACACCAAAACCTGAATATGTTGGTTTATAACTCCACATTAGGGAGGGAACTGCACCATTCTGCATTAACGTGACAGTTTTGCTACACAGTGGCTAAAATAGAGCACACAGGTAGCTTTAATAATACCTGCCATGCTGACATTAATGAGAACTATGAGCATAAAGCCACAGAGACATGAAAACCACTGTGCTGAACCAATAAATTAGAACAAAGTGCTAAGCAAGAGAAACCTCAAAAATAATGACTGGTTGTTTACTGGCTGAAGCCTGTCAGTGAAATGATCTGCTTCAATGAATCACTAAATTACCAAAAATGGGGTGGCAGGGGTGAGGGGTGTTAAAGTTGAATATCTGAACACCATTTTTAACATCAAAGAGTTTTCATTTTGCCAGAAAGAACCCCCAGCACCTGCAGACTGACATCAAAACAAATAAGTCGTTGCCACTATACTGTCATTAACAGAGTTTTAGCTGTTTATACCATATCAAAACTTGACTGACCAATTTTTGTTGGAGAAATTGCTTTCTCCACCCTATGTATCTACCTAGGTCCTTCACTTTAATAAATGATAGCTTCTGCTCAGAATACCCCACATACCTTTTGGTATGTGCTGAAGCTTAAATATGTCTAAATTTTCTCCAAGATGCTCATGTCTTCAACTTGTGTTGAAAGTTTTGAGAGGGAAGAAAAGAAAAACCACCCTGAAAAACCTAACCTTCCTTCTGTGAGGGTTTAGGCACTTGAAATTGTTTTGCAAGTTGAAAGTGACACAAAAACCTCCTGAATGCTAGTGCAATGCAATGCTATTAGCCATAGAACCAGGAAAATAAAAAGGCATTTAAAAAAACCCAAGAAACAAACAAAACCAAGAACTCCCTGCATGTTCCCAAAATATAACAAGCTTAAATTAATTTTTGTGTTATTTCTTATTCTAACCTGTACAACTTTGGTTTAGGAGGCCATATACCATTTCCAAAGGATACTTAACCACTGGCTTTCTGAAAACTATTCTGGTGGACTCCATGCTGTCAAATAAGTCACATAACATGATGAAGAGAGGTAGTTTTATAAACGTGTACAAACACAGTATATTAATTTGCATGATACAGGACCAATACAGTACTATGTCACCTGAAGAAAATTCACAAAATCCTACACCATGAATTCACATCATTCATGAATGCAGTACATTCACTTCCCCTTCAAGAGTTCTCTATCTTACTAATTAACAGAGCTGGGTGCAAAGACTTTAAACAACTTCCTGGGGATTAAACAAAACTGCAGAAGTACTAGATAAAGGCCATTTTTCTTTTGACAGTATCAGAATGATTTCATCCTGCATTGACAGGGTGAATGTTCAAGCACAGTGCCCCCTCAAAATGAGGAATTCACCCACAGCGAGGTTAATTTTGTTTCTAATGCTGTGGCCAAGCAAATACTGTCCTTTTTTATTATTTCTATTTCTGCTTTAGGTCAAGATCAGATGTTCAAATACTACAATACTATGAGAAAAGCTCTTGTATTAGAGTAGCTAAAGCAAGGGAGTGTTTGAAATCTCTCATTGGATTTTCCAAAACAAGGAATATTTGCTCTATTTAAAATAAAAATCATATGAGAAACCACACTAGCAATAAGACACTACAATTTTCATTCTTTTTATCTGTTGCTAATACACACAAATTTAGAAAGAGTTACATAAGGCCTATAGCTGAATACCAGAAGCCATAATGGAAGGCTCCGTTCTGCTGAAGCAAAGGCAAAAAGAGATCAAAGTTTTAGAGTCTGGCGAAAGGAAAGCTGTAGGAAGCTCAGTAGAGACCATATAGTTATTTTTAGTCCCTGCATTTCACTAGTTCCTTCCTGATCCCTTTCTATTCTCACACCTACGCAGAGGAGATGGTATCCTATGTCCTGAAGCAAATTTTGTAATGAATTACTAGTTTACACTTAAAACTATGCTCTCGTGCAAGAACATCTGTCATTCAGTTCTATGCTGCTCTCATGAGACCAGCAGAAAAATCCCAGTGTCGATGGTGAGATACACTTATGACAGCACTTCCATGAAAAATATCATTCCCCCTTTGCTCTTCCAGGTTAGCAATCCCAGTCTCAAGGTGTGGTGGCTAGATCTGAGGAGCATGAGTTGACTTTTTGGGATGTATTCATGTGAAGCATTGCCACTAGGCAAGAGGACTAGTATTCTTCATTATCTACAATTGATTAGCATCATCTTGGGGAGTCTGGTACCTGCCCAGTTGGACTATCTTTTTTATAGACAGAGGGTAAAAATCCCCCCCAATCTATTAAATCTTTAGAACAATCATTGTACTGTTGAAACTGTTACGCAGAACTGTTGTGCTGCAGTATTTTCTCAGGTTTCCATCTCTAATTGCTGTAGCCTAATTCCTAATACTAGTTTCCCCCACGTGCCTTTTTATGGCTTCTTTTCCTTGGTCAGCCATCATCTCACTGGCTAAACTCTGCATTGCAGGTCTCTGACAAACTTGAAAGATCTTACCTGCTCCTACCTCCTTAAAGAACTGTTGATTATGTTCGTCTCTAAATCTTCAGGGAGAAATGAAGCTGTCTCAAAGAAGTTAAGTCTAGGGAGCCTTCAGTCTCTTAGAGTTAAGAAACTCAATTTTGAATCGGAGCATAACATTAGTTAAAAACTCCTTTCTAATCTTATTCTGTACAGGGAGCTATGGGCACCACCAGAACAATACAAAATATTTCCCTTACATTGGAAACCTGTTTGACATGTCTGTTTATTGATATCTACCATACTGCACAATTTTCTGCTAAACATTTATTTCAAGGTGGTTAAAGCCAAGCAAAAGGAGAGGAAGGAAATCAGAACATGCCATGAACGAGCTGCGGAAGACACCCCTTTGCCTAAACAGGTCTGTAAGCAACCTGCCTCCTCTGCTGCTGGTCAGCTTGACTTTCCATCATATTTTCTATCTTGCAGGAATTTTGACAGGTTTATGTGTGACACTAGGTTACCCTGTAAAGCGGAAAGCCTGTAATTAGATGCTGCGCAATCAGCTACCTCCCACTGGCAAGCAGTCTGCCTTAAATCTGCCATCACGCTTAATCAAGAAAATGCCTCCAGGGAGGGAGGCCAGTGCCTCCACAAGCCGCTAACCTGTCATCTGTGGGACTTACCTTAACATATAGTGCCACCTCTGTAAGGTACCTGCCCCAAAATTCATGGTGTGGCCACGGATGGGGACAAGCATGTGTCCTGTAGCACTGCTGCAGTACTGAACCCAGGAAAAGCTTTTTCTCCAGCAGCAAAGAGTGAGCAGGACCCCAACCTGGCACAGCTAAATCCTTCAGCAGGACCCCTCCTGCACTGCATGGGGATACAGCTACATATCTTATATGTAAATGTGTTACAGGATGTTTCCGATGGCTTTGAAGAGTGTAGTCTAAACTGATATTATTGGAATGAAACATTCTTAACCTGTATTTGCTACTGTGCTTATCAGACAGCTGCTGGTTTTCATTTGAAGAAAAAGTAGTATTTGAAATAGCTGAAACTATACAATGTGAAAGACAGGCATAACAATAAAATATAATAAAGCTTAAGGAACATGTGACAGGACAAACCGCATTGAAGAAATGAATTGAAAGATTTTTCCATATAAAGCCATTACAATATTTACAAGTCTTTTGTTATTTCTTAAATGTCACCTACAAAAAAAAATGCGTTACATAATGGAGAAGTATTGCTAAATACCCAAACACATGCACAAGCCACGAGTGCCACGAAACTTCAAAGGTGGCTGCCTAATTAAAACACTGTAATGTTTTTCATAATGTATTTCTTGGAACTGGTTTTAACGTGCTCAGATATACAGATGCTTACTTCTCAGATAACAACGTGCAAAAAGAGAAAACAAGTCTGCTCCATGAGCATAGTGTGCACGTCACTGAGACCATAGCCAGCAAAGAGAAAATACGTTCAGAGAGGCAGGAAGGAGCTGCAGTTGTAGAACCCAATTAAAGCTGGGGCACCATAGCTGTCCTGAGTTTCTCAGACAGGTATCAATACTTTTGGGAAGGAGGAATAGAGCCTAAATCCAAACCTCCCTCATTAGAGTCAAACCTGAAGTTTGCATCTAGTTGTTCATGGTCTACAGAGGCAGGTGCTACTATATATCCCCCTATGATACAAACCTGGCATGCAGGATTGACTCCCCACCACGGGGGCTGATGACACTTCCCGTTGGGATGACACCATGGCACAGAGGAGGCATTAATGAGTCTCCACAGGGAGCCCAACACAGCACAGAGACAGAACAGAGGTATTATTTTGTTTTCACTGCTTCATGCTGCTTTCTTCTTGAGTTGCTCTGTATCAGCAGAGTGATTGAAACTTCCAAAAATCAAGCATTTCTCTGCATCTTCAGAGTTATTTCACATGAAGCATTTCTTCTGTAGCTACAAGAAGCTCTCTCAATCATAATAGATGCCTTCCTAATCGTAAACAGATGCCAACCAGTTGGTACTGCTTGGCAGCCATGGTTTGGGTTTGAACATGTAACTACACTTCATTTTCTGGTATTCAGCTCTTCAGACAACACAGCTCAGTTTCTTTAACTGCAGTAACTCAGGCAATATTACCTTGCAACATTACAGCATCTGCTTTACAGAACACTAAAATCCTTGGAAATGCAGATTGACTGTAAAAGCCTTACTAAAATATATGGGTTTTTTTAATAGAGGAAAGCACACTAACTCTTTGGAGAAAAACTGGCCATGCAAGGCTTTGGATATATCAATATCCAAAATGAACAGAGGAATTAAAATAGTGACATAATTTGAAAACAACCATGGACAGACATTGAGACTGCTTGACATCCATGTCTAAGTTTATAACTTTCACTTCTCTGCTTAAATATCTTTTGACCAAAAAAAGTGTAAATGATGAAAATGTCACTAGTTTCAGTTTAATCTTTCATTAGAACTTATCTATGAAACCTGCTTTGTCATATTTGCAACAAGGGTCAGTTTGGACAACTTCCATTCTCTCCCAGCAATAAATGAAGTGGAGGGTTGGATTACCAAGATGAGCCGAGTGTGAGAACCAACACAAATGATTGCTAATTAGCAACCTTGCATGGCATTTGGAACCCATGACCTCTATTTAGCAAGAGTTCAAGCCATAGGAAAGTAAATTCAGAGACAATGAAGATTTGGGTGTGGGCAAGTCCGAGACAGGGAAATGAATGAGCAGAGAGAAACAACAAAAATGTGTACAAAAGTACGCTTTGTCTGTCATAAGAAACTCTAACCCAATGTCTGGAATGGCCTGTCACTTGATTAAGAGCTTCAGAAACTAGACAGAGCTGGCTGAAGTTTGTTGTCATCCAACACAAAATTCCTGGTCTGAATTGAGCACAGAATCTGAAAGTGTTTCCATTTTAAACCAAAAACATGTACACAACTCAGATTTTTGAGGTTAGTGATTTTCAATGAACAGCTTGAAAAAAACAGAGCCTTTCAAAAAAAGTGGGAAAAAAAAGTGTTCCAGTGCAAAGGGACTTGATGAAATTTTTTGTCCAGCTGCATAGGAAAAAGAGCAATCCTAGCAGTATGCCCAATACATCTCCGTAAAAGCATTTCTATTCTTTGGCTCAGCCACCACTGATGCATTTCACTGTAGCATAAAGACTGGAGTAAAACACACAGGAGCATGCGAAAGCTAAAATGAAGATAACTGAGGGGAAGGTCACACTGTTGTGATGAGATATTGATGTATGTCATCTATGAAAATTCTTGCAGTCCTTCCCTAACAAGGGAGGGGGCTCCATACCTTGCTCCCTCATCTTTCCCATACTATCCCATACTTCATCCTGGGAGGTTATCTTCTGCTCTTCGTCCTTTCAGCAGGGCCACTCTCTAGGCTGTTGCTGTCAGAAGGTGCTTTCAGCATTTTATTCAATCACCTCCTGATGAAGTTACTGCTCCCATGTCATTTCAGGGGAAAAAACCCCACCCAAAACTCTGAAAAAAGCCAGCTTTGCCAGGCTGTTTTTCTGCTGAGCTCCTCAAATTTCAGCCTAGGGACATCACAGGAGTTTTTAGACTCCACTTGTTTAAGGATCACAAATCCAGTGTTTGACCTAGGGTTTTCACCCCATGAAACTCACTTTAATGTTTTTTTATTCATACCTGATATAACAAGCAATACTTATGCTTTGAGATGAGTGCTGTGCCAAAAGAACTGAAAAGGCAGATGATACTGGATTTCCTTAATGACACACTTTTTCTTCCTTTTCTGACAGTGGCAATGCTTAAAATGATCCAAAACAGTACTTCTGTGCCCTCTAGTGGCATAATCGTTTAGCGACATCATTATTTAGCACTTGGTACCAAGCCAGCTAGTTCAAATGCAGTCCAAAGTGTTACCGAATGTTTTCTTATTACCGCTCACAAGTTTTTGTTCCAGTATGTTGAAGTCGGGACAGGAACATCAGCCAAGTGGGACCACAGGCTGCAAAACTCTGCACATGGTCCCAGCCTCCACAAAACACCACAGAAGTGGCAGTGGCTCAGCTAGAAACCACCTTGGATAATATTTTTGATGAAAATGCTAGAAGATGCCAGCATCCTTTGCAAATCAGATAGCTTCCTTCTGTTATTTCGTTTCTTGCTCCCAGGAGGAGAATGTCATGCTCTCATCTTTGCACTGGGAGTGATGGGCACATCATTAGCAAGGATTTTTTTTTACATGCCCATGCCTCTTGGCCCCATCTTCTTAGATCATAATGTAACAATCCAGAAGTGCCAACATGCAGAGGGTAGAAGATGTTTTCTGGAAAGGGCATGACATTTCTTTATACCCTCTGAATAAACCCCTCGGTGGTCTGTCTACCTTCTCCCTGTATGACCCAGAAAGGTTGGGGTATGGGGCTGGCTTCCAAACTAATTCAGCTACAGCCAAATTTGATATTTTGCCTCTGGCCTGACCAGAAGTTCACAGCTCCAAAGGTGTTTGGAAGAAGGATATGACTTCTGAAAGGAACGGTACTTTCTTGAGCAATTAATGCAAGTTCTTTGTATTAGAGCAGTAGCTGAAGAGCCCCTTGATTCAGAAGCAGGACCCTGATCCTATTAGGGACTGTAGGGACACATAAAAGCTGTCTCTGGGAATACTACCAGCTGCTGCACTTGATTCTGCACACAAGAGAAAAGTCAGGACCTGATCTTTGATCCACTAAGCATGGGCTGTCTTAAGGTGCATGGAGGGAGAAATCTAATTCCTGCAATTATTCCTTATTTACCCTTTGCTAGTGACAAAAAACTCTACTCCTTTCCTCCCTGCCTGCACACACACTGTTCAGATGAGTTGCAGTGCCTTGGGTACAATCTTCTCCAGGTACTTTGGTGAATGCCCCCTCTGCAGTGGAGCGTGCAGCTTTTCCATGTGGCCTCAAAGGTGCATTTCTCAATCGTTCTGGAATACTCTATGCAACCAGAAGATACTGTCCTGCTCTTATGAAAGCCTTCCCAAGAGAAGGCTAAACAAACCAGTCCAAATGCTACTAAATTCTAGCAAAAGCTCTCGAGAATGTACTGTTGGGTCTTTTTAAAGGTATAGTATAGTGCCAAAAATGATCCCAAATGAATAAAGGCCGTATTTCATTTGAAATCTGTGATCACTTTTCTTTTAATGAGAACAATGAATTCTCCCTTACATGGCAAGATTTACTGATTTCTGCAAAAAGCCTGCCAGACAGACTTTATAATGACTTAACGTTGCCTTCTCAAGTGCTACAGCAGCCCACAACAGCAATCCAAAACGTGACTTAGTTTCACCAATACAGTGTGCGCAAGGAAACCCAGCGCCTTTAAGCCAGATGGCAGCTGGAAGAGTTGAAGTGAAAATAAGCTAATCCAGGGCTGTGCAATTTATAAAGAATCAAGGCACCACCTCAAAAAGCGTGACTCCTGTCCCCGTCCCCAGCGACCAGATCCCACTAGATGGCATCCATGCCTTGGCTCTGTCCCTGCAGCCTCCTCTGCTGCACTGGGAGTTGCGTCCCTTGCCTGGTTTAAAAATTAAGAGGCACAGGAAGCATTTCAGGGTCTTTTATATAAGTATTTCCCTCTTTTTTTATCTCCTTTCCTCCACAATAGTTTACAGTAACAGATTTTCCTTTTTTTTAAATGAGCAGTTCTTTGTAGTTTAATGCTGAAGTAGAACTTAAAAGTTTTCTAGTACAACGCACATTGTTTTACAGAATAAATAAAAAGCCTGGGTATTTCGAACCCAGACAGCATTACTAGTGCATGCATTTTTGCATTGCACTAATTTATGGTCTTTAATAACACCAAGAAGACTTGGCTTCAGACTTACAGAAGAGTCAATCAGTAGTTACGTCATGGAAATCAGTAGTTACGTCATGGAAAGTTAATTTACACTGTTTCATCACTAGTCAAACCCTTGGTTACTGCCTGCTAAAAAAAAAAAACCTTTACTCATCCTCCTCCACCATCATTCCAAAAAGTTGTTTCATGGGATGTTAGACAAACACGTAAAACAAAAGGCTCTTCTTTCTTCTGAAAAAGTCCTAAATGTTAATTTTGCAGCAATAGAGAAGTCATTTGTATTTACAAAGCTTTATAAAGAATGCAGTCCTTCTCTATTAAGGCTATAAAGTAATTACTTTTAGTCTGTCCTCTGGTTTTCAAGGTATAGCTGAATAATAGCTTATTTTGCTTTGCAAGGATTTGATTGTAAAGCAGTTGGCTTTGACTCCAATGCAGACACCGCTAAACAGGAGTTCCTGCAAATGAATGAGGACCATTCTTGTCTAGCTGTTTGTTCACAGAAAAGCAGAGTTTGAAAGCTACATTGCAAAAAGCTGCTTACACCAGCAGAAAGAGAGATTCAAGTATTTTTGATATTCAAATGTCATTAAATCTTTAAGCTGCAGGCTGGGCACTCATTTTCTCTAAAGCTTCATATCCACCAGTTCCCTGAACACTAATATATCCCCCTGCACAGTCCAGTACTTTAATCCCTCACAAGTCGCCCTTCAGACTCATTTGTTCTCTCTGTCATCCTCACCCCAGCATCCCCCCACCCAGGGCACCCCTCCTAAAATCAGCCACACAAACCCACCTCCTTTCACCCCGGCACACTGAGGTTTGCAACCCAGCTCCTCCAACACCTCTGCAGTTCTCCTTCACCTGGATCTCCTCTAACTTTCCACCCTCAGCTTTCTTACCAGAGGTGGTGGGTAGGAACTGAGAACAGCCTGATTAGCTGGAAGGGGAAAGCTAAGGCAGAGAGACTCAACAACCATCCCATATTTATTTTTGGAGATGCTAAACAAGAAGCAACTTATAATAACCAAGGAACAGATCAAAAAGATGGCATGTTTGTCAGGGTCAGTTCACCGGTGTTTGTTCAAACTATCTCTGCATTCACAACCCTAGAGCTTCATGGCTGAAAATGAAAGCAAAATGTTCCCGAGACTGCCAATTGTGTTAAGGTTAAAGCCAATGCTGACATAGACATAATACAATGGACCATGACTATATTTGGTGACAGGAAAAAATTGATGCTATGCAGCTTTCATAATTTAGTTGCACTTCTAGGTCGGTATTAGCACAGGGGTGGGAAAGATGTCCAGACTGCTCAAAGAGCCAAATTTTCCTACTGAACTATCCTTCAGGAAGAAGTTAGGTCTAAGCAAAAAGTTAGGTCTAAGCAAAAAGTTAAAATGGTGGGTGGATTAAAAAGTCCATTATATGCCCAATGTTAGAGGGAAGCAATGTTTAGGAAGAAGAGATAGGAAACATAATTCCTTTTTTTCCCAGAACAGAAGTAACCTACAGAGCAAGCAGGTGCTGGAAGCAGAGGGGTCCCATCCCTTCAAGATGGTCTCACAAGTCAATGACAAAAACAAAGGTGGGTTTCAGGATCACACCAGCTGCAAACAGACCTTCAGCTCACGGACATCAGCCTGATAAACTCCCAGGAGGGCTACAGTGTGGGCATCAAGTTTTTAGCACCATCCTTTCACTCCACAGATCTGCTCCTCAGGGTTTGGGCTACTGGCTAAGGTTATCGTAGCCTAAAAAACAGCAGAGAAGAGCCAGGGCCACAGCAGACATCAGCCACCCCAGCACGGGTGCTCTGAGCCAGCGCTGCTCTCCAGAGCTGGGGGGGGGCTGCTTTTTCCAGGAGCAGCAAGGATTGGTCATATTGACCCAACACCTAATTTGAAACCCCCTTCATATCCTTTGTCTGCTCCATTTCCAAGCCAGAACAGAGGCCCAAGCTACTTTTTGGCAGATTCAGTTTTGACAGAAAGACCTAACTTAGGCTAAGATTGAGTCAAGAGACCTGAATGGGAAAGCAAACTATTCCCACTGAAGCAAAGAATAGACAGAAGAAAGCGAAGGTAGTGAAGTAGTGAGTGGTAGAAAAGGTTTATTGACAAAAGTGACAAGAACTAGCAAAACCACTCTAGGGGTAGAAATTTAGCATTGCTTGTTTACACGTTTAGATTTACTGTGTTTTGCTGACAGAGCTGGCACACAAACGAGGACTGACTGCAGCAACAAAATGCAGAAGACCATATTCTAATTCACGCTGGTGACAAAAAGCTCAGACAACTGTAGGTTATACCCTCACTCCCCTCTACTGCACTGAAAAACCACCTTTGCACGCCTGACCGTCTCCAGCACAAATGCTAAGCTGATGGCACGGTGGTGGGCCTGGCTCGCGCACCTGGGTGCGCGTCGAGGCTGCGATGACACACGGAGCCAAGCGAGTTCAGCCCTGCTGCAGGGACGGCTTTGTGCAGCTCCAGTCACAGCCCAAATCCAGCACTACAAGCTAAACTGCGTTGAAACCAGTGCTGCTGCAGGTCCGGCTTGCTGGAACAAATGTTTAAACACTAATAAGCTCTGTTTGAATCAAAATGAGCAGTTACAGTAAGCTCGCTTCCTACTTCCAAAAGCAAAATTTCCTCTAATTTCATTTAAAATAGCAAATCCTTTTCCCCCCGGCTGAGTACAAACAAACATCTGGAACGGCTGTGTTTTAGGTTTTGTTTATGTAATTATTTAGTGGATGGCCAGAGGGTTAGAAACTGCCAAATAATTCTAGCCTTAGGAGTTTACATTAACTAATTTCCGTGGGATTCAGGATTCATTTGCCAAGTTTCAGATACAAGAAAGGCTTTTGCGGTTGAGTTGCAACCCCTGGAAAGAACAGTCAATAAATGGAAATGCCAGACGTGCATCCCTAATTCATCTTCATCCCCAAGTATTATTGTACTAGGTGAAGCTGTAACATTTAACCCTGCGTGAATTATACTGAATAAGAACTGGCAAAAAGCTTAAGCCACCCTGTTGGTCCCAGAGTTGTCTTTGCAGGGGGAAGATGTGGAAATGACCTCAACATGGTTTTCTTTTTGGTGACTCTAATTTTACAGATAACTAAACTTCCATCTGAGTTTTTATAGGGACAACTCCTGTCACACTATCACTGCCAAAAAAAAAAAAAAATCTCTATTTACTTGGTCAGCTCTTTAAAACTCTGAATCTCTAAGAATATGGACTTCCAAACTTGTATTTTAGCAACAAAGCAGGCAGGATTCATAGAAATACTGCAAGTCTACAACTGCTTGCTGTTAACTGTAGAGTTAAACCTAGCGGTGTAACAAACATTTGGCCGCAATGCTGCCCACATATTGGGAACAGAAGTGCTTTTTGGAATAGAAGGTTAAAGTAGTAATGACCTTTTTGTATAGAGACCACAGGATCTTAATCTTGGGGAAAAATAAGTCAGTATTAGGAAAAACTCTAAAGATGACAGGTAGACCTGATTTCTGAAAAGCATAGCTACATAAGTTGTTGCAGAGATAGATCACAGAAAATAAATTACTTAATGTAGATTAATTAGCTGTGTTTGTGTGCCTACTTACACATCTGTGTATGTGCATAGACATGGACCACAAACATACAAGTGTCACTTGAACAGTGATAATTCTGCAGAGAGAAGAATCAAAGTGTTGTGTTTAAAAGAAAAATAATTGGTATACATGTGAATTGACTTTCTGTAGCAACAAAAATATATTCAGGTATCACTTGCCCTAATGATACCTCAGTTCTCACCTCCTTATGGCTATCTGTAACTGGGATATTTAAGGCATGGGATTAACCAGGGCTTCCCAGGCTGATTGTTTCTATCCCATAGGCCTTGAAATTGCATGTCGTGGTTGTAAATTGCTCATTTACAACATCAGCCACTGCTTCCCATTCCTTTCCTTCCCCAACCCTCCTTCTGCAGGGCCAGAAGGAGGAGAAATATGAACAGCAAACTCACCATGGTGAACCCAGTTCAGTTACTTATGTATTTTTCTTCCATTTTGGAGCTGTTCTAAAACCTCAGAGAATTTCAGTTACTGGATATAAGCTTTCAGTTTTGCCTGTATGTTTGCACAGCTTCAAGAATTTTCATCTGACTACCAGACTTCCCACTGTGGCAAACCCACACAAGCACAGACGTTTGAGTCTTGCTGAGAATTTAATTTTTTCGTACAGAATCCATTCATGTGGGCAGGTTTCATTTTATACACATTTTGCTTGTGTTCTTGAACATCTCATATTTTAATCCTCAAGGAAAAAAATTCATCTCACCTTTACATAGAAAAGCTTCTGAAGATCAACACGTCTGTTTTCTCCCTCCCTATTATTACAGTGCTGATTTTTCTTTTCCTAGGTACCCGTTAATCTCTAATACCTGAAGCGCATTGTGCATCAAAAAGTGGCATTAATTTTAAGAGTTGCAAGGGGTTTTTTATTCAAAGTTAGCTTTGATGTATACAAATTGTGCAAAATTGTGATGCAGAGGTATGGAGAGAGTTCCACCACAGGAAGCAACAGCATTTAAAGTTTCCTGTGTACATTTAGATGTTTGATTTTGGATTCTTGCTCGATTTCATTTTCCAAGTTTGGCATAAACCAAGAATCCTCCCCCAAACTGATGTACTGAAGCATGAGGAAGACGAGTGTGTAGTTTCCTTTCAGTTGCCTCCTGCTATTATCAGGCTATTCAAGAACAGATAAGCTTCCCAGACCAGTGATGAGCATGAATTATCTCATTTTAAAGAAATACAACAGCAGCTATGAGGAAGCAACAAATCTGTGATATAACTACTCAACATCATATTGTCATGGGTTCACAATTCACTGAACTTCTACCTGAAAAGCATTCATTCCGTATGTAATCCTTCCTGGTTAAGCATCACATAGACTCCTACCTGCATTTTCAACCACAGTTAGCGAATGGACTCATTTCTGCAGAACTGTTAAAAAACAGCCTTAATGTTATGCTTATTAGTCTTCAACCTGGTAAGTATACCAAGATGAATGAAAATTGTTATTTGTGTCTCTTATGGGGTATGGTAGATGGTATTGGAAGGGGACGAAGTCTGAAAAGAAAACCATACCATTGTTTCTTTAATAGATTACTATTCTTTACAGCATACAGGAAGCTTCTAAGCTTGCATTATTAATGTGCTGTTATCTTTTATGCATAACGATACTAAAAAAGAGTTGCAGTAGTTCTCAAGGTAAAACAAGAAAATGGAAACTGGGGCACTGGCTGGTTTAGTGCCTTTTTGAAAGTTAAGCCTTTAAAAGAAGGTGGTAGGGGAAAAAAGCTTGTTCACTACAGATCCTCAAGTCAAGCAGAAAATTCTAATCTGAAGAAAAATAGCTTTTAAAGAAAGCACAGACTTACAGCATTTTTCTTACAATTACTGAAAGATTTTGCATCTCACAGCAGTTCAACACCATTGAATGGTAAGTGTAGGCTTGGTAAAGAATGAAATCATTTACATAAATCAAAAATTGATTTCTTATTCCAAGATTTAAGAGCCTAAAGTTCCAGAAAAAAAAAAACCCAGAAAGATACAGGTGCTGTTTTTTAACACCCCTTGCCCCCCTTTTAGTCTTCTATTACTTGATCTTACACTGGTGAGCTGATTGCAGCAATAAAAATCCCTACTTTCACTGAAGGCAGAATTCCAACACTATTGATGAGCAGGAGAGAGGAGAACACACAGGAGACAGCATTTCTAAGAACAGTGGATCAGTGAATCCCCTAAAGCGTTAGGATAAGTGAAGAAGTCTACAACATCAGTGTTCAGACTTAAAGTGCTGAAGAAGCATTCACTTTAAAAAACCCTATTTACCATGGAATTGTTTCCTTCCCCTTCAGTGGGATCTACTGATTGCTTAGCACTTCCACGGACAGCCCTGCATTTCCAATAGTCTAGGCATCTGTACACCCATGGTCTTCACTCCAGACCCTCTCTTGTGAATAATCATGAAGTTGTCAGATGAGACCAAAGCCTTACCAGTTTTCTCCCCATGACAATGACAGAGTCCAGGAAAGAGCTTAAAGTAATGAGTTCACAAGGTATTAATGTGGAGAGGTGAGGGATTACACTTTCAACAGACTAAGCCACCACCCTTTGAATAAGATTTTTCCATACAATGCATTTGTTTCAGAGAATGACAAATACTACAGTAGCTTGCATAGCTACGATCTAGCTTTATACCATCTGCAGTAGTCCTAAGGCACTCAATCCCTGTAAATTGTGCAACTTCCATATAAATACTTCCACCTCATCTTTAAGTCTTTGTGTCAAAAAAATAATAACCAGTATAACTCAGGATTGTTGTTTCCTTGACTTGGCCCTCCTACAATAAGCAGCCCACTTCCTTAGCCTTTATCTCCTTCCACTGTTTGTGTAACAGTCATGCCTTTCCTTAGTTATCGCTCTGCTAAACCATAATAATCTGCCTTGATAAGTCTTTCCAGCCTTCCTGATGATTCCCACGGCTTTTCTCCAAATTCCATTCAGGTTATTCACAGTTTTCAGTGCAAAAATTGTTTTCCTGGAGGTTCATTTGCAATGTTGTTTGAAGTAGTTTAGGGAAGTTCTCAATTGTTTCTTGGATAAGCAATAATAGTCTTTCACATTGCACATTTTGGGGAAAAAGTCTATCAAACATGTTCACCTTAAAAATATTTAAGACTGAACATTGGTGACACATACTGAAAGAGCACTGCATTAGGAGGAGGTTGTACCAGTTAGCTGCTCATGCAGTATTAGCCTCTTGTCCACTCCGAGGCTAGTCCAAAACCAGCTAAAGACAATGGAAACAAATCTGCTAACCCTATTAAATTTTTTTGGCTGAATTCATTGAGTCAAACTCTAGGCTACAGTCATGTTTGAAAAATATTATGACAAAATTAAAGCTTCTTTGTAATTTATTACTGAAGCTATATGCCCAGTTATTGTGATGTTTAGTGTTTAAGCATTGACGACTTGACTACATGGGAATTTCTGAAATGGGTTCCAAGAATGGATGGAGAAATGCCATTTCACAAAAAGGCAGGGAAAAAGTCTTCAAACATGGGAAAGGGAAGGTATTATGGAACCTTTAAGTAGAACTTTCCCCACCCCTCAAAAATTCAGAAGTGCTGTGCACATTACTGCAAGTCCCTTGACAATGTGGGGTAGACTTAGCACCCTTGCACCTCGCAGGTGGCAGGGCAGGGGCACCTCAGTCTCTGGACAGCTGGAGGCAACAGGCTCATGGACTGCCTGCTGCTAAATCCAGCAAAGGTCATTTGCTGGAGGTCTTAAGCCTGCAAAGGTTAAAGAAAAAGCCTTTCAGTAGACTCTGAGATCAGTCAGAAATAGAAAAGGAACAGTCTGCATAGGCTCAAATAAATGGACCTACACAGGCACCCAGTGTCTGCCGTTGACAAGTTCCCAGCTGCAGCTGCAAGCAAGACTACTCTGCATATACACACAGTAGGTCTAGCAGAACATTGCAGAGATGCTCCAGTTGCAGTGAGCAGCATTAATTGCTCTGAGACTATGTTCACTGACTGCTTTCATTGTGAATCCACCAGCATAGTGCCTGCAACTACAACACCTGCATCCAAAATTAAATGCCTACTAAAATATGCTGCTTAACTGATGGTTGTCATTTAGTCAAGGTAAGTAACAAAGGTGGTGTGCCTTTTTTTTAAGATATCCTATGCTCATATTTGTAAGTTTGTTTTCCTTGTTTTGCTGAAGTGTTGAAACCCTGTCATCAAAAGAACTGGGAAAGGGTGTTGGTGTCTATGTAAGTGCTGAGAGTGGATACAGGAAACAGCCTTGGTATAGATATTTGTGGTAGTAAATTGTGCCATTTCTTACTAAGTCATACCACATTGTTATTTTGCTTATTTCCACACAGCAGCCTATGCTGGAAAATTGAAAGCAGAGATCATGGTTCTTCATTACACAACAGGCAGATGAAAAAGCAGCTAGATTAAATTCATCAGTGTTAATAATCCATATGTAACTGAAAACAAGTGTCCAGTTCCTGGGTCCAGTTTGCCATGAGTAATTTCAGACATATCATCTCCAATTTGTTTGCATTTGTTGTGTTGAACGTGACTGCCCTCCCGCCCCCGTACATCCCCTAAGTACCAGAGGAAAAGCAGTAAGAACATTTCTTATGCCTATTTACAACCATTGCACAAGTTAATGAGAAAATTTTTGCTTTTGATATCCAGAAAAAAAGCAGAGTTTTCACTAGCTGTATAGGCAGGCAAAAATATCACAATTTAAAATGTACTATTTAGAAGGCAGGGACAGAAGAATCCATATGGCATACCCCTAGATGGAACAGTGTGGTCAGTACTATGCAGAAGAGGGTTTACCCTGTGCCAGTGCATAGCTGGATTTCCTATTAAAGGAGAGCTTTAAGCATCAATTAGCCCACAGAGTTTCTGGGTGGGAATGGATTTCATCCCAAGTGAACGCATTAAGAAAAGTAGGACACAAATGTCTCCGTAAAATGTCTATGAAATTTGCTTCAGTAAACAAGAGGCAAGGGCCAGAAGGATCTAAGTGGAGACGCAAAGCAGCACAAAGAATGTGCGGTTACAACAAAAATGTACTATCTTAAACAAACCCCAGAAAGAGGACCTTTCTGATCCTGGAAAGCATTAATTCCCAGTCACTATTTTTAAACAGATAAAAACATATGTATTTGAGAGACTGCCAGCTGCTGATTCAGCATTTGTTTCATGCTGCTGTTGGTAGCAGCAACAGCAAGTAACACAGCAATGATAAGGCAGAGTAAATTCAGACACTAGTGCCCAATTTGCCATCTAAGAGCTTAAATGAGTAACACAGGATGGAGAGGGGTCTGTGCACATTTCCACCACTTGCAGTCCCCCTAGATGTGACTGAGCAACATCTTGTTTCCCTTTGAGACCAGTATTTGAAGCCATCAAACATGATGGGCTCAGGGCATGATAAGGTGATCCAGCACCTTTTGATAAAAGGTCTCTGTACTTGCACTTGTTCATGTGTATGATTGCAGTGGGGCTGTGAAAGCCCAGCCTGTATTTTCTTCTCCAAAAAATACCAGCACATTCAACAAAGAGGCACCCCCAGTCAGCACGACCATGCTACTAGGAGCACATGTGTGTGTATATATATATACACACACACACACACTGTTTGCTGTTTTCCCCTAGGACTACAGCTGCCCCAGAGCAGCCCTCCCCACACTCTGCTCATATGCAGAGTTTTGTGTGAACATCAACAGGAAGTGCCCTTATCCCAATTTTTGACCAGGAGAATCCTGCAAATGAGGTAAATCCTCAAATGGCTTCTTGAAACATTTGTCAGGCCATCCTGCAACTCTGTTTTCTTCAGTTTTTTCTTCTGTTGCTGTAGGACAGTAACCTCATAATGAAATTTCAGGGTTTTTGCATCCTTTCAATCAACTGCTCTAAAGAATTCTTATTTTCAGGACAGAGTGCAGGTTCACCACTGACAACATCCCTTCCCACCTCATTGGCTTAGATGGATAATTTGTACATTTAATGCCTGTCAACCATTTCCAGGCATTTTCTTTTCCCCCCTAATTCTTCGATGCTTACTACACACTTATCAAAGAGAGGCCAGTAAATAATACCTCGGGCAGAGTTTTTACTGTAATTCCTTAATTTGCTAACAGTCCACAGTTATCTGGACATACAAAAGGAATTATTGTCTATCCACCAATTAGCAAACCAGGAGTTCAAAAGCCTCTGCGACTGCATTAACACTGAGAATTCCTTAATCCATAAAAATTAATGGAGATTATGTTAAAGAGACTTAAATATTTAAATCCTTTGCCACATTAATCACTCTCTTTTATGTGCAGGTAACTCCAGCTGAAGTCCTCGGGAGCACTGTGTGTGTGCGGCAGAACAAACTAATCTCTTCAAATGAGAAACGTGAGGGTTTTTACCAGCTCTCCCCTGATGGCCGAAGGTGGCTGCTTTCTCCGCAGCTTTTGAGGTCTGACTTTCCCCCCCCACCCTGCTGAAGCTCTTACAGTATGACTTTAACATAAAGGCTTAATTGGCTCCAAAAGTCCTAAATGGAACCATTTATTATTGTTGTGGATGGTTGTCCCGGTTACAGATAACTACAGCATGCAATTAAATATAACTGACTTCACAGCACCGCCCGGCTGCCAGACAGAAGTTCTGAATTTTCAGTTTTGCTTGGATCTGAAATTTGGCTTCACCCACCATCTTATACCAGTCCCAGGACAATACCAGCCCAAAGTATCCACGCTGCACACGAATACTTTATACTGCTCTTTTTACGGCTACATAGTTTTCACACACACCTATTAATTGGAATGACATTAAAAGGTTTTGAACTAACTTTTTCCTCTCGGCAGCATAACTTTAAGTAGACATATCCTCAGAAATGGAGGAGATTTTTAGAACAGAGAGTAATTATCTTGAAGATAAAAAAGTTGCATTTCAAAGATTTGCTAGAGGGTATTTACTGAACTATACCTGCCAAGGAAAAAAGTTACAGAAGTGGGATTATTTCACCCCCCCTGCGTTTCTTTTCTTCCTGGCCCCTGAGTGCATCTCCCAAAATATTTGGTTTCTCTTGAAGCCACAGAAGCTCTTTGTGCAAGCAACACAGGGGCAGATTACCTATCATTCGGAGGATGAAGAACCACATTTACTCAGGCCGGCTGACACCCAAATTCACAGCTTAACTCGGGACTCGGAATTTCTTTGAGCAGCTCGGATACTCCCAGCAGGAACCGCAGTCTCCAAAACCTTCCAGTGCTTCAGAGGCAACGTTCACATTTCCACGCTGCCTTTCGCGTGGGTGCTCGCCCCGGCTTTGCGCAAAGCCCTGTTGAGCCCGTGGATGCAGAGGCACAGCCTTTTCCTCCTTGGACGCTTCTGAGGGGCAGAGCTCGCCAGCTGCACATCTGCAGGAGCATCCAGGAGCTGGGCCATTTATGTGTAAATTATATATTTAATGATTTATATTTAATTATGATCATAGAATCGTTTAGGTTGGAAAAGACCTTTAAGATCATCCAGTCCAACCATTAACCTACACTACCAAGTCCACACTAAACCAATCAAGGGTAGACTACACTAAACCATGTCCCAGAGTGCCACGTCTGCCCGTTTTTTTGAACACTTCCAGGGATGGTGACTCCACCACCTCTCTGGGCAGCCTGTTCCAATGCTTGACCACCCTTTCCGTAAAGAAATTTTTCCTAATTTCCAGCCTAAACCTCCCCTGGTGCAGCTTGAGCCCATATCTGCAGGAGCATCCAGGAGCTGGGCCATTTATGTGTAAATTATATATTTAATGATTTATATTTAATTATGATCATAGAATCGTTTAGGTTGGAAAAGACCTTTAAGATCATCCAGTCCAACCATTAACCTACACTACCAAGCCCACACTAAACCAATCAAGGGCAGACTAGACTAAACCATGTCCTGAAGTGCCACGTCTGCCCGTTTTTTGAACACTTCCAGGGATGGTGACTCCACCACCTCTCTGGGCAGCCTGTTCCAATTACATACAAGACACATCATGCGCATCTGTTACATGCGCACACACGCTTTTTTTTTTTGTTTGTTTTTTTCCCCCTCTCGCAGGGGTTTGCAGAAGCAAGACAAAGTGCGTGTCAGGAAAGTAAGGAGCCCCCCGGGAGGCCCACCGGGCCGGGCCTGGCCCCGCGGTTGCCACTAGAGGTCAGCCGGAGCCCGGCAAATCCCCCCCCAGCCCGGGCCCTCCCGCCGCCCGGGCCAGGCCGGGGGGGCGGGGGGGGGGGTGTGTGGGGTGTGTGCTGACCTCACAGGCTGTGCTGGTCCCAAATTCGCATCAGGCCAGGCAGCTGTGAAAAGCGAGCCTTCAAAACTGTTTAATTTCAGTTGCTACCTTCAAAGGAAAAGTGTTGAAGAACCAGCAAAATAAAAAAAGTGCAATAAGGGGGTTGGACTAGGTGACCTTTAAAGGCCCCTTCCAACCCCTAAATGTTTGTTTCTAGGGATGGGGCCTCCACCTCCTCTCTGGGCAACCTGTTCCAGTGCTTCACCACCCTCCTTGTAAAAAATTTCTTCCTTGTATCCAGTCTAAATCTATTCTTTAATTTAAATCCATTATTCCTTGTCCTGTCACAACAGGCCTTGCTAAAGATGGTCGCCATCTTTCCTACAGGCCCCCTTTAAGCACTGCCAGGCCGCACTAAGGCCTCCCCGCAGCCTTCTCCTCTGCAGGCTGAACAACCCCAGCTCCCTCAGCCTGGCCTCGTAGCAGAGGGGCTCCAGCCCTCGGACCATTTTGGTGGCCTCCTCTGGCCCCGCTCCAGCAGCTCCATGTCCTCCTTGTGCTGAGGGCCCCAGAGCTGGGCGCAGGGCTCCAGGTGAGGCCTCACCAGAGCGGAGCAGAGGGGCGGAATCCCCTCCCTCGACCTGCTGGCCACGCTGCTTTGGATCCGTGAACCCAAACCATTCTATGATCCTAAGGTGAAGGCTACAAGCTAACCCTTCTGTATGCCAGAGGGACTTCTGCTGCCGCTTTACAAATTCAGGTAGCTGCGACCGCTGCTCGGGCAGCATTTAATCACAAACACCCAGCACCTTTTCCAGCAGATTGAACTAACACTTCCATAAAAGCCCAGGCTGAAGTCCTAAAAGACTTGAGACCTACTCTAAATAACTACCGGCGAGTATTATTTCAGGATGGTTAGCAAATGCAAAAATCATCCTGCCTTAGGAAACTTGAATTGCACTCCTGCACAGCAGTTTTACTACCTTGCAAGAACCCAGAGCAGCCAATTGCTTTGTTAGTAGAGTCAATGGTATGTTAATGTTACATTTAAAGCAATATAAGAAAACAGATTTTAGCCTCTGAGATATCATTAAAATGGTCATTAGACATTAAATGTACAGCACACAAGGCTCGTGGGAAAGTTCACTGAAACATCTTCAGAGCATTTTCATCCAGCCAAGTTTTTTTTTTTCCTATTAATTTGGTGCTTACAAATTGATGTTCCTTTGATGAAACTGTCTTGTGCAGACTGTGGTATAATATAATTGTGGAGGTATTTTGTTCCTTTTAAACAGTTCAATAAATTCTTATTAAATTTTATATTGTCTTTTCTCACCTTTTGGCAAGGATTATCCCAGAAAATACTAAGTTATATGAAGAGTAGCATAGTTTCATATTGGATTTTGCTAGAAGCCTTGCAAAGTCATGCAGCATGCTGAGAACAACATTTAATTTTTGTGAAATGAGAAGCAATAGTGATATGTGTCTGAGGTGCGAGAAACTGAAGAGTCCTGGCTTCTTTCTTAAAGAAGGGGGGGCGGGAACACGAACAAAATCCAGTACCCCATCTGATGTATTTTGGTAAAGCTAACCTTCACCCCTGGGAGCCTCAAGCTGCCATTTGGTTTCCTTCTCAGAATTATCACCAAGATTCCTACCATAAATATCAGACAGCTTTCTGGCTTTTTCAGAATTAGCTTATGACCAGAAAATGGCAGAAATTCAGACAAGGACTTTTCATAGCGAGACTGGAATGGTTTGAACATCTGACTGGGGGGTCACCTGCAGCTCTCAATTCCATGCCAAAAACCCAAGGTTAAACTGTGAATGCTTCAAGAGAAACAAATTAAATGCGTGTGGAAGACCAATGATAAAAGCAGCCTTTTAGGTCTGTTGATCACAAAGTATGCGAATGGTAACACATGGAGCAGAGCCTGGTTTCTGGAAAGCAAGTAGCTTATTAGCGGTGCCTGCCTTGCAATTACTGGTAAAGCAGTAAGCTGCTTAGCTGAGTAAACCAGAAGTGAGAGACAGAGCAGCAGGGCATGATTCTTCATCTAAGCAAGTGCTTTGCAGTCTCTGTCAGATGTGCTAAACCAGGCCAGTTGGGATTGGGAATTGACAGAAGCTGGGGCTGCATTGATCACAAACTCGAAATCGAGCAGCCAAAGAGGGGCCTTAAATAAGGACGGCTCCAGTGGCATGGGAGCTCATGCAAAAATCTAATCAAGTGATCTAATGAGTTGTGGCAGGGAGCTTGCCTGCATGGCAAACACCTTTCTGTGCCCAAGTTAGCCAGTTGCTCAAACCAAAGGCAGGCGCTCGGTTCTCTAGTCCCATGCTACTTGTAGAACTGGACTGAAACAAAGGGTCTGGTTGGACAAGCTGCTTCCTCTGCCTTTTGTAAAGCAAAAGTCTCTATTGTAGCTCATTAAGATCCGCAATAGCTCTACAAGCTTGTATACACCAGGCATTTCATGAATAACAAGTCTTTGGCAGCTGACCAATCATCCGAATATTTCAAGGCTTGGCAATATTTCAGCACAGTCCCCATAGCAAAGGAGGTCATTTTCTCTCTGTTCCCTGAAGTGGTAGCTTACAGTTCAGTCAAATTCCTTCAAGTGACCTTTCCGCGTTTTTAAAATATTTATCTTTTAAATAACTTGTCATTCTGTTCCAGTTTGTTGCAGCAGTTACCTGAGAAAACCCCAAACCTAGGATAAGTTTCTGGTTATAGCTCATACCATTACTGAGCCCTCCCTGGCAGACACCGATTAGAAATGACCATTTAACAATCCTCCAGTCTATGGAATAGGCCTAATTAGCGAGCCTGAGGTGTGCCTAGGAACCTAATGACATTTCCCCTGTTTGCACAGGAGAGGATGCCCAGTCAGCGTAGCTTGGCACCAGTAGCCAAAAGACTCAAGGCACTGTCAAAACCAAGATAACTACTTGAAGGGCAGAGCGGAAACACAATATTTAGCATAAAGGACCTTCAAGATGAGATGTTGTCCCAATATAATGCAGCATCTCACTTGGCAGGAGTAATCTAGCATGGCTTCACTCAGCATAAAGAGAACCAGTCAACTGAAATAAAACTGGAGCAACTGTTAGATTGCCACATAACAGCTTCGTCTAGTGGCTGTGGACATTGTGGTAATACACTGAAAAATAAGACCTAGTACTGACTGCAGCTAAATTTAGCATGAAGGTAACCTCTCACTTGCTAAAAGGTCTTACGTATTTCTCAGCAAGGCAAGACGAACAGCACAAAGCACAAATCTCACACTTTCATAAGCACCATCTCCTCCTGGAGACTGAAAGTCTTCCAGAGGCCAGCGGTCACAGCAGGACTTCAGTGCCTATCTAGACACCTCTTTCACTCCTGCCTTTGATACCTACTTAAGTGGCTGCACTGCAGGGCTTGCTTAGGCTCCAGCTCGACAGGCACTCTGCAACCCCTTTGGAAGAGAAAGCTCACAGCCTGCAGAGCTTGGAAAAGATCAATCTGCACTTTGTTTCAATGATGCTGAAATGACTGGGGATGCAATTCAAACAGTTCCCAGATGAGAGGCCTGGAGCTTCCAGAAGGACAACAATATGGTCAAGAAGAGGAAGTATTGGGGGCAAACATATTTTGGCTGGGTGTGAGGACCCCTACTATGTGTGATTTGTTCTTTTTTTCCCTTCAGATGCAAGTCCAGTTTGGCTAAACAGGATCAGGCTGCTTTCCACTTGAATGAACAAGCAGTTTTGTAATAGAAACAGTCCTTTGTAGTTTCTATGACACTGTAGGACTGACCAAAATCATTTTGCTATTGTTAAGACTACTAAATTAGGATTTTTGACGGGTTTTGCTGACTTATGATTTTTTTTTTTAACACAGTAATAAGAGAAACTGTCACTTAAGACTGGAAATTCCCACAGTTGCTAAACTGAAAAACAGAGAGAAATCTTTTCAGTGTCATGCCTTGTGCAAAAATATTTGACAATTAACCATCTTGAGTTTCTTGTGCATTTTTTCTAAATATTGCAGTTGTTTTGCGAAGACCACTGTGAACACAGCTGTGCCAAACCAACAAACAGTTGAGGCCATTGTTTGTATTTTGGCAAAACTATCTTACAGAAAAGCATGAAAGCCAGCTGGGTTGGAAATTGCAAATTCAAACTTTAAAGCTTTGAGGAATGGAGTATACAAAAATAAAAAAAAGGCTTTATTCTGCCATATTTACCCACACCAGTAACGACCCTTTGAGACCCACTCTCAGCAGGGGATATATCCAGGCTGCAGGCAGATATACTCCAGGAGGAAGGGGAAAAAACAGCCAAAGCATATCGAGGAGACAGCCCAACAGTACTGGAACACAGCCTGGGAATACATCGAAACTCCCAAGTTTTAGACATATCCATCAACCCCAGTAAGTCCATTAGTGAAGTACAGGGGTGCTCAATGTGTATACTAGTGACAAAAATCTGGCGTGGAATATATTGTGCCACCTTATGCTGCATTATACTCTGCAAACGGGCTGTTGGTTTCAGTGGCTGTTTCCTGCAGCTTTATCTAGAGTCAAAATATCCTCTGTAGGTACCCAGATCAAAACCAGACCTACCAGCCACACAAGCATACAAAACCAGCCAAAATGCTCCATCTAAAGTATACCTCGTGTATTAGTGTACAGCCATATGTAACCAAATTTGCAGTTCACAGCTGTTTAAAGCACCTTGAAGAGCAAGATTCAGAGCACACCGTGTGTGTGTGGAAATAACCTCAGTGAGCAGTGTTTTATGAGGAGTCCCACAGACTAAGTCACCAGCAGGTCTAGAAACAGAACAGCACAGTGAGATCTATAGCCTATGAAATGCCTTGATGGGAGATGATGCCATGGTAGCAAAGGTTGGCTTGCAATTTGTTGTCAGTTTGGTTAGTATTTCTGTCACCAGCATCAATGGAGAGAGTATGGATTCCTCCCTCCCACTGGAAAGTAGTTACTTGCAATGAAATAAAGTGTTTAAAACATGTTTAATTTTGATACCTGTTATTTTCCTTCTAGAAGGGTGCTACCAGATGTACTCATGCTGACTAAAGATGCTGTTTGTTCCTGCTGCAAGATTCACTGTGAT